>NC_091295.1:54486039-54496039 GCF_038502225.1 Cherax quadricarinatus
CGAGTCTGACCTCTCGCTCGTGATTCACGAGAGTTAAGAAAAGCGAAGACACGCGTTGAAGAGCCGGCCTTTGTTGCTACAACGTTCCATGTAGAGCTTGATCCAGGCTTGATAAAGCTCTACGCATTGCAAAATGTTCTCCCAATGAAAGCATGTTGAGCAGCGGCGTGACATTACTATTATCGGCAGTATTGCTTTTTATGGATACAGAGTTAGAGAAGGCGGTACTTGGAATCATTATATCCCCCCGAAGTTGCTTTGCCTTGCGCGTAACTGATTCGCGTTTTCACCCTCGAATGCAGTGTGAAATCTTCTCTCTAAACACCTTCGAAGTTTTCTGCCAAGTGATTTCTTTTTGTCCTCTCCTCTTCGTCACATCCGCGCGAGGGATCACGAAGACACCCAACCCAAAGAAAAAATAACTTGAATAGTCGTATTCAAACATTAGTGACAGTCGGAGGATTTTTTCTTTTTCTTGGCGAATAAATTGACACATCTCAGGCGACGGCATCAAAGCTCCCGAAGTATATAAAGAAGGAGAAAGATGCAGCGAACAATGCAAGGCGGGAAGGTGCCTCTCCTTCAAGTCTTTCTTACGGCTTAATCAACCCCTTGAGACAATAGGTAACTGTTTCTTGAATACAACCACGAGGAAAAACACAGGTAAATGAACAGCAAAAATGCAGAATATTTTCTGGGTTGTCGCGAATTAGTGGAAGCCTCAAGAACACAAGTGTCTTAAAAGAAAAGTGGGTAATTAGTATTATCTATCTCTCTCTCTCTCTATCTCTCTCTCTCTCTCTGTGTCTCTCTCCATTTGTCAGAACTTTCAATTGCTCAGATGCTTTGATTTCTAAAATATATATTGTGGGGACATATTTCGTTTGCGAGTCAGGACACTAATGATTACTGTTGAGTGACAGCTTCAAGAAAAGTACGACAAGAGTGAAGCTGCTAATGACTGCTCGTCTCGTGGTATAACCGTCAGAGTTGACTATCCTCAAAGCTGGGCTAAATGGAAATCCTTGGAAAAATTATCCTCGAGCATAACAATAAGGCCTCCTACTTCTCACTGTCGTTGAAGCTTCTGTTTGAATGTCAGGTCAAGCTCAAGAATTAGGGATAAAATTTAATCACCTTGCACGGTCTTGTTTTAAATTTGGAAATATCTTTACAGGCAGAACATCCAAGAGAGTGGTGCATACTCGTACTGTTAGCAAGTTTGTGACTTAAAAAAGTTTTGTAACTTCAGCTTTCAACCAAGTAAGAGATTCGCCTTATTGGTTTATATTTTGGCTCTTTTTTTTCAAGGTTCACCATGTGGTTCTTCATTGATATTGGAGAGTTAAATTTCTGCCCAACTAGATAATAGGCTACTTAGCTTATAAGACATTTTCCGCCCTCTGACAAGGTTTCGGAAGTTAAAGGTTAGGTTAGGTAAGGTTTGTCAGGAAACAGGACAAGTGTTTCCTGACGTGGGTCTTAGTCATATAATGACCCACACCTGGAGCTTTTGGTCATCTGACCGAGGCCTTCCGCCGGCTTCACCCTCCACTCCTTCAAAAATTATGGTTATGATTACAACCAATTATTATGTGAACCACCAAAAGGAGGTGTTTTTAGCTACGTCTTTTTTAAATTTACAAATTAAGACTGAAGAAGTATAATAACATGATTGCAAACAAACCAGGGAACGGGTGGGGATTAAACCCATGGCAAGTGAGTTGTAAAACTCCAGGTTTACTCACTAGTCTGGAGTTTCACAACTCACTCGCCATGGGTTCGATCCCTACCCGTTCCGTGGTTTGTTTTCTAATTAAGGTTCATTGAAATGCTCTACCCACCTGGCCTAAAAATATATTTATTATCTATGTTGATGACGTCATGATCTATAAGATAACAAGTTCTAATGATGATCAAGTTCAAACAGTACGTAATAGAATTTAACACATCTGCGACTGATACAAAAATATTAACAAAACAAACGACACGTTCCAACCCACCTGTTTGCAAGGTCACTCCATCACCCACACTAAACCTTCGATACCTTGGTGCAGAAGCTGGCCTTCGTAAATTGAACATAACTAATGTAGATAAATGGTTCAGAGAACCAGGTTGATAAATTAGACACATTTGCAATGTTTTGGTATCTTTATTGTGGAAATGTTTTGCCACACGGTGGCTTCATCAGTCCTGTACAAGGAAGAATGGTGAAGATCATAAGGAGTTTGAGGTAATCAGTCCCTCAGCCTGGAGTCGATGTAATCAGTCCATCAGAATTGATGGTCTGATCAAGACCATCAATTGTTTGTGTCAGGACTGCTCTGGTTGTTGGTGTCAGAGCTGCTCTGGTTGTTGGTGTCAGAGCTGCTCTGGTTGTTGGTGACAGAGCTGCTCTGGTTGTTGGTGTCAGAGCTGCTCTGGTTGTTGGTGTCAGAGCTGCTCTGATTGTTGGTGTCAGAGCTGCTCTGGTTGTTGGTGTCAGAGCTGCTCTGGTTTTTGGTGTCAGACCTGCTCTGGTTGTTGGTGTCAGAGCTGTTCTGGTTGTTGGTGTCAGACCTGCTCTGGTTGTTGGTGTCAGAGCTGCTCTGGTTGTTGGTGTCAGAGCTGCTCTGGTTGTTGGTGTCAGATCTGCTCTGATTGTTGGTGTCAGAGCTGCTCTGATTGTTGGTGTCAGAGCTGCTCTGGTTGTTGGTGTCAGAGCTGCTCTGATTGTTGGTGTCAGAGCTGCTCTGGTTGTTGGTGTCAGACCTGCTCTGGTTGTTGGTGTCAGACCTGCTCTGGTTGTTGGTGTCAGAGCTGCTCTGATTGTTGGTGTCAGAGCTGCTCTGGTTGTTGGTGTCAGACCTGCTCTGGTTGTTGGTGTCAGAGCTGCTCTGGTTGTTGGTGTCAGAGCTGCTCTGGTTGTTGGTGTCAGACTTGCTCTGGTTGTTGGTGTCAGAGCTGCTCTGGTTGTTGGTGTCAGACCTACTCTGGTTGTTGGTGTCAGAGCTGCTCTGGTTGTTGGTGTCAGATCTGCTCTGATTGTTGATGTCAGAGCTGCTCTGGTTGTTGGTGTCAGAGCTGCTCTGATTGTTGATGTCAGAGCTGCTCTGGTTGTTGGTGTCAGAGCTGCTCTGATTGTTGGTGTCAGAGCTGCTCTGGTTGTTGGTGTCAGAGCTGCTCTGATTGTTGGTGTCAGAGCTGCTCTGATTGTTGGTGTCAGACCTGCTCTGGTTGTTGGTATCAGAGCTGCTCTGATTGTTGGTGTCAGACCTGCTCTGGTTGTTGGTGTCAGAGCTGCTCTGGTTGTTGGTGTCAGAACTGCTCTGATTGTTGGTGTCAGAGCTGCTCTGGTTGTTGGTGTCAGACCTGCTCTGATTGTTGGTGTCAGAGCTGCTGATTGTTGGTGTCAGAGCTGCTCTGATTGTTGGTGTCAGAGCTGCTCTGATTGTTGGTGTCAGAGCTGCTCTGATTGTTGGTGTCAGAGCTGCTCTGATTGTTGGTGTCAGAGCTGCTCTGATTGTTGGAGCTGCTCTAGAGAGCTGCTCTGATTGTTGGTGTCAGAGCTGCTGCTCTGAGTTGTTCAGAGCTGCTCTGAGAGAGCTGCTCTGATTGTTGGTGTCAGACCTGCTCTGGTTGTTGGTATCAGAGCTGCTCTGATTGTTGGTGTCAGAGCTGCTCTGATTGTTGGTGTCAGAGCTGCTCTGGTTGTTGGTGTCAGAGCTGCTCTGATTGTTGGTGTCAGAGCTGCTCTGGTTGTTGGTGTCAGACCTGCTCTGGTTGTTGGTGTCAGACCTGCTCTGGTTGTTGGTGTCAGAGCTGCTCTGATTGTTGGTGTCAGAGCTGCTCTGGTTGTTGGTGTCAGACCTGCTCTGGTTGTTGGTGTCAGAGCTGCTCTGGTTGTTGGTGTCAGAGCTGCTCTGGTTGTTGGTGTCAGACCTGCTCTGGTTGTTGGTGTCAGAGCTGCTCTGGTTGTTGGTGTCAGACCTACTCTGGTTGTTGGTGTCAGAGCTGCTCTGGTTGTTGGTGTCAGATCTGCTCTGATTGTTGATGTCAGAGCTGCTCTGGTTGTTGGTGTCAGAGCTGCTCTGATTGTTGATGTCAGAGCTGCTCTGGTTGTTGGTGTCAGAGCTGCTCTGATTGTTGGTGTCAGAGCTGCTCTGGTTGTTGGTGTCAGAGCTGCTCTGATTGTTGGTGTCAGAGCTGCTCTGATTGTTGGTGTCAGACCTGCTCTGGTTGTTGGTATCAGACCTGCTCTGGTTGTTGGCGTCAGAGCTGCTCTGGTTGTTGGTGTCAGACCTACTCTGGTTGTTGGTGTCAGAGCTGCTCTGGTTGTTGGTGTCAGAGCTGCTCTGGTTGTTGGTGTCAGAGCTGCTTTGATTGTTGGTGTCAGAGCTGCTCTGGTTGTTGGTGTCAGACCTGCTCTGGTTGTTGGCGTCAGAGCTGCTCTGGTTGTTGGTGTCAGACCTACTCTGGTTGTTGGTGTCAGAGCTGCTCTGGTTGTTGGTGTCAGACCTGCTCTGATTGTTGGTGTCAGAGCTGCTCTGGTTGTTGGTGTCAGAGCTGCTCTGATTGTTGGTGTCAGAGCTGCTCTGGTTGTTGGTGTCAGAGCTGCTCTGGTTTTTGGTGTCAGACCTGCTCTGGTTGTTGGTGTCAGAGCTGTTCTGGTTGTTGGTGTCAGACCTGCTCTGGTTGTTGGTGTCAGAGCTGCTCTGGTTGTTGGTGTCAGAGCTGCTCTGGTTGTTGGTGTCAGATCTGCTCTGATTGTTGGTGTCAGAGCTGCTCTGATTGTTGGTGTCAGAGCTGCTCTGGTTGTTGGTGTCAGAGCTGCTCTGATTGTTGGTGTCAGAGCTGCTCTGGTTGTTGGTGTCAGACCTGCTCTGGTTGTTGGTGTCAGACCTGCTCTGGTTGTTGGTGTCAGAGCTGCTCTGATTGTTGGTGTCAGAGCTGCTCTGGTTGTTGGTGTCAGACCTGCTCTGGTTGTTGGTGTCAGAGCTGCTCTGGTTGTTGGTGTCAGAGCTGCTCTGGTTGTTGGTGTCAGACCTGCTCTGGTTGTTGGTGTCAGAGCTGCTCTGGTTGTTGGTGTCAGACCTACTCTGGTTGTTGGTGTCAGAGCTGCTCTGGTTGTTGGTGTCAGATCTGCTCTGATTGTTGATGTCAGAGCTGCTCTGGTTGTTGGTGTCAGAGCTGCTCTGATTGTTGATGTCAGAGCTGCTCTGGTTGTTGGTGTCAGAGCTGCTCTGATTGTTGGTGTCAGAGCTGCTCTGGTTGTTGGTGTCAGAGCTGCTCTGATTGTTGGTGTCAGAGCTGCTCTGATTGTTGGTGTCAGACCTGCTCTGGTTGTTGGTATCAGAGCTGCTCTGATTGTTGGTGTCAGACCTGCTCTGGTTGTTGGTGTCAGAGCTGCTCTGATTGTTGGTGTCAGAGCTGCTCTGGTTGTTGGTGTCAGAACTGCTCTGATTGTTGGTGTCAGAGCTGCTCTGGTTGTTGGTGTCAGACCTGCTCTGATTGTTGGTGTCAGAGCTGCTCTGATTGTTGGTGTCAGAGCTGCTCTGATTGTTGGTGTCAGAGCTGCTCTGATTGTTGGTGTCAGAGCTGCTCTGATTGTTGGTGTCAGAGCTGCTCTGATTGTTGGTGTCAGAGCTGCTCTGGTTGTTGGTGTCAGAGCTGCTCTGATTGTTGGTGTCAGAGCTGCTCTGGTTGTTGGTGTCAGAGCTGCTTTGATTGTTGGTGTCAGAGCTGCTCTGGTTGTTGGTGTCAGACCTGCTCTGGTTGTTGGCGTCAGAGCTGCTCTGGTTGTTGGTGTCAGACCTACTCTGGTTGTTGGTGTCAGAGCTGCTCTGGTTGTTGGTGTCAGACCTGCTCTGATTGTTGGTGTCAGAGCTGCTCTGGTTGTTGGTGTCAGAGCTGCTCTGGTTGTTGGTGTCAGACCTGCTCTTATTGTTGGTGTCAGAGCTGCTCTGGTTGTTGGTGTCAGAGCTGCTCTGATTGTTGGTGTCAGACCTGCTCTGGTTGTTGGTGTCAGAGCTGCTCTGGTTGTTGGTGTCAGAGCTGCTCTGATTGTTGGTGTCAGAGCTGCTCTGATTGTTGGTGTCAGATCTGCTCTGATTGTTGGTGTCAGAGCTGCTCTGGTTGTTGGCGTCAGATCTGCTCTGATTGTTGGTGTCAGAGCTTCTCTGGTTGTTGGTGTCAGAGCTGCTCTGGTTGTTGGTGTCAGAGCTGCTCTGGTTGTTGGTGTCAGAGCTGCTCTGATTGTTGGTGTCAGAGCTGCTCTGGTTGTTGGTGTCAGAGCTGCTCTGATTGTTGGTGTCAGAGCTGCTCTGGTTGTTAGTGTCAAAGCTGCTCTGATTGTTGGTGTCAGAGCTGCTTTGGTTGTTGGTGTCAGAGCTGCTCTGATTGTTGGTGTCAGAGCTGCTCTGGTTGTTGGTGTCAGAGCTGCTCCGGTTGTTGGTGTCAGAGCTGCTCTGGTTGTTGGTGTCAGAGCTGCTCTGGTTGTTGGTGTCAGAGCTGCTCTGGTTGTTGGTGTCAGAGCTGCTCTGGTTGTTGGTGTCAGAGCTGCTCTGATTGTTGGTGTCAGACCTGCTCTGGTTGTTGGTGTCAGATCTGCTCTGATTGTTGGTGTCAGAGCTGCTCTGATTGTTGGTGTCAGATCTGCTCTGATTGTTGGTGTCAGAGATGCTCTGGTTGTTGGTGTCAGATCTGCTCTGATTGTTGGTGTCAGAGCTGCTCTGGTTGTTGGTGTCAAAGCTGCTCTGATTGTTGGTGTCAGAGCTGCTCTGGTTGTTGGTGTCAGAGCTGCTCTGATTGTTGGTGTCAGAGCTGCTCTGGTTGTTGGTGTCAGAGCTGCTCTGGTTGTTGGTGTCAGAGCTGCTCTGGTTGTTGGTGTCAGAGCTGCTCTGGTTGTTGGTGTCAGAGCTGCTCTGATTGTTGGTGTCAGACCTGCTCTGGTTGTTGGTGTCAGAGCTGCTCTGGTTGTTGGTGTCAGAGCTGCTCTGATTGTTGGTGTCAGAGCTGCTCTGATTGTTGGTGTCAGATCTGCTCTGATTGTTGGTGTCAGAGCTGCTCTGGTTGTTGGCGTCAGATCTGCTCTGATTGTTGGTGTCAGAGCTGCTCTGGTTGTTGGTGTCAGAGCTGCTCTGGTTGTTGGTGTCAGAGCTGCTCTGGTTGTTGGTGTCAGAGCTGCTCTGGTTGTTAGTGTCAAAGCTGCTCTGATTGTTGGTGTCAGAGCTGCTTTGGTTGTTGGTGTCAGAGCTGCTCTGATTGTTGGTGTCAGAGCTGCTCTGGTTGTTGGTGTCAGAGCTGCTCTGGTTGTTGGTGTCAGAGCTGCTCTGGTTGTTGGTGTCAGAGCTGCTCTGGTTGTTAGTGTCAAAGCTGCTCTGATTGTTGGTGTCAGAGCTGCTTTGGTTGTTGGTGTCAGAGCTGCTCTGGTTGTTGGTGTCAGAGCTGCTCTGGTTGTTGGTGTCAGAGCTGCTCTGGTTGTTGGTGTCAGAGCTGCTCTGATTGTTGGTGTCAGAGCTGCTCTGGTTGTTGGTGTCAGAGCTGCTCTGATTGTTGGTGTCAGACCTGCTCTGGTTGTTGGTGTCAGATCTGCTCTGATTGTTGGTGTCAGAGCTGCTCTGATTGTTGGTGTCAGACCTGCTCTGATTGTTGGTGTCAGAGATGCTCTGGTTGTTGGTGTCAGATCTGCTCTGATTGTTGGTGTCAGAGCTGCTCTGGTTGTTGGTGTCAAAGCTGCTCTGATTGTTGGTGTCAGAGCTGCTCTGGTTGTTGGTGTCAGAGCTGCTCTGATTGTTGGTGTCAGAGCTGCTCTGGTTGTTGGTGTCAGAGCTGCTCTGGTTGTTGGTGTCAGAGCTGCTCTGGTTGTTGGTGTCAGAGCTGCTCTGGTTGTTGGTGTCAGAGCTGCTCTGGTTGTTGGTGTTAGAGCTGCTCTGGTTGTTGGTGTCAGAGCTGCTCTGATTGCGTCTTCTTCAGGCGGAAACTGTTGAATTCATTTTTTACTTTGGCATAAAAATTAACAGCTGGTTTATTTATTAAAAACTGAATTACCGTAGATCTAAGATGTATAATACCCTCAAGTTGGACAATAAGACAAGTGCAACACCTGGATATCCATAATAAGAGATGTTTCGCCCACCAGAGGCTTCTGTAAAGCTAATCTAGAGAGCGGTGCCTTTTATATTGAAGCCAGTGGAAGAAGTGAAGAGATACAGCAGCTGTCGAAGTCAATATATGAGGGCGGGGCCCCATTGATACAACAATAGAATGAATTATCCCTCGCCCCCATCTCTTCCTAAAAGTTTAGCGATTCCCAGTGAAATTAAAAATTCCCTCATATCAATAATACCAGACGAGTACTCACAGCAGGAGTAATATTGAGGGTGGGAAATAATCTTCACGTTATTCCGCACACATCCCCCCACTGAGTGGGTACCAGCCACAGATTACACAATGTTTATCATCTCGTGAATTAAATTGGGCTGTTTAACACCATTAAGTAATTTAAAGTGACTTAGAGAGAGGCGTTGGTTGGCTGTAATGGCCTCCCCAGTGCTATATATCTACTATATTATGATAGCAATAATACCAGGCTTTACCCATCTTTATTACGCACCACTTACGCTTTCCATCACTCGGCTTTTCCGTAAAAGGGGGAGCGGGTTTGTTTACTGTTTTCTCCAGAGTATTAAAAATGTGAAACAAATATATAGAGAACTGACGGGTCGACTATCGCGTTATGTTGCCGATCGCCTTAACGGCTATGTTGTAGTAGCGTTAATATGTCAGTATGCGTTATATTGGGTAGATACCTCTATTGTTGTTCTATAATGGGTCATTATGTTCACTGTTGTGTTATAGTGAAGGGGTTAATATATCAATACGCGTTATACTGGGTGGATATGTCTATTGTTGTTGTTCCCTAGCTGAGAAATTAGTGAAAAATAGCTTTCTATTTTCTTTTTTCCCGCAGAAAATAATAATAATAATAATAATAATAATAATAATAATAATAATATTATTATTATTATTATTATTATTATTATTATTATTATTATTATTATTATTATTATTTTATTAGAATTAATATGCAGATAATAGCATATAATAATGATAAATAATCGCACTTTATATAAGCAACGTTTCGCTAACGTCCTCAGCAATATTAATGAGCAACACTTTAATTATGATACAGGGTGAGTGGTGTAATTATCTGTGTGTTTGTTATTTGTGCGTAGCTCGGAAGGTACCATCAAGAAGACGACTTTGACCATCCAATATACGCACTCAGTGGTACCACCAACCACCCGCAAAACACCACTTCAAAACCCATCAGGAGCAATTACTCACCGGTATTTTACGGCGCATTTGAGGCGGTAACGATGGACAATGAGGGCATAGAGACTGGTGTCCTTGATTTAAGTGTATACAATGAAGAGGGAGGGTTATGGAAAGAATTTTGGAGAAGATATGTACCAGGGGGTTAGTTTGTTTTGGCGTTGGCATCACTGTGGAGACCTGGCCTCCGGCTAGCACGACCAGCAACATGGTTTAATCAGGCGTGGCATCATGCGAGATTTACTGCCTTATAGGTCGACGCCATCAATACCCTTTTCTGGCATCTTCTGCAAGCCTAGCCCTTCACTTCCTGAAAAACTAACATTAAAGCGATGATATAAAACACAGGTTGATGCCACGATTTACACGATGATAAGGGCCATAATTCTGTATTAGAAAAGGGCCGCTATTACGGACTAATCGCAAGGTAGACGTAAGACCTCGTAATAAGATTAATATTACTATTTTATCCGAGTTTAAAGTCTGCTCTTTGGATTCGAGCGGAAGATTGTTAAAATAGACGATGGTTTAAATTGCCTTAATAAGAAAAATATACAGGGGAGAGGTGTATATTAATTGTATATGTGTTTATGGAGGTTAATACACAGGAAGATAAGATCGTGTGTATACACGATATATGTATATATATATATATATATATATATATATATATATATATATATAT
>NC_091295.1:54501039-54528539 GCF_038502225.1 Cherax quadricarinatus
CGAGACTTTTACCAGATTGACGGTAATAAACTTTATCGCAAATTTTACAAGGAATCTTATAGACACATCCGTCAGCATTTTGGGGGGAATTCTTTATCAAAAGTTTTTTTACTGTATCAAGATTTTTAAATAAAACTTTAATATTAAAAGTCTTAAGAAGAGAAGGCATATCAACCAAGTTTTCATGGTAAGGGAGAACCAACATATTTTTGGATTGTAAAAAGTATTTCTAGCAATTTTAAAAGATTTATAAATTTCGTTTCTTAGGTATTTCAAATCATTAGCTATTTCATAAATTTTGGATATTTCTTCATCTATGAACTCTGGACTACAAATACGCAAAGCTCTCAAAAACATTGATGAGAAAACAGACAGTGTAACTCTATCTTGATGTGAAGAATAATAGTGTACATAGGAACAGTTATTTGTAGGTTTTCTGTAAATTTTAAATTTGAATTCATTATTACCCTTAATAATTAAAACATCTAGAATTTCTCTATTCTTTCACAGTTGTTGTTTTGTATATATATATATATATATATATATATATATATATATATATATATATATATATATATATATATATATATATATATATATATATATATATATATATATATATATATATATATATATATATATATATATATATATATATATATATATATATATATATATATATATATATATATATATATATATATATATATATATATATATATATATATATATATATATATATATATATATATATAATTGTGTAGTTACTAACTGACGAAGACACTTCTCGATAGATAATTGGCCTGTTGATTGTGTGGTGAGTGTGTGTGTGTGTAGTGGTAGTTACTGTGTGTGTGTATGTGTAATATATGTGTAATATGTGTGTGTATGTGTGTAATATATGTGTGCAAGCACATAAAAACGCTCGGGTTTGGTTTGCTTTATCACTGTGTTAATTTTTTTTATTCTTGCAGTGACGCGTTAAACTGTTATTTCCTCCACCTATATAATGTTATGACATAGCGAGAGTTATGCTAAGTTTATGTAGGGTTGCCATGACTGGTCCTGACCCTGGTCTTCTCCGTGTGGTGACCTGGCAGGTACGAAGAGCGAGCGAGCGAGCGAGAGAGAGAGAGAGAGAGAGAGAGATAGAGACGAATATCAAAATTGCTCAGGTCCCTCTAGAGAGCCAGATAGGCGTCTCACTCATGAAAATTGACATCTCAATTTTTTAAAAGGAGAGAGAGATAATATTGGCAGGTTAGGAGAGTGTCTGTCGCAGTGATCTACATGGCTGTTTGAAGCTGGGTAATTAGATGAGAACGAGGGAGTGAGACAGTGTGTGAGAGAGACTTTCATCCAGTGTACGCACACTGCTACATACACACCTCAGGGTGTACACACACTGCTACATACACACCTCTGGGTGTACACACACTGCTACATACACACCTCTGGGTGTACACACACTGCTACATACACACCTCTGGGTGTACACACACTGCTACATACACACCTCTGGGTGTACACACACTGCTACATACACACCTCAGGGTGTACACATACTGCTGCATACACACCTCAGGGTGTACACACACTGCTACATACACTCCTCAGGGTGTACACATACTGCTACATACACACCTCAGGGTGTACACACACTGCTACATACACACCTCAAGGTACACACACACTGCTACGTACAAACCCCAGGGTGCACACACACTGCTAGATACACACACAGGGTGTACACATACACTGCTGCATACACACCCCAGGGTGTGCACACACATTGCTACATACACTCCCCAGGGTGTACACACACATTGCTACATACACACCCCAGGGTGTACACACACACTGCTACGTACAAACCCCAGGGTGCACACACACTGCTAGATACGCACACAGGGTGTACACACACACTGCTACATACACACCCCAGGGTGTACACACACTGAGAATGCAGCTACATCATTGTTAAATGACTGTGGCTGGCCGTCGTCAAGGCCTGACTTGATATATGACAGGAAGTAAGTACATAACTCTTAGGAAAGTCGTGCTTGCACTGTTCTCATTGTATCTGTGTCGCCACTGTGTTCTCCTGCCTCCTCTGTGTACTCTCGACTACGTGTAGTGTCTACGTATGTATGTATGTATATATATATATATATATATATATATATATATATATATATATATATATATATATATATATATATATATATATATATATATATATATATATACATATATATATATATATATATATATATATATATATATATATATATATATATATATATATATATATATATATATATATAGGGCGTAAGATGGTTAGGGAAGAAAATGATCAAACAATTCCGATGAGTAATCTTTAGATTTTTTGCGTGCAGAATGTTTATTCTCATTTCTGAGGACGAGGGTCCTTGATTACCTTGATCTGCCTAGAGCTGCTACTTCACTCTGCATTAGCTCTAGAGTTGCTACTTTACTCTGCATTAGCCCTAGAGCTGCTACTTCACTCTACATTAGCTCTAGATCTGCTACCTCACTCTGCATGATCCCTAGAGCTGTTACTTCACTCTACATTAGCCCTTGAGCTGCTACTTTACTCTACATTAGCCCTAGAGTTGCTACTTTACTCTGCATTGCCCCTAGAGCTGCTACTTCACTCTACATTAGCTCTAGAGCTGTTACTTCACTCTACATTAGCCCTAGAGCTGCTACTTCACTCTGCATGATCCCTAGAGCTGTTACTTCACTCTACATTAGCCCTAGAGCTGCTACTTCACTCTACATTAGCCCTAGAGTTGCTACTTTACTATTCATTAACCCTAGAGCTGCTACTTCACTCTACATTAGCTCTAGAGCTGCTACTTCACTCTGCATGATCCCTAGAGCTGTTACTTCACTCTACATTAGCCCTAGAGCTGCTACTTCACTCTACATTAGCCCTAGAGTTGCTATTTTACTCTGCATTAACCCTAGAGCTGCTACTTAACTTTACATTAGCTCTAGAGCTGCTACTTCACTCTGCATGGTCCCTAGAGCTGTTGCTTCACTCTACATTAGCTCTAGAGCTGCTAGTTCACTCTACATTAGCTCTAGAGCCGCTACTTCACTCTACATTAGCCCTAGATCTGCTACTTCACTCTACATTAGCTCTAGAGCTGCTACTTAACTCTACATTAGCTCTAGAGCTGCTACTTAACTCTACATTAGCTCTAGAGCTGCTACTTCACTCTGCATGGTCCCTAGAGCTGCTACTTCACTCTACATTAGCCCTAGAGCTGCTACTTCACTCTACATTAGCCCTAGAGCTGCTACTTCACTCTACATTAGCCCTAGAGCTGCTACTTCACTCTGCATGATCCCTAGAGCTGTTACTTCACTCTACATTAGCCCTAGAGCTGCTGCTTCACTCTACATTAGCCCTAGAGCTGCTACTTCACTCTACATTAGCCCTAGAGTTGCTACTTTACTCTGCATTAACCCTAGAGCTGCTACTTCACTCTACATTAGCTCTAGAGCTGCTTCTTCACTCTGCATGATCCCTAGAGCTGTTACTTCACTCTACATGATCCCTAGAGCTGTTACTTCACTCTGCATGATCCCTAGAGCTGCTACTTCACTCTGCATGATCCCTAGAGCTGTTATTTCACTCTGCATTATATCTAGAGCTGCTACTTCACTCTACATTAGCTCTCGAGCTGTTACTTCACTCTGCATGATCCCTAGAGCTGCTACTTCACTCTACATGATCCCTAGAGCTGCTTCTTCACTCTGCATGATCCCTAGAGCTGTTACTTCACTCTGCATTATATCTAGAGCTATTACTTCACTCTACATTAGCCCTAGAGCTGTTACTTCACTCTACATTAGCCCTAGAGCTGCTACTTCACTCTACATTAGCCCTAGAGCTGCTGCTTCACTCTACATTAGATTGAGTTGAAGAAAAGAATCTGACAACATGTATGTATTTAGGGTCTTATTAAAAGGACTTTGGCATGTTGAAATCTGTAAAGGCCTTTTGGACTTTATGTGCAAATTGTAGCCTTCCTTGGGGCCTTTTAATTTTACATTAGAAAGGAATTTACCCTTTCATACCTCTCTCATATCCACGTTCATACATGTGTATATGCATATACATATTTGAGAGTGATAAATGGTTTTGAAAACCGACAGCTTGAAGAATTGTGACACTTATGAAACATATGGGAATCTTTATTAAAGAAACGTTTCGCCACACAGTGGCTTCATCAGTCCAATACAAAGCAGGAAGGTATAAGGAGAGAAGAAGTTAAAGGTAACCAGTCCCTCAGCCTGGAATCGATGTGTTCAGTCCATCATTCATGTAGGAAGTACAGCATAGGGCCAGAGAAGTGGCTTATATACTGTAGTCACTAGTGGAAGGTCCCACTGTGATCCCGCCTCCTCCTGCTTCGACTCACTTGAATCACCTGACTCACTCAGAATCGTACAAGGTTACGTGATGTGTAATGTCAACTATAGTTATGTATGACAAAGATTTCCATTGAGACATATTTAACATATAACAAGTAATAATGCTTCTACATATGTATAGTGACAGAACGTATACATACTTCCGCAATCGAACGTAACAGAAATATGTTCATATAGCAGGTCCCATAGCCATGCACAGGGATACTCATACATGCATTTACATGTATACACACACATTTGCGGAACTTATTATTAGCAACAATGAATATTTTTTTGTCAGCGATAAATGAGGTTGGGTTGTTGTTAGTGGTCAGGTTCTCTGGGCATCTGTTGACGGCAGGTCTGCTGTTCCTGTCCTTCTGGCGGAAGTTAATGTATTATTTGCGTGGTGTCATTGTACACTACCTCTGTGAGTGGAGTTTATCGTGTGAGGTGATTTATCAATGCTAGTTTAGTTCGTAATATGCGTGATGGTTGTTGATTGAATACTTTAAATCTGAACACAGATGAAAGTAGGTCTCACCCGTCATGTGGGTTATTTGGCAAGTCACCTAAAATTATTGTTGAAGAATGAGACACTTGGGCAATATGTACCAGAATGAGACACTCGGGCAACATGTGCCAGAATGAGACATTTGGGCAACATGTGCCAGAAGGAGACACTTGGGCAATATGTACCAGAATGAGACACTCGGGCAACATGTGCCAGAATGAGACATTTGGGCAACATGTGCCAGAATGAAACATTTGGACAACATGTGCCAGAAGGAGACACTTGGGCAATATGTACCAGAATGAGACACTCGGGCAACATGTGCCAGGTTGGTAGGTAAGACACATAGGCAACAGTTAGGCAACTTTATTCGACTGAAGAAGCCTACTGTGTAGGCGAAACGTTTCGGAATAAAGTTGCCTAACTGTTGCCTATGTGTCTTACCTACCAACCTGTCGGTATTGTATACCATTTTGATATTCAACATGTGCCAGAATGAGACATTTGGGCATCATGTGCCAGAATGAGACATTTGGGCAACATGTGTCAGAATGAGACATTTGGGCAACATGTGTCAGAATGAGACACTTGGGCAACATGTGCCAGAATGAGACACTTGGACAACATGTGCCAGAATAAGAAACTTGGGCAATTTGTACCAGAATGAGACACTTGGGCAACATGTGCCAGAATGAGACACTTGGGCAACATGTGCCAGAATGAGACACTTGGGCAACATGTGCCAGAATGAGACACTTGGGCAACATGTGCCAGAATGAGACACTTGGGCAACATGTGCCAGAATGAGACACTTGGGCAACATGTGCCAGAATGAGACACTTTAGCAACATATGCCTCATTCTTCAACTTGTCGGCTTTCGAACCCATTTACGTCACATAAAATCACTGTACAAGGGTAGTCATCATTACGTATCTACTGCCTAACTAGTTGGCGTAATCATTTTCTGGTTCCTGTGATAAATAGTTTAGAAAACCGACAAGCTTCATCAGTCCAATACAAAGAAGAACGGTGTAAAGAGAGGAGGAGTTCGAGGTAATTAGTCCTCTAGCCTGGAAACAAGACATGGACTGGACACATCGATTCCAGGCTGAGGGACTGATTACCTCAAACTCCTCCTCTCTTTACACCTATATAAACACCAGTCTCCTTGCCTTTGCTCCAGAAACACTGCAACCGCGGTGCTCTCAACACCAACTCCAAGACTGAGGGACTGATTACCTCATCTTTCGTATATAGTTCTACTGTCTTCTAATTATGTCGTAGAATCTGTATTGATAAAGCCACTGGATGGCGAAACGCCTACAATAAAGATAACCAGATGTTGCAAATGTGTCTTAACTTTCATCATAGTATTGGACTGATGTGTGGCGAAACGTTTCCTCAATAAAGATTCCCATATGTTGCATAAGTGTCTCATTCTTCCGGTTCCTGTGAGGAAGATCTTGTATCAATGACTCGGTATTATGAATTCTGTGAACATCTTCCATCCTGGTTCTGTGAACATCTTCCATCCTGGTTCTGTGAACATCTTCCATCCTGGTTCTGTGAACATCTTCCATCCTGGTTCTGTGAACATCTTCCATCCTGGTTCTGTGAACATCTTCCATCCTGGTTCTGTGAACATCTTCCATCCTGGTTCTGTGAACATCTTCCATCCTGGTTCTGTCTCTGAGACACCTGAAACAAATTTAAGATAAATCATGAAACTGGTGGAATTTAACCCCACTGCAAATAATGGCGGCTCTGGGGAGACTTGAGCTAGAGTACTCCACAGCCATGCTGGTGTGGGATTCGTCTGTAAAAAATTGGAATTGTGGTCACAGTGGTGGCCCATGCTAACCTCCCTATGGTGTATAGAAATGTACCTAGTTAGATTAATCTTATTAGAGCCAGCTGGTCAAGTGGTTAACGCACTGGCCTGTGAGTTTTAGCACAAATCTAAGACCTTCATTCAGAACACTCTGGTGAGAGCACTGGTGAATATTCAAGGAGAGGATGAATTACCATTTTATACAAACCCACGGAACGGTTGGAGTTTAAACCCATGGCGAGTGAGTCTTAAAACTCTAGGCCAGTGCGTAAACCACTCGACGAACTGACCTGCAGTTTCACAACTCACTCGTCATGAGTTCACACACAACACATTCCTTGGTTTATTTGCAATTGTGTTACGTCTTCGTGAGTTATTTTATCCAGGTGTTTCTTGTTAGGGAAGGAACTTGGAGGAAGCAGTATGGCTAGTTATTACGAGCCAGGACTAACATTACTTTCTAAGTAAAAGAATTATAAGTTGGTTGATTAAATGTTTATGAGTTTCTTAGTTTTGATTGCAAGTGGCGTACCATTATTCCCTCGTGGTCTTAAGAACATAAGAATGGAGGAGCACTGCAGCAGGCCTACTGGCCCAAACTAGGCACGTCTTTCTCTACACCAACCATTCCCACCCACTTATTTGTCCATCCATTTTCCAAAGCCTCCCAAGAATTTGCTTCAATACCTTAGATACTAATCAAACCCAGACCTTCTCACTCATATATTTATCCAGTCTTCCTTTGAAGCTTCGCAAGATCTTAGCCTCAACTACCCTACTCGGAAGCTGCCGATCATCCTAATGTAATAATTTCTGTTTTATTTAGGATGGTCTTCAACCTTTACTGTTTCTCTCACTTTGCTGTTTGTTGTGATTCAGTATGAATAAGAGAATAAAAAAAACAGAACGGAATAAAAAAAAAAGAGTAGAAAAGCCTCATCCATCAACACTAATAATTCTGCAACGTAAACAACAGTAACAACAGTATTTGGGGGTGACACTGGTCATAAATTTCATCGTTGTGTTTGTTAAATCTGCAGTGGGCAGTCTTGTGGTGTTAATTTAACCTCTTTGTTGATAATTCAGCGATGGTGTATGCTTTAATACAGTGTTTTTTACACTTCGTTTTGTTGAAAATTAACATTAGTTGAGGCAACGGGAATAGTAGTAACTGTAGTAGTAGTAGCAGTAGTAGTAGTAGTAGTAGTAGTAGTAGTAGTAGTGGTAGTAGTAGTAGTAATAGTAGTAGTAGTAGTAGTAGTAGTAGTAGTAGTAGTGGTAGTAGTAGTAGTAGTAGTAGTAGTAGTAGTAGTAGTAGTAGTAGTAGTAGTAGTAGTGATGGTGGTGGTGATGGTGGTAATAATAGTGGTTGCTCTGATAGTAGTAATAGTAAATAGTAACAAGAGTGCAATAATAACAATTGATACAACGGTTGCAATATAACTAGTAGAAGCAGTTTTTAGTAATAACATTGTATTTGTAAAAAAAGGGCACATGAAATAACTCAATAAATATAAGGGGCCCAAGACACTTCAACAGCCTCCCACCATACTTACGGTGGATTACCAGCAGACCTCTGGTTGTCTTCAAGGTGGAACCTGATAAGTTCCTCAGGTCAGTCCCTGATCACCTGAGATGTGGTGCACACATGGAACGCTTTGTGGCTAGCACCAAGATTCTGGTTGATCAGAATATACAGCGAAAGACCCGGTCATTTGGTTAGCTTCAGACATTTAGGGTTTGTGTTTTCCTCAAAAAAAAAAAAAAAACTTTGCTTGGATTTTGGTTTGTTTAAGATTTGATTACTCAATTAAACAAGATAGTTTCTAAACAATAACTAGAGAATGTGTCTAGTGATTGGCTTCAAACCTTCAATGCTGGCATATCTAACTTGGAGAAATGTTCGAATTTACTTTGGGTGGTAGAGATGCCAATTTGTCAAATTTACCGAAGAAATTGGGAAAATTTAAATATATCTTCCCATGCGTTATCTGTGAATGCCTTAATCGATCGGCTTCAAACCTTCAATGGCGATAACTTGAGAATAAGACTGTTGATTGGTTTCATTCTTAATGAACTGGTGTATATTAGGATATCAGTTACTGTAAGACAGCCAGGGATTGCCTCTTTTGACTGGCTCTATACTTTCACTTTTGGTGTATGCTAATGAAAGGTTGGAAATAGTTTGCGTGAGTGGACGACGATTTGCTTAGTTCTATGGAAGAAATTGGGTTAGTTTCCATGTGATAACTTGTGTATGGTTCTTCGGATTGACATCCAGTCTTCAAGGCTGATTTTTTTAACTGTATTAGAAGCACATGACTCACTCTGCACTATTCTTTTTGTGTACGTAGAGGTAGAGAGGGCTGGGCTTATGAGACACAAGGATGTGTTTCTCTGATCACTCAGCTAGCCTTTCTATAAGATACAATATGCGATTTTTTGGAATTTAAATGTAGTTCCGTCCACCAGGGTGAGAACTGATAGTTCCTGGTGGGCGAAACGTCTTCTCACTACAATACCATAAACCTCAAACTGTGTCTCAGTAATATACATGTGGGTATACAAGACTATTGATATACACAGCTGATGTTGTGGTATGATCCAGCAGTGAGATCTGAGATTTTGCCACCGAAGTAGGTACTTTATTGTGCACTCAATATCCATATCCACACGCAAGAGCATATGGATACGCAAGAGCATATGGATACGCAAAAGCATATGGATACGCAAGAGCATATGGATACGCAAGAGCATATGGATACGCAAGAGCATATGGATACGCAAGAGCATATGGATACGCAAGAGCATATGGATACGCAAGAGCATATGGATACGCAAGAGCATATGGATACACAAAACACCTAGGATCTAGCCCCCAAGGGTTTACAAAAGTATATTTGGATTTGTATCTACAGTTCACTTATCTGTTACAAGCAATTTTAGGAAAACCTGCTAATATATCCGGTATTTTATTTTAATTTATAATATATCTTGACATATCACATAGTTATTATACTGTCTTTATCTTCCTTAATAAATGGGTAATAGTGACCATATGGCTCACATTATTTTTTTCCCCTTCTGTAAAATTTTGACAGTGAATCGTTAGAATGAGGGTATAAATAATGATAATTTGATGAATAAGACAGGTGTTGCACATTTGTTTTTTTGGTAATGAATATGTCTGCACACCTCTGTTAACACCTGTTATTTCTTAATGGATTTTAGCTTTGATTTCAGTGAACTGGATACAGTGTAATTCAACTAAATTACCAGTTTCTTGATCAACGTTATGTTGTGGAATTCC
This sequence comes from Cherax quadricarinatus, assembly GCF_038502225.1. Taxonomy (NCBI): domain Eukaryota; kingdom Metazoa; phylum Arthropoda; class Malacostraca; order Decapoda; family Parastacidae; genus Cherax; species Cherax quadricarinatus. Next base: position 54,511,145 of record NC_091295.1, read on the forward strand.
GTGGTGGTGGTGGTGGTGGTGGTGGTGGTGGTGGTGGTGGTGGTGGTGGTGGTGGTGGTGGTGTTGATGTGATTGGTGGTGACAGGGTGATGGTGACGGGGTGGTGGTTTTGATGAAACGGGTGGTGGTGCAAGTGGTTACGAGGGTAGGAGGGTCATGGAATGAGAACGGGTTGGTGGTGGTGGTGGTGGTGGTGGTGGTGGTGGTGGTGGTGGTGGTGGTGGTGGTGGTAGTGGTGGTAGTGATGGTAGTGGTGGTGGTAGTTGTCGTGCAGGTAGTGATGTAGGGGACAGTGGCATCCCTACTGCCGCCACTGATATTGCTACCTGATACCCACCACCACAACCACCCCTCCCCATCCACAGCCACCACCATCACCACCGCTGCTTCCTGATACTCACCACCACCAGCACCACCACCACCACCACCACCACCACCACCACCGTCACCACCACCATCACCGCGGCTAGGAGAGGAGGAACAGGTCAGACCTTTATAAATCTCGCCTTAAACCCGCCCTTCCAGCCATAACAATTTGTAGTTACAGCACCTCCAACACCTCACCCTGGACCACCCCACGAGACGCAACCCACAGCACCCACACCTCCCCAACCCAAGACCCAATAATCCCTACACCTAAGACCCATTTCCCCATCACACTTGGCCGCGTGGGATGGACCTTTCCCACGTGCCGGATCACAGCCGGTAAAAACGAGCCGACGACTCAGTCTTTATTTCGCCTGTGACACCTTAGGCGCGAAATGTTTGACCAGAAAAAAGAGAGAATCGTGTAAGGTGCGAGATCTCGGCGGGCCGGAGAGATAATTATATGGGCCGGGAGCTGTAGCGTCTCTCACCTGGTTACTCTAACATGAAGGTAGGTAGGTAGGAAAACCAGGCCTAGGATGTGTACTGAATGTATAAGAGCATAAGATACCCAGATGTTGCATGTGCAACATCTGGGTATCTTTAATGTAGACGTTTCGCCATCCAGTGGCTTTAGCTATACAAATTCAAGGACACAATTGGAAAACACCACTGGCCCATACCAGGCAGGTCTTTCTCAAAACCAAACCCACTACCAAAAATATAGGTAACTATATATCCCCCGTCTCTATCTCTTTTCTTTCTCTTTCTCCTTCCCTCTCTTCTCTTTCCGTCTCTCTCCTGGGCGTTGCAACTTCGAGGTAGATGGTTGTATTGCTTAATATGTGGTTTATGGAAAACGATAGATCAGATCCTATCGCCTATCTCTCTGTCCTATCGCTAGAGAATGCAAATTTGATTTCCTTTGATTGTGTTAACTGATGCCGCTCAGGTTGAGGGAAGAAGATGGGATTGTAGGTGGTGGATTGTGTGGTATTTGGAGTCATTCTTGTTTAGTGCGATGGTTGGTGGTTAGCGGTGTTGGTCAGTGATGGGTGGCGGTGGTTGGTGGTGGATGGTGGTAGTTAGTGGTGGGTGGTAGTGGTTAGTGGTAGCTGCTAAAAGTAGTGGTATTAACAGATGGTATGTGAAACAGCTGTGCTTGTGATGGGTGATTTTAGTTGCTGTTGCTGCTATTATCGTGAGTATTGTTGTTGTCGCTGCTGTTGCAGTGACTGTTGCTGCTGTAGCTGATGTAGAGCCTTAACCTGTGTTGATCTAGCTACATTTGTTACTTTTGCTATTAGTTATGCCTCTATTGCAATATCTGCTGTAGTTGCTATTGCTGGGGCTGCTGTTGCTATCGCTACTCTGGGCTCTTGCAGTCGCTGCTGTGTCTGTTTTAGATATATAGAAAAACAGATTAACACTATTCCTGCATTTATAGTTGTTTTAAATACAAATAGAGATATACTGCTGTGGCTGTAACTGCTGCTGTAAAGGCTACGAGTGCTGTGCTAGTGGTTATATTCTTAAGAATCCTTCCTTAACTACTTAAAATAAGATTGCATTCCTTAGATAACTTTTCAACACCTGCCCGAAGTGCCATGTCTCGGAATGGGCAGCATTTGTCCCCATGAGGAGAATAAATCAGAGGAATGGGAGGGTGGTGAACGGGTGGGTTGGGTGGAGAGACCGACGTGAAGGAAGGAATGGGGACGTGGGACTTAGGGACGATAGGATGGATTGAGGGATAGGTGTTAGATGTGGCAAGATGTGAAGCGTGAATACAAGCGGCCAGGAGATGGCTAGTGTACTCACCTAGTTGTACTCACCTAGTTGAGGTTGCAGGGGTCGAGTCCGAGCTCCTGGCCCCGCCTCTTCACTGATCGCTACTAGGTCACTCTCCCTGAACCGTGAGCTTTATCATACCTCTGCTTAAAGCCATGTATGGATCCTGCCTCCACTACATCGCTTCCCAAACTATTCCACTTACTGACTACTCTGTGGCTGAAGAAATACTTCCTAAAATCCCTGTGATTCATCTGTGTCTTCAACTTCCAACTGTGTCCCCTTGTTACTGAGTCCAACCTCTGGAACATCCTGTCTTTGTCCACCTTGTCAATTCCTCTCAGTATTTTGTATGTCGTTATCATGTCCCCCCTATCTCTCCTGTCCTCCAGTGTCGTCAGGTTGTGTGTGTGTGTGTGTGTGTGTGTGTGTGTGTGTGTGTGTGTGTGTGCTCTTGTTGGTGTTTTTCTGCTGTGGTTGTTGCTGTTGGTGCTTCTGTGGTTGTTATTGCTGTTGTGGTTGTTGCAGTTATGGGTCTTGCTAGTATTGTTGTTGCTGTTGTGGTTTCTACTGTTGTGGCTGTTGCTATTGTTGCTGTTGTTAGTTGTTGCAATTGTGATTCTTGCTAATATTGCTAATAACTTCATTTCCAGTGAGCTTTATGATACTTAATTTCCAGTGAGTTTTATGATTTAATTTCCAGTGAGCTTTACACTTGTAATTTCCAGTTCCAGTGAGCCCCGAGATACATTCTTTTACAGTGGCAGTGAGCTCTACCAAGTTCTCGCTTTCATTCCCACCCAGACAAAAAGAAATTCTTAACCTGGACGAAAAAATTCTTACTACAGAGAAAAAAAAAACGTTAATCTGGACAAAAAAAAAAAATCTTAATCTAGACAAAAGAATTTAATCCAGCCCCAAAAAAATTCTTAATCCAGACAAAAAAAAATTCTTAATCCGGACAAAAAAAAAAAAAGTCTTAACCTAGGCCAAAAAAATTTAATCCAGGCCAAAAAAAAATCTTAATCCGGATAAAAAAAAATTCTTAATGCCAAAAAAAAAAAAACAGAATCTTAATCAGGGTTACGCATATGACGTTTTAGAACTGAACCCCCTCCCCCCTCCCCCCTCCCACCTCCCCCCTCCCCCCCTCCACGCCGAAACAAAAGGAAAACAGAAAACAAAACAAACAAAAAAAAAAATACTGACCCAGTTCCTTGCTTCAAACACACACAAAAAAACACCAACAATAACAGTAGCAACGGGAGGAAAAAAAGTGTGTCAATGTTTTTTTTTTTTTTTTTTTTGAGAGAGAGAGAGAGAGGCTGATCAGCTGACACTAAATGAATAATAGAATTTTGAGCCGGAGGGGGGGGGGGTAGGGGGTAGGACCGGGGAAGAAATTTTGTAATCAATATTGATAGAGATTGAAGACTGCATCAATGATTGATGAATGAAACTCAAGTGCAACACTTGGATATCTTTACTTCTCACTGTAATAAAGATACCCTGGGCTTTTAAGACTGTAAATTATGCCAGTTTCATTCTCTCTCTCTCTCTCACTCTCTCTCTCTCTCTCTCTCTCTCTCTCTCTCTCTCTCTCTCTCTGTTAACCAGCAGACTGAGTTAATTAAAATTCCTCAACCATTCAGTCTATTTTTTATTCAACGAGTCAGTCAATATATTAATAAAATATTACATCAATAATAATCAATAAATCTATCAAAAATGTATCGAATATTTCTAGTAGACATTTATTATATTGCTAGAGAACGCAGCACCAAAAGTGACGTTATTATTATTATTGTTATTATTATTATTATTATTATTATAATTATTATTATTATTATTATTATTATTATTATTGTTATTATTATTATTATTATTATTATTATATTAATTATTATTAGTATTATTATTTTTATTGTTATTGTTATTATATTAATTATTATTAGTAGTATTACTTTCATTTTTATTATTATTATTATTATTATTATTATTATTATTATTATTAATTGATTATTATTCTTATTATTATTATGTTATATTAATTGTTATTAGTAGTATTACATTAACTATTATAATTATTATTATTATTATTTTTATTATTATTGCATCAGTTCATGTAGATGCGATAAACCCGTGAGGATCATATAGCTCATTGAGTATGAGCGATAATTAGGGTTTGATCCAAGGAAGGGGAGCGTGTCGCCATTTCCATGCATCAACGGACCTTCGACAAAAGAAACCACCACACATGAAGGCCAAATTTTGACAAAAAAATCTCTAAACCTTATCAAAACTTCTAATTCAATTTCCAGAATTGAAAAAAAATTGTCCTTGGAAACTCTTTCTCAAAATAACAATAGGGCCTGATTAGGTATCCCTGTGACTAGGTATCCCCGTGACTTGGTATCCCCGTTACTGGGAATCCCTGTGATTTGGTATCCCAGTGCCTTGATATCCTCGTGATTTGGTATCCCCGTGACTTGGTATCCTTGTGACTAGGTACCCCCGTTCCTTGGTATCCCCATGACTTGGTATCTTCGTGATTAGGTATCTCTATGAGTTGGTATCCCAGTGACTTGATATCCCCTTGACTTTTAATCAACGTGGATTAGTATTGCTGTGACTGGGTATCCCCGTGATCAGGTATCCCTGTGACTTGGTATTCCCATGACTTGGTATTCCCGCGACTTGGTATCCCTGTGACTTGACATCCCCGTGACTTGGTATCCCCGTAACGTGGTATCATCGTGACTTAGTAACCCCGTTACTAGGTATCCCCGTGACTTGGTATCCTAGTGACTTGGTGTCCCCGTGACTTGGTATCCTAGTGACTTGGTACCCCAGTGAACAAATATCCCTATGATGTGGTATACCATGTTGATGTTGCAACGTGGTAATGTTATAACGAAGGATGACTGGAGGGCCATATGGCATCAGCAGTGTTTGAGGAAGCCTGGTAACTCATCCTGATTACCTTCACTACAGCGATATTTTTGTAAATATCCGTATTTTTTTCTTCTTCGTATTTAAGGGCGTTGGATGTACCTGCTTATTTTGTCTTAGCTGGCCGCCGATGCTGCCACCGAGGTAACGATCTCGCACGTCCTTATACGCTGCTACACCTGTAATTAAAGGAACAGGGTGTAAAGATGCCTCGCCTGGTAAATAAACTGCTGTTGCTGCTGCTGATAATGCTGTTGCCAGTACTGCTGCTGGTAATGCTGCTGCTCTGTTGTTGATGGTGCTGCTGCTGTTGTTAATGCTGCTGCTGATAATGTTTCTGCTGCTAATGCTTCTACTGTTAATGCTGCTGCTGCTGTTAGTACTACTACTGTTAATGCTGCTGCTGCTGCTTGTGCTGCTACTGTTAATGCTGCTGCTCCTGCTAGTGCTGGTACTGCTTATGCTGTTTCCGTTAATACTGTTGTTTATGTTGATGCCGTTGCTGCTGCTGCTGCTGTTTGTGCTGCTGTTGTTAATGCTGCTGCAGCTTATGATACTGATGCTGTTAATGCTGCCGGTGCTTCCTCTTTCTCTCTCTCTTCTCTCTTTCTCTTGTACCATATACATGTCAAACAAAACTTCACTTGGACTTCAAGGCTATCAATACCCATCTTTTGACTAACTTAAAGTATTCTTGCTTGATATTCTCTCATTTCCAATATAACAAAAAAATCTCGCGCTATGTATAATAGCGTCTGACAGTATCATGCTAAGTGCTGGTAAATATTAGCAAGTCGGCAACCGAGAGGATATAAACAAACTTGGGCGTGTTCAGAGGCAGACACTTGGGGTGTGTTCAGAGGCGCACATTTTTGAGTCTGTTCAGGCAAAGTATTCAGCATTAGACGTTTCGATTTACTAATGCTCTATAAAGAGGGTTGAAAGTAGACATTTGGATCCGTTGATAGGTAGTTATTCGGGTCCGTTCGACGTAAGTGCTTGGAATTAGACGCTTCGATTAGTTATTGTTTTACAAACATGGCGGGGAATGGACGATTGGGTGTGTTCTGTTTTAACAACCATAATCAGACGGTTAGCCATTATAAAACACCATAAATACGTATTGAGCAAACGAACAAACATACTTAGGTTTGAGAAAACGTGCATATTTTTATTTTTGGGGGCTATAAACGCCTACAATTAGATGAATTCTGTCTGCATTATAAACATGGGCAAAAGATTGGGACAGTACCGAGGCAGTAAACATCTGATTCTATTTAGAGGCGCAAATGTCCTGAGTTTATTCAGGGGAATAATTTAGAGTTGTTGGGAATAATAGAGTTTGGTAGTTGTTAACGCGGTGTGTGTGTGTGTGTGTGTGTGTGTAGACAGCAGGTTTTAAGGCGTACTGGAGATGAGAGACGGGATGCAGGGCGAGGTGTTGGTGAGAGCTTCGTTCTGCGTAGGACGAAATATTGGCGAAGCTCTGTGTAGAGTGAAATTGATGAAATTGATGAAAGTGAAGTTGATGAAACTCTGTGTAGAGTTTTATCAAGTCGTTCTCTATATAGGGCGAAAGGTTGTCACAGTGAAAGCCTGTTCACCCCCCGTTTATTTTATTACTGTTGGCAGTACGCTGTTTCATACAGTTTTCTCAGGCTCGATGTTTCCTTCCTCTGATTAGTGGGCCTTATTTAATCAGCGACATTTCGACCCACTGAAATCGGTTGATTAAATTGCCCTTAACCATCATAGGAACTGACTGAATTTATATAATTATATTCCTTCAGTACTTCACAATGTACATAAGTTTAGACCATCCTATCATAGGCATTCTTCCCATTTCTACATAGGCTCAAATCATCACTGCATAGGCTCACTATTTCAACGTAATTTACGGAGCCTGACAGTGAAGCTCTTATCTCATGTTTACATTAAACAATGCTAAGTATATAATGACAAGGAATGTAAACAGAGTTACTGGACCTTGATTGCTTTGGCTAATTTCACACAGGTGAGGCTAGGTTAGGTAAGATTTGTCAGGAAACAAGACAAATTGAGACAGTGTGGCACACCCGTGCCTCACCCACACCCACGTCAGACATACACAAGCGATAGCATCAGACACACACACACACACACACACACACACACAGGCGCTAGCATCAGACAGACATACACACAAGCATTAGCATCACACAGACATATATGCGATAGCATCAGCCACTCACAAGCGATAGCATCGAACAGACATATCCCAAGCGATAGCATCAGCCACTCACAAGCGATAGCATCGAACAGACATATCCCAAGCGATAGCATCAAGCACACACACACTAACGATAGCATCTGAGGGAGAGGGACAGACATACACCCAGCCACCAGCGGGATAGCTGGGCCTAGCCCACAGCTATCCCAGGGCGGGCCAAACCAAGGGCCTAATTAAGGCCCGCACTACTCGCAGCCCTGAAAATTTACACACACAAAAAGGAGCCCATTCATCTACCCACCCCGAAGGAGGGAGGCACCACTGAGTGGACGACCTTGCTGCTGCTGCTGCTGCTGCTCCTCCTCCTCCTCCTGTTCTTCCTCCTCGAATCCAGGTCTTGGAGACCTCAAAACTCGAGAACTCAGAATAGAAAGATGCCAGATCTTTTTCGTTTGCCTGATGTGTCCTGTCTGTGTGACTGTAGTTCTGTTGCTGGGTCTGACTGTTTCCGTCTCTGTTGGTCTGTCAGTATGTTGATCTGTCTGAGCCATTAATATGCCTGTGGGTCTCTTGATTTGCATATAGATGTCGAAGCATCTGTCTGTCTGTCTGTCTATTTAGCCATTTGTCTGCCCACTTTTGGAAATCGTAATTTTATTTTGTTCAAAGGAAAATCCATTATTCGACTCTTATTTTGAAAAATGATTATGTGGAATTTTCTATATATTAGTGTATGTGTGTGTGTGTGTGTGTGTGTGTGTGTGTGTGTGTGTGTGTGTGTGTGTGTGTGTGTGTGTGTGTGTGTGTGTGTGTGTGTGTGTGTGACAGCAGGAGTAAGGCTCCAGTTCCTGGCCTGCCTCTTAACTTTTTCTTAAACTGGTGTACTTGATTCTTGGTCTCTTGATAGCTTGCATATTTTCTGAGTCCTTGTATGGTGTTTATCTGTGCTAACGCCTTACCTCGCTCCTTATCTGACTCCTTACCTGGCTTCTTAAATGGTTCCTTACCTGACTCCTTACCTGGTTCCTAACCTGGTTCTATATTTGGTTCCCTACCTGGTTCCTTACCTGGCTTATTACCTGGTTTCTTACCTGGTTCCTTACCTGGTTCTTTTCCTGGTTCCTTATCTAGCTCCTTACCTGGCTTCTTACCTGGTTCCTTACCTGGTTCCTCATCTGGTTCCTTACCTGGTTCCTCATCTGGTTCCTTACCTGGTTCTTTTCCTGGTTCCTTATCTAGCTCCTTACCTGGCTTCTTACCTGGTTCCTTACCTGGTTCCTTACCTGATTCCTTACCTGGTTTATTTCCTGGTTCCTTACCTAGCTCCTTACCTGACCCTCACCTGGCTCCTTACCTGGCTCTCACCTGGTTTCTTACCTGGCACCTTATCTGGTTCCTTACCTGATTCCTTACCTGAATCCTTTCCTGGTTCCTTACCTGGCTTCTTACCTGGTTCTTTACCTGGTTCCTTACCTGATTCCTTACCTGGATCCTTTCCTGGATCCTTACCTGGCTTCTTACCTGGTTCTTTAACTGGTTCCTTACCTGGCTTCTTACCTGATTCCTTACCTGGATCCTTTCCTGTTTCCTTACCTGGCTTCTTACCTGGTTCTTTACCTGGTTCCTTACCTGGTTCCTTACCCGATTCCTTACCTGGATTCTTTCCTGGTTCCATTCTTGGTTCTTTACCTGGTTCCTTACCTGGTTCCTTACCTGGATCCTGTCCTGGTTCCTTACCTAGCTACTTGCCTGGCTCCTTACCTGGTTCCTTACCTGGCTCCTTTCCTGGTTCCTTACCTAGCTTCTTGCATGGCTCCTTACCTGGTTTCTTACCTGGCTACTTAACCGGTTTCTTACCTGGCTCCTTACTTGGCTTCTTACCTGCTTATTTACCTAGCCACTTACCTGCTTATTTACCTGGCCACTTACCTGGCTTGTTACCGGGCTCCTTACCTGACTCCTTACCTGATTCTATACCTGGCTCCTTACCTGGCTTCTTAACTGGCTCCTTACCTGGCTACTTACTCGCTACTTACCTGGATCCTAACCCGGCTCCTTACCTGGGTCCGTACCTGGCAACTCACCTGGCAGCTTACCTGGATAATTACCTGGCTCCCTTCCTGGCTACTTACCTGGCTCCTTACCTGGCTCCTTACCTGGCTACTTACCTGGCTCCTTACCTGGCTAATTACCTGGATCCTTACCTGGTTACTTACCCGGTTCCTTACCTAGTTCCTTACTTACATCGTAGATAGACACATTACCAGTATATACACAGTAGATATACACATACAGTGACAAATACGTCATAGATATTCACGTGAATACTGTTATATACATCATTCACATGCACAGAAATACATAAGTAAATACACCATGAATATCTATATAGGTGATATACACTCGTACACTAGGATGTACATACCGTGAATATTCTCTCTGTATACACACTCTATATACACACACAAGAACACTTTAACATACACCTCGTGGAATTCTGTAATATACACAGCTAGTATACATACGAATACAGAATAAAAAGGCACAAGTTAATGGCCCAAGTCGGACTGAAACGTCGTCCTAAGTTTTATTCTCCCATGTATACACATGTCTACTCTAGCGTATACATCGTGACTATACGCGTAAAAATTTGATGTATACATGGTGGTTATATACGAATGACGTATGATTGTGTAAATAACGTCTAATGTGTAGTAATAATCTAGTTAATGATATTAAGTCATTTTTGCCTATTATTGCAGGAAACCAACAATAAATATTAGCTAATTTTGACAGGTAATGTATTGTTGAATTTTGTGTGTTGGGGTTGATGGGAGGGGGGGAGGGAGGGGGGTGTGGGATGGAGGATGGGAGGGATGGAGAAGCAGGGAGGGATGGAGAGTTGGAGGGATGGAGAGTTGGAGGGAGGGATGGAGAGGGATGGATGAAGGGAAGGACAGGGATGGTGGGGGAGAGGGATGGATGGAGGGATGGAGGGAGGGAGTGAGGGAGTGAGGGAGGGAGGGAGGGAGGGAGGGAGGGAGGGAGAGGGATGGAGGGGAAATGATATGCTGCTGCTGTTGTTGTTGTTGCTGTTTATTTTTATTTTTCATGACTGCTTTTATGCTATTGCTGCTGCTGCTACTTTACTACTACTACTACTACTACTACTACTACTATTACTACTACTACTACTACTGCTACTACTACTATTACTACTACTACTACTACTGCTACTACTACTACTACTACTACTACTACTACTACTACTACTACTACTACTATTACTACTACTACTACTACTACTATTACTACTACTACTACTACTATTACTAAGTAATACAGTAACAATTACTAGGTAATAGATTAACAATTGTGTTGTAGAGGTGTGAGTTGCGCTCACACCTCTACAACACAATTACCATCAAAGATATGTTAAGTTATACCAAGAATTAAGGAAAGATCCTGGACTTCACTTTACGAAACATAAAACAAATGCGATAGTAATTATAGACAAGGTAGATTATAATGGAAAATGAAGATGTTATTAGAAGACGGGAGAACTTACGTACCTCTAAAGAGTGTTGCCTCTCTCTCCGCGGCATCAGATCCGCTTGAGTTCCATGTACTATCAGACTTGACAGGTATCGCGGCCATTTTCCATGCCCGGCACTACGAGCGCTCGCTAATCCACAGTGTACTTCGTTTATCACTCCTCTAACCACAGCGGTTGTTCGTCCACTTTGTCCCCGGTGTTCGAAGTGAAAATAAAATATAAGGTCACTAATAAATCTTTTTAGGCAAAAATTACTACAGAAACCATGCTGAGACTCGTGCTTTAGAACGTTTCTCAAGGTGACTTCGAACTACAGCTGCGCTAGTGACTTCGAACTGCAGCTGCGCTAGTGACTTCGAACTGCAGCTGCACTAGTGACTTCAAAATGTAGCTGCAGTAGTCGATTCCAACGCTACAATTTTCGATTTCAACTTTACAGTCGTCGATTCCAACGCTGCAGTTGTTGATTCCAACGCTACAGTCGTCGATTCCAACACCCCCGCCCATCACTAATACCAACCACTACAATAAATATCCACGATAATACATATTTTGATTTGCTCAACCATATACCAAAATCTATTTTCATTTCTTTTATTCTGTCCACTCGTCCAGAGGGTTGGCTTGATGCTAGCGTGAGGCTCTTGATCCTAGGAACTGGATTTGTCTAGCTTCTTGGGCTGTACCTGCTTCCCATTCCCCAGGCGCAGTATTGCCCCTAGGTATCCCCTGAGTCCCCTTATAACGTTATAATCTTAAGTAAGTTTGGCTGATAATATCACATGGCATTCTAGTTTGAAGTCGCCAGTGAGATTTTATATTTCAGACGTCAGTTCTTTTGATGTCGTTTACACAGGAAAAAAACGTTTGTATCGAACAACGATCCCTGAGGAATTGCTTATGCTTAATGACCCTTAGGAATTACGTATGTTCAACAGTCCATTAGAAATTACATTCAACGATCCCTGGGGAATTACTTATGTTCAACCATCAAATAGGAATTACGTTCAACGATCCCCTAGGAAATACTTTCTTTCAACTATTCCTTGGGAAATACTTACGTTCAACGATCCCTAGGGAATTACTTATGTTCAACGATCCCTTAGGAATTACTTACTTTCAACGATCCCTTAGGAATTGCTTACTTTCAACTATCCCTTAGGAATTACTTACGTTCAACGATCCCTTAGGAATTACGTATGTTCAACAATCCCTGGGGAATTACTTATGCTGAAAATAGCATAAAATACCGACATGTTGAAGATTAAGACACGTGTGCAACAGCTGGGTATCTTTATTGTTGAAACGTATCTTCTTCACAGCAGGCTTCCTCATAACATTCCAGACCATGGAGCTGAACTCTTCTCCAGACTCAGGGACTGACCACCTCAAATACTATTTCTCCACGGTTGAGGGACTGATTACATCATCTTCATTTCACTATTACACTTGCTGCCTCTGTTTTTCACTGAAGAAGCTTACTGTGTAGGCGAAAATCTAGGGAATTGTTTATATTCAGTCAAGACCAAAATTTCTGTGACGAAAACCATTTTCGTGTCCCGTAGCTGGGTTGGTAGCGCACCTAGCTCATACATTGAGGTTCCTGGTTCGATCCCCGGTACGGATTGAAACATTAGGGCATGTTTCCTTAAGACACCTGATGTCCCTGTTCACCTAGCAGTTAATAGGTACCTGTGTGTTAGTCAACTGGTGTGGGTCACATCCTGGGGACAAAATTAACCTAATTTGCCAGAAATGCTCTGCATAACAAGGCGCTTTCTATATAGTATGTTACTGATGTATATGTAATAATGTTGGTAGAATTACCGACAATATGTTAGGTAAAAGGACACAAGTACAACTAATGTGACATTTTATTGTGACAACGTTTCGCTCTCCAGAGGTTCCTGGAGAGCGAAACGTTGCACAGTAAAATATTGCATTAGTTGCACTTGTGCCCTTTCACTTAACAGGTCTGTATACGTTCTACATGTTCCTGTAGAAATAAAGATTATAATTATTGTTATTAAAATTATTATTCCGAGCTTTGCCTCTTGTGCCATGTGACGTTATATGACCTAACGATGTTTTTTCGATATAGTTTATCGAGATGTTTGTGAACATGGAAGTGTGCTGGATCGGTGGGGACTTTACCGTTCCAGTTTTTGTGTACGCAACATATTATGTGTTGATTTTAGTGCTGAGACGCTCCTAGCTAGCACGCCTCCTAGCACTTCCATTATATATATATATATATATATATATATATATATATATATATATATATATATATATATATATATATATATACACTAGCTTCTATTAACACATCTATAAAGATGTCATAAATAGTCTAATATATATATCTAACTGACAGTATATAAATTCCTTGACAACCTGGACGTATATCTTTAGGTGTTTTTCCCACCTTATGGCTATCGTCGGAATGATTTCAATTATCAATCAGCTCCCCGAGTCCCCACCTTCAACCTGCCATCAACTTGCCTCGACTGATTAAAAACCTGCAGGCCAGTCAATTAAACCCTCTGGACAAGGCTCCTTTGTGTGGAAGTCCTTCATTAGCGAAATCACATGCTATTAATGATCGGCTTAATGTCAAAATAACCCGCTTGGATCTCAACAAGGATGCTCTGTCCGCAGTGTTGACGACTTCGCTGGCAATGGTTGCTGAAGAAGTCGAGACGTTGAGGTAGGACGGTGACTTGATACTAGGGTGCTGAGGGTCGTGGTGATGATAGGAGTTACCTTGTTTGTGGCTCTCTGTTGTTTCTGCTTCTGCTTCTGCTCTTGCCTCTGCATCTGCTGCTAGGTGTTTGAAAAGACAGACTCTGACAGAACAAGCCGATACTGTTGTGATCTGTGTGGAGCATTATCCATCCAAGATTGGATAAAGCTCTATATAGCGAAAACGCTGTTCCAATGAAGTCATCCATCTACCTGGTTGTTGTCTGTGTCGCTGCTGTTGCTTCTTCTGCTAATTATACGACTGACTGTCAGTCTCCCAGCTGTTTTTTTTTTTTTTTTTTTTTTTGCTAAGGTTTCTGAGCATGAGTGTTCTCTTGCTGCTGCTGTTACTGTTGCTGCTTCTGCTTGCTAACAGTCACTGATATTGTTCTGCTACTGTCTAATGGATACCCCTGTTGCTGCAGCTGCTGTAGTTACTGCTGATATTGATACAATAATCATAGCTTCAATAAGCTATGGTTGTTGCTGTTGATGCAACAACAGCTGTTTATAGTCACAGCTTAGCAACAGTCCTTCATTTTATTCCTCGTTTTGCTGCTGCTGTTGCTGTTTATTCTTTGAGTACTGCTGCTGCTGCTGCTGCTTTTTCTGCTGCTAGTGCGTCTGCTAATCTTGCTACTGCTACTTATGCGCTACTGCTATTGCGGCGATTACTGCTGCTACTGATGCCACTGATACCAATACTACTACTACTGTAGTTTTGTTACTGTTGCTGCTACTGCTGGTGCTACGACTACTGCTACTGGTGATGCTGATACTGCTGCCAATATTACTACTAGTGCAGCTATTGTTACTGTTGCTGCTGTTACTACAGAAGCAACAGTAACAATAGCTGCAATAGTAACAGTAGTCTTAGCACCACCAGCAGCAACAGAAGCTAGAGGCTTCTGTTGCTCCTGGTGGTGCAACTTCTACTGCTACAGGCTTCTGTTGCTACGGGTGGTGCTACGACTACTGCTACAGGCTTCTGTTGCTACGGGTGGTGCTACGACTACTGCTACAGGCTTCTGTTGCTAGGGTGGTGCTACGACTACTGCTACAGGCTTCTGTTGCTACGGGTGGTGCTACGACTACTGCTACAGGCTTCTGTTGCTACGGGTGGTGCTACGACTACTGCTACAGGCTTCTGTTGCTACGGGTGGTGCTACGACTACTGCTACAGGCTTCTGTTGCTACGGGTGGTGCTACGACTACTGCTACAGGCTTCTGTTGCTACTGCTTGGGTTAATGCTATTACTGCTGTTGATCCTGTTGCGCATTTCAGCTGTTCCTACTGCTGCTGTCGCCACTCCGTCTTTCACTGGGCTGCAGCTGCTGTCACTGCTGCTGTCATTATTTCCTCACCATGATAACGGGTAGGGTGGCTGCTCTATCGCCTTAATTACACCGTTGACACCGTAAACTAGTGATTAACAGTTATCAGTTGTCGAGACTCCTTTCTCCACGCGGTTATTATCTCGGTTTTGTTGTGATTAGTTCACCCCTTGTCCCTGGCCTCGTTGCTACTGCTCCTTTGGCCATCTTCAGCGGTAATTAGTTCTTGGTGGAAAACGTTTCGGTTGCCAATCGTGGTGGTGTTGAGACTACCGCTACTGTCGCTGTTACTTCTGTTACTGCTACTTCTGTTGTTCTGCTGCTGCTACTGCTGTTATTGTTGCTGCTTATACTGATGTTGTTGCTATTGCTGTTGCTTCAGCTGGGGTTGTTACTTCTGCTGCTGTTGCTCCTGCTGCTACTGTCGCTGCTACTTCTGTTGCTGGTCTGCTACTGCTGCTGTTGTTGCTACTGCTGATATTGCTGTTTCTGCCCCTGCTGCTGCTGTTGCAGCTACTGCTGCTGTTCTTACTTCTGCTACTGTTGCTCCTGCTGCCACTGATGTAACTATTATGCTACTGTTGTTGAACGTGTTGCTGTTGTGCCTGTTGCTGTTGTGTCTGTTGCTGTTGTGCCTGGTGTTGTGTGCTGCTTGATGTTATGTGCTTGGTGCTATTGTTGTAGCTAGCACTGCTTCTGTTTAAATTGATGCTGTTGCACCAGGTGCCGTTGCTGGTGTATCTGGCGCCGCTGTTAGTAAAAGCGTTATAGTGGTGCTGAAGAGGTGACATTGCGTAGGTCTCATTTGAATATTACAGGAAGGGTTGGAAGGAGTGTGTGAAGGAGGTTCTGAGTGTTGAGTATCCAACAGGACTATGCGTTGAATCGAAGTGAAGAGAAACAAGTCGTTTATGGGATTTGACGTGCTGTTGGAGTGGAAAGCCAACGTTTGCGAGGAGGGGCTCAAGAAAAGCGGATAACCGCATCTCATATGTGCAGGTGGGAAGCACAATGTTTGCAAGTTCCGTGGAGATGGTGGAATTTGGTGGGTGAGTCCTCCAGGGCAGTGCAGGTGCTTCTCTAGAAAGAGCCAGGGAACGAAATTTGGTAGATGTGTTATTATCCTTGAATATCCATATCTTAGTAAATCAACCCTTGTGTTAGATGTGTGCATTTATTTATGCAGGTCGAAGGAGACTCGAACCTACGAACCCTGGGACAAGGTACGCAGTGCTCTAACCACCGTACCATACTGGACCAATATCTTGGCGTCCAGCCAACGCTAGGCGTTTTGGTCCAAGGCAGCGTTGGCTGGACGCCAGTGTGGTACGGTGGTTAGAGCACTGCGTAGCTTGTCCCAAGGTTCGTAGTTTGAGTCTCCTTCGACCAGAGATTAGTGTTTGTGAATATTTCGTCTGTTCTGCGAATTCTATATATATATATATATATATATATATATATATATATATATATATATATATATATATATATATATATATATATATATATATATATATATATATATATATATATATATATATATATATATATATAATATATATATATATATATATATATATATATATATATATATATATATATATATATATATATATATATATATATATATATATGCCTTTAATATGGTGAAGAGAGATACTGTCTTGCCAGCTGTTCGGGAACGGTTCCCCAGTCTTTTTCCCTTCATTTCAGCCGGCTACAGCAAACCCTCAATTCTTTTGTTTGGAGAACATGAAATTCTCTCATCAGAAGGTGTTCAGCAGGGTGACCCACTAGCTCCACTTCTCTTCTGCTTGGCAGTAAGAGAACTAACTTCCAGCCTACGGAGCGAGCTCAACATTTGGTACCTGGATGATGGCACTCTGGCAGGTACTGAAGAGTCCCTGGTAGGGGACCTATAAATGGTGAAAACACAGGGAGAAGACTTGGGACTCATCCTCAATCCCTCCAAGTGTGAAATCATGACGGCGAACCAGGAAATAATCAATGTTGTGCGAAGAACCCTCCCAGAAGTCTCTACTACCACTCCGTCCAACAGTACCCTCTTGGGAGCACCGCTGGGTCACCAGGCCATCGACACAGTCCTCAAGGACAAATTGAATGACCTGATGAGAATGGAGGAGAGAATAAGCAATCTTGATGCCCATGATGCTCTGTATCTCCTCACAAGGTGCCTTACTATTCCAAGACTCACTTACTTTCTGAGGTGTGTGCACCCTCTTTTGACAACCCAACAATCGACGAATATGACGCATACCTGAGGTCAACCTTCAAGAAGGCACTGAACCTGTCACTAGAGGATCAGCAATGGGATCAGGCAACCCTCCCAGTGCGACTGGGAGGTATAGGAGTGCGCAAAGCAACGCATGTTGCTTTACCTGTTTCTCTGTCTTCGTGTCCAGTGCATTAGTCAAGAAGAT
>NC_091295.1:54533539-54551039 GCF_038502225.1 Cherax quadricarinatus
CGGCGGGATGAGATGCTGTGGAGGAGCATCCCTTCAACGGGATGAGATGCTGTGGTGCCTGTGAAGGATTCTTGACCCACGGAGCTGGAATCAAACCTGGTTAGAGCTTCCCAAGGAATACGTGATAACGAAGAGTGAGCAGAGAGAGATGATGAGGCAGAAAGATGATGAGGTTGAAGAGGCAGAAAGATGATGAGGTTGAAGAGGCAGAAAGATGATGAGGTTGGAGAGGAAGAGATGGGGATGAAGAGGGAAAGAGATGAGGTTAAATAGGGAGAGACAGATGAGATGATGAGACAGAAAGAGTAGATAAGGTCTGAGAGGAGGCAGAGGGGGCTGACAGTTGAAAATGATTTTCCCAAATCTTCTATCATTGTTTAAAGCAATGAATATCAATTTAATAATGGTGTATAATGGTATACTGTGCGGGCACAGTATACAATGGTATACTGTGCGGGCACAGTATACAATGGTATACTGTGCGGGCACAGTATACAATGGTATACTGTGCGACTGATGAAGCCTGCACAACAGGCCTCATCAGTCGATTACAGAAGTAGCCAATATGCAGACAGCACAGGAGATGGAGAGGTAAATATATCATCAGTCTATCAACCTTAAAAGTAGTAATTGGAGGTGGTCAGTCCCTCAGCTTGGAGATGTTCAGTTATAGTCGCCTGGGGAGCAATGATAGCAAGCATATGTGAAGGACTCAACGGTTAGGTTAGGTATGATTTGTCGGGAAACAAAGTGTTCCCTGAAGTGGGTCTTAGTCACATGATGACCCGCAGCTGGAGCTTTTGGTCATCTGACCGAGGCCTTCCTCTGGAGTGTTAGTGAAGGAGTGTTAGTGAAGGG
Organism: Cherax quadricarinatus; assembly: GCF_038502225.1. Taxonomy (NCBI): domain Eukaryota; kingdom Metazoa; phylum Arthropoda; class Malacostraca; order Decapoda; family Parastacidae; genus Cherax; species Cherax quadricarinatus. Next base: position 54,534,398 of record NC_091295.1, read on the forward strand.
GTTTTAGTGAAGGGAAGTTAGTGAAGGGGAGTTAGTGAAGGGGAGTTAGTGAAGGGGAGTTAGTGAAGGGAAGTTAGTGAAGAGAAGTTAGTGAAGGGAAGTTAATTAAGGGAAGTTAGTGAAGGGGAGTTAGTGAAGGGGAGTTAGTGAAAGGGAGTTAGTGAAGGGGAGTTAGTGAAGGGGAGTTAGTGAAAGGAAGTTAGTGAAGGAAAGTTAGTGAAAGTAAGTTAGTGAAGGGAAGTTAGTGAAGAGGAGTTAGTGAAGGGGAGTTAGTGAAGGGGAGTTAGTGAAGGGAAGTTAGTGAAGGGGAGTTAGTGAAGGGGAGTTAGTGAAGGGAAGTTAGTGAAAGGAAGTTAGTGAAGGGGAGTTAGTGAAGGGAAGTTAGTGAAGGGAAGTTGGTGAGGGGAAGTTAGTGAAGGGGAGTTAGTGAACGGGAGTTAGTGAACGGAAGTTAGTGAAGGGAAGTTAGTGAAGAGAAGTTAGTGAAGGGAAGTTAGTGAAGGGGAGTTAGTGAAGGGAAGTTAGTGAAGGGAAGTTAGTGAAGAGAAGTTAGTGAAGGGGAGTTAGTGAAGGGGAGTTAGTGAAGGGGAGTTAGTGAAGGGAAGTTAGTGAAGGGAAGTTAGTGAAGGGGAGTTAGTGAAGGGGAGTTAGTGAAGGGAAGTTAGTGAAGGGAAGTTGGTGAAGGGAAGTTAGTGAAGGGGAGTTAGCGAAGGGAAGTTAGTAAAGGGAAGTTAGTGAAGGGAAGTTAGTGAAGAGAAGTTAGTGAAGGGGAGTTAGTGAAGGGGAGTTAGTGAAGGGAAGTTAGTGAAGGGGAGTTAGTGAAGGGAAGTTAGTGAAGGGGAGTTAGTGAAGGGAAGTTAGTGAAGGGAAGTTAGTGAAGGGAAGTTAGTGAAGGGAAGTTAGTGAAGGGAAGTTAGTGAAGGGGAGTTAGTGAAGGGGAGTTAGTGAAGGGAAGTTAGTGAAGGGGAGTTAGTGAAGGGAAGTTAGTGAAGGGGAGTTAGTGAAGTTAGTGAAGGGAAGTTAGTGAAGGGGAGTTAGTGAAGGGAAGTTAGTGAAGGGAAGTTAGAGAAGGGAAGTTAGAGAAGGGAAGTTAGTGAAGGGGAGTAGTGAAGGGAAGTTAGTGAAGGGAAGTTAGAGAAGGGAAGTTAGTGAAGGGAAGTTAGTGAAGAGATGGGAAAATATCTATACTTCTCTATTACAGTCCTTCACGCAGAAATGGTTTCCTACATAAAGTAACAAAATTTGTCAGCCTGAGCTGTGAGACTTCAGTAGGAAGATGATACAGTTGTTTCTCACTCCGGATTCAGTAGTTAGAGAAAGAGTGACTTCCAAAACTTGAGGTATTTCAGATCATGTTTCAAACTGCCCTGAATCCTCGAAAAATACAATATAATTGCGTTTTAATACATTTGCTATCTTTTAATATTTCGCGTATTTAAAAAAAATCATATGAAAAGTCTATTAAGACGCTACATTACCCTTCGTAGAATAACATGAGGTTCAGCAATCAGTCTTAGAGAATGACTTGGCTGTGTTTACCTCCAGCCGGATGCCAATGTATTGGATCAATAATAAGATCAAATGAGTTCCTTCCTCGCTTCTGTGTGTCGTTATGAAGGGATATATATATACAAGGCTATCAATTTTCCGTGACCATTGCGTTTAGAGTTCACTTTAATGGCTGGATTGGCTAAGGAGCGTAACGACTCCCACGGGTGTGACATCTTGGTCATGATGATTGACTTAGGGACGTTACGTAGCGATGATAGCTTCGCTGTTTTCCGGTGACGGTGCGCATCTTGTCTGCGCCTTGAGGACGTTAGGATAGCTTCGCTGTTGTTCTTTAGCGGTGTGCATCTTGACTACGTCAAGATGGCGTCTCTGTCTTCCGCTAATGAAATATAACTTGCTTGCGTCTTAACACTTTCTACAGTGTTTACTAAAAGTCTCACAACAGTATCTCGTACCCTTTTATTTACATGCGACCGAGCTCTGGCTCCTGAACCCGCATCATAACATTCATTCTGATGACCTGGCATAGCAATGTAGCGCCTCATTTTTAACCAGTGTATGTGTAAACATTAGCAGTACGTAACCTTTATTCGGCGCATGTACACACCCCCAACCAGCGAACCAGGTGCTAAGGGTTGATGATGGGGCCCCGTCGTTCAATCAGTACCCAGGTTCCAGCCAATGAGAAGATGATTTTGGCAATCGCAGAGGTTATGTGGGTACCATTCTCTTGTCTGCCCTAGTCATTCCCATTCTAGAGCTGGTTGAAGCACGGTCTGCTCTCTAGTGGCTTCTATTCTGCCTTGCTTACCGTGGAGTGCACTAATACCTGTCACTGTACATAGTGTATATAGTGTACATACTTCTGTTCTAAATTGGTGAAGGATAATGTAAGTCAAAAGTTTTTCTGCTGTGTTTATTTTACTCCCTTTACACCCAGGATAACAGGCCATTTGGACTCCTGGGTTGTAAAAATAACCCATTCATAGTCACAGAAACACACCTGCGCTCTCCCGTCTTCAGTCTTTATCATAATATGTTCAAAATTTCCAGAGATTTCAGTCTTATGGGAAGAAACATTTCACAGCAATTTTCTTGGGCTGTTTTCCTTCGGTTTTCAAAAGTTTCGCAGATAATTATTCTTGCTCAACCCATTTCTCTCTTTTCTTTTTTTTTTTTTTTTGTTCGACAATATACAGTTTAAGGTCTGAGGGGAGAAAATACGGGCAGCCGGCCATATCCGGCTGAAGGAATTCTATCTAATTTAAGAACGAATTTAAGAACGAATTTATTCACGTTTTTGATGTTAATCGTCATCATCATCATCGTCATCATCACTATCATCATCATCATCATCATCATCATCAGCAACAGCAGCAGGTGTTGGGCAGACATAGCAGCAACACCTGACAATTCCTGACTTTCTTAATATTTAATTAAATTTAGTAAACTAAACACTGAAGATGGAACACCGCGGGTAGAAATAGATGATCCCTTCCAACTTCTTATCCCTTGATCCTCCACACACTCACAGTACGTCGTCAGTACTAACTCACAATCATCTCAACCAACTCACAATCATCTCAACCAATTCGCAATCATCTCAACCAACTCACAATCATCTCAACCAACTCACAATCATCTCAACCAACTCAAAATCATCTCAACCAACTCACAATCATCTCAACCAACTCACAATCATCTCAACCAATTCGCAATCATCTCAACCAACTCACAATCATCTCAACCAATTCACAATCATCTCAACCAACTCAAAATCATCTCAACCAACTCACAATCATCTCAACCAAATCACAATCATCTAAACCAACTCACAATCATCTCAAATAACTCACAATCATCTCAACCATCTCACAATCATCTCAACCAATTCACAGTCATCTCAACCAATTCAAAATAATCTCATCCCACTCACAATCATTTCAACCAACTCACTCACAATCATCTCAACCCACTCACAGTCATCTCAACCCACTCACAGTCATCTCAACAGCTCTTCGTAGTGACTGGTGTCTATTATTTTCCTTATTCCAGTTGCAGCGTCCACGTGAAGTTAAATAAAGATGCTGGTTACTTTGTTGGTATATAACATATAATGAAAAATACACGTAGGAACTTATTTTAAGTCTGTTGTATCCTTAAGTGTAATATTTAAAAATAAATAATACTGTGCCAGACTTCGTGCGGTGGCTTGACTCATGGGTTGTGTACAGTGGCTTGATTCATGGGTTGTGTACAGTGGCTTGATTCATGGGTTGTGTACAGTGGCTTGATTCATGGGTAGTGTACAGTGGCTTGATTCATGGGTTGTGTACAGTGGCTACATTCATGGGTTGTGTACAGTGGCTTGATTCATGGGTAGTGTACAGTGGCTTGATTCATGGGTAGTGTACAGTGGCTTGATTCATGGGTTGTGTACAGTGGCTTGATTCATGGGTTGTGTACAGTGGCTTGATTCATGGGTAGTGTACAGTGGCTTGATTCATGGGTTGTGTACAGTGGCTTGATTCATGGGTAGTGTACAGTGGCTTGATTCATGGGTTGTGTACAGTGGCTTGATTCATGGGTAGTGTACAGTGGCTTGATTCATGGGTTGTGTACAGTGGCTACATTCATGGGTTGTGTACAGTGGCTTGATTCATGGGTAGTGTACAGTGGCTTGATTCATGGGTAGTGTACAGTGGCTTGATTCATGGGTTGTGTACAGTGGCTTGATTCATGGGTTGTGTACAGTGGCTTGATTCATGGGTAGTGTACAGTGGCTTGATTCATGGGTTGTGTACAGTGGCTTGATTCATGGGTTGTGTACAGTGGCTTGATTCATGGGTAGTGTACAGTGGCTTGACTCATGGGTTGGGTACAGTGGCTACATTCATGGGTTGTGTACAGTGGCTTGATTCATGGGTTGTGTAGAGTGGCTCGATTCATGGGTTGTGTACAGTGTCTTGATTCATGGGTTGTGTACAGTGGCTCGATTCACGGGTTGTGTACAGTGGCTTGATTCATGGGTTGTGTACAGTGGCTTGACTCATTGGTTGTGTACAGTGGCTTGATTCATGGGTTGTGTACAGAGGCTTGATTCATGGGTTGTGTACAGTGGCTTGATTCATGGGTTGTGTACAGTGGCTTGATTCATGGGTTGTGTACAGTGGCTTGATTCATGGGTAGTGTACAGTGGCTTGATTCATGGGTAGTGTACAGTGGCTTGATTCATGGGTTGTGTACAGTGGCTTGATTCATGGGTTGTGTACAGTGGCTTGATTCATGGGTAGTGTACAGTGGCTTGATTCATGGGTTGTGTACAGTGGCTACATTCATGGGTTGTGTACAGTGGCTTGATTCATGGGTTGTGTACAGTGGCTTGATTCATGGGTTGTGTACAGTGGCTTGATTCATGGGTTGTGTACAGTGGCTTGATTCATGGGTTGTGTACAGTGGCTTGATTCATGGGTTGTGTACAGTGGCTTGATTCATGGGTTGTGTACAGTGGCTTGATTCATGGGTTGTGTACAGTGGCTTGATTCATGGGAAGTGTACAGTGGCTTGATTCATGGGTTGTGTACAGTGGCTTGATTCATGGGTTGTGTAGAGTGGCTCGATTCATGAGTTGTGTACAGTGGCTTGATTCATGGGTTGTGTACAGTTTCTTGATTCATGGGTTGTGTACAGTGGCTTGATTCATGGGTTGTGTACAGTGGCTTGATTCATTGGTTGTGTACAGTGGCTTGATTCATGGGTTGTGTACAGAGGCTTGATTCACGGGTTGTGTACAGTGGCTTGATTCATGGGTTGTGTACAGAGGCTTGATTTATGGGTTGTGTACAGTGGGTTGATTCATGGGTTGTGTACAGTGGCTTGATTAATGGGTTGTGTATAGAGGCTTGATTTATGGGTTGTGTACAGTGGGTTGATTCATGGGTTGTGTACAGTGGATGATTCATGGGTTGTGTACAGTGGCTTGATTCATGGGTTGTGTACAGTGGCTTGATTCATGGGTTGTGTACAGTGGCTTGATTAATGGGTTGTGTACAGAGGCTTGATTTATGGGTTGTGTACAGTGGGTTGATTCATGGGTTGTGTACCGTGGCTTGATTCATTGGTTGTGTACAGTGGCTTGATTCATGGGTTGTGTACAGTGGCTTGATTCACGGATTGTGTACAGAGGCTTGATTCATGGCTTGTGTACAGTGGCTTGATTCATGGGTTGTGTACAGTGGTCTGATTCATGGGTAGTGTACAGTGGCTTGATTCATGGGTTGTGTACAGTGGCTTGATTGATGGGTTGTGTACAGTGGCTTGATTCATGGGTTGTGTACAGTGGATGATTCATGGGTTGTGTACAGTGGCTTGATTCATGGGTTGTGTACAGTGGCTTGATTCATGGGTTGTGTACAGTGGCTTGATTCATGGGTTGTGTACAGTGGCTTGATTCATGGGTTGTGTACAGAGGCTTGATTTATGGGTTGTGTACAGTGGCTTGATTCATGGGTTGTGTACAGTGGCTTAACTCATGGGTTGTGTACAGTTGCTTGATTCATGGGTTGCGTACAGTGGCTTGATTCATGGGTTGTGTACAGTGGCTTGATTCATGGGTTGTGTACAGTGGCTTGATTAATGGGTTGTGTACAGAGGCTTGATTTATGGGTTGTGTACAGTGGCTTGATTCATGGGTTGTGTACAGTGGCTTGATTCATTGGTTGTGTACAGTGGCTTGATTCATGGGTTGTGTACAGTGGCTTGATTCACGGATTGTGTACAGAGGCTTGATTCATGGGTTGTGTACAGTGGCTTGATTCATGGGTTGTGTACAGTGGTCTGATTCATGGGTAGTGTACAGTGGCTTGATTCATGGGTTGTGTACAGTGGCTTGATTGATGGGTTGTGTACAGTGGCTTGATTCATGGGTTGTGTACAGTGACTTGATTCATGGGTTGTGTACAGTGGCTTGATTCATGGGTTGTGTACAGTTGCTTGATTCATGGGTTGTGTACAGTGGCTTGATTCATGGGTTGTGTACAGTGGCTTGATTCATGGGTTGTGTACAGTGGCTTGATTCATGGGTTGTGTACAGTGGCTTGACTCAAGGGTTGTGTACAGTTGCTTGATTCATGGGTTGTGTACAGTGGCTTGATTCATGGGTAGTGTACAGTGGCTTGATTCATGGGTAGAGTACAGTGGCTTGATTCATGGGTAGTGTACAGTGGCTTGATTCATGGGTTGTGTACAGTGGCTACATTCATGGGTTGTGTACAGTGGCTTGATTCATGGGTAGTGTACAGTGGCTTGATTCATGGGTAGTGTACAGTGGCTTGATTCATGGGTTGTGTACAGTGGCTTGATTCATGGGTTGTGTACAGTGGCTTGATTCATGGGTAGTGTACAGTGGCTTGATTCATGGGTTGTGTACAGTGGCTTGATTCATGGGTAGTGTACAGTGGCTTGATTCATGGGTTGTGTACAGTGGCTTGATTCATGGGTAGTGTACAGTGGCTTGATTCATGGGTTGTGTACAGTGGCTACATTCATGGGTTGTGTACAGTGGCTTGATTCATGGGTAGTGTACAGTGGCTTGATTCATGGGTAGTGTACAGTGGCTTGATTCATGGGTTGTGTACAGTGGCTTGATTCATGGGTTGTGTACAGTGGCTTGATTCATGGGTAGTGTACAGTGGCTTGATTCATGGGTTGTGTACAGTGGCTTGATTCATGGGTTGTGTACAGTGGCTTGATTCATGGGTAGTGTACAGTGGCTTGACTCATGGGTTGGGTACAGTGGCTACATTCATGGGTTGTGTACAGTGGCTTGATTCATGGGTTGTGTAGAGTGGCTCGATTCATGGGTTGTGTACAGTGTCTTGATTCATGGGTTGTGTACAGTGGCTCGATTCACGGGTTGTGTACAGTGGCTTGATTCATGGGTTGTGTACAGTGGCTTGACTCATTGGTTGTGTACAGTGGCTTGATTCATGGGTTGTGTACAGAGGCTTGATTCATGGGTTGTGTACAGTGGCTTGATTCATGGGTTGTGTACAGTGGCTTGATTCATGGGTTGTGTACAGTGGCTTGATTCATGGGTAGTGTACAGTGGCTTGATTCATGGGTAGTGTACAGTGGCTTGATTCATGGGTTGTGTACAGTGGCTTGATTCATGGGTTGTGTACAGTGGCTTGATTCATGGGTAGTGTACAGTTTCTTGATTCATGGGTTGTGTACAGTGGCTACATTCATGGGTTGTGTACAGTGGCTTGATTCATGGGTTGTGTACAGTGGCTTGATTCATGGGTTGTGTACAGTGGCTTGATTCATGGGTTGTGTACAGTGGCTTGATTCATGGGTTGTGTACAGTGGCTTGATTCATGGGTTGTGTACAGTGGCTTGATTCATGGGTTGTGTACAGTGGCTTGATTCATGGGTTGTGTACAGTGGCTTGATTCATGGGAAGTGTACAGTGGCTTGATTCATGGGTTGTGTACAGTGGCTTGATTCATGGGTTGTGTAGAGTGGCTCGATTCATGAGTTGTGTACAGTGGCTTGATTCATGGGTTGTGTACAGTTTCTTGATTCATGGGTTGTGTACAGTGGCTTGATTCATGGGTTGTGTACAGTGGCTTGATTCATTGGTTGTGTACAGTGGCTTGATTCATGGGTTGTGTACAGAGGCTTGATTCACGGGTTGTGTACAGTGGCTTGATTCATGGGTTGTGTACAGAGGCTTGATTTATGGGTTGTGTACAGTGGGTTGATTCATGGGTTGTGTACAGTGGCTTGATTAATGGGTTGTGTATAGAGGCTTGATTTATGGGTTGTGTACAGTGGGTTGATTCATGGGTTGTGTACAGTGGATGATTCATGGGTTGTGTACAGTGGCTTGATTCATGGGTTGTGTACAGTGGCTTGATTCATGGGTTGTGTACAGTGGCTTGATTAATGGGTTGTGTACAGAGGCTTGATTTATGGGTTGTGTACAGTGGGTTGATTCATGGGTTGTGTACCGTGGCTTGATTCATTGGTTGTGTACAGTGGCTTGATTCATGGGTTGTGTACAGTGGCTTGATTCACGGATTGTGTACAGAGGCTTGATTCATGGCTTGTGTACAGTGGCTTGATTCATGGGTTGTGTACAGTGGTCTGATTCATGGGTAGTGTACAGTGGCTTGATTCATGGGTTGTGTACAGTGGCTTGATTGATGGGTTGTGTACAGTGGCTTGATTCATGGGTTGTGTACAGTGGATGATTCATGGGTTGTGTACAGTGGCTTGATTCATGGGTTGTGTACAGTGGCTTGATTCATGGGTTGTGTACAGTGGCTTGATTCATGGGTTGTGTACAGTGGCTTGATTCATGGGTTGTGTACAGAGGCTTGATTTATGGGTTGTGTACAGTGGCTTGATTCATGGGTTGTGTACAGTGGCTTAACTCATGGGTTGTGTACAGTTGCTTGATTCATGGGTTGCGTACAGTGGCTTGATTCATGGGTTGTGTACAGTGGCTTGATTCATGGGTTGTGTACAGTGGCTTGATTAATGGGTTGTGTACAGAGGCTTGATTTATGGGTTGTGTACAGTGGCTTGATTCATGGGTTGTGTACAGTGGCTTGATTCATTGGTTGTGTACAGTGGCTTGATTCATGGGTTGTGTACAGTGGCTTGATTCACGGATTGTGTACAGAGGCTTGATTCATGGGTTGTGTACAGTGGCTTGATTCATGGGTTGTGTACAGTGGTCTGATTCATGGGTAGTGTACAGTGGCTTGATTCATGGGTTGTGTACAGTGGCTTGATTGATGGGTTGTGTACAGTGGCTTGATTCATGGGTTGTGTACAGTGACTTGATTCATGGGTTGTGTACAGTGGCTTGATTCATGGGTTGTGTACAGTTGCTTGATTCATGGGTTGTGTACAGTGGCTTGATTCATGGGTTGTGTACAGTGGCTTGATTCATGGGTTGTGTACAGTGGCTTGATTCATGGGTTGTGTACAGTGGCTTGACTCATGGGTTGTGTACAGTTGCTTGATTCATGGGTTGTGTACAGTGGATTGATTCATGGGTTGTGTACAGTGGCTTGATTCATGGGTTGTGTACAGTGGCTTGATTAATGGGTTGTGTACAGAGGCTTGATTTATGGGTTGTGTACAGTGGCTTGATTCATGGGTTGTGTACAGTGGCTTGATTCATGGGTTGTGTACAGTGGCTTGATTCATGGGTTGTGTACAGAGGCTTGATTCGTGGGTTGTGTACAGTGGCTTGATTCATGGGTTGTGTACAGTGGCTTGATTCATGGGTTGTGTACAGTGGCTTTATTGATGGGTTGTGTACAGTGGTTTGATTCATGGGTTGTGTACAGTGGCTTGATTCATTGGTTGTGTACGGTGGCTTGATTCAAGGACTGTGTACAGTGGCTTGATTCATTGGTTGTGTACAGTGGCTTGATTCATGGGTTGTGTACAGTGGTTTGATTCATGGGTTGTGTACAGTGGTTTGATTCATTGATTGTGTACAGTGGCTTGATTCATGGGTTGTGTACAGTGGCTTGATTCATGGGTTGTGTACAGTGGTTTGATTCATTGATTGTGTACAGTGGCTTGATTCATGGGCTGTGTACAGTGGTTTGATTTATGGGTTGTGTACAGTGGCTTGATTCATCGGTTGTGTACAGTGGCTTGATTCATGGGTTGTGTACAGTGGCTTGATTCATGGGTTGTGTACAGTGGCTTGATTCATGGGTTGTGTACAGTGATTGATCCATGGGATATGTAATGGAAGAAAATCTCCTTCCCTTCTGTTTTCTCTTCCTCTTCTCTCCTTCCCTCACTTCCCCCTCCCCGTCCCTCTCTGATTCCTTCCCTCCTACATAGTGGCGTGTGTTGTGGTGCTGACACTGGTCATTGGAACCTCCGCTACTCTGCACTCCTTCCACTCCGCCAGGTTCCAATTGTGTGTTTGGATCGTCAGACGCCCGTCGCGTTGGGGCGAGAAAACTCCCCATCTCGAGCCCAGAACCCGTGCAAATGTGACTTGTATAGCTTATCCACGTTACACAAGTCATCTTGTAGACGCACGTACTCGTGTGTATAAAAGGCAACGTTTTCTTCAGGCCGAGATGTTTTGAAATCTTCCGAGAACTTTCCTAAAGGAAACTGAAAATTTTATATGAAAGAAATCAGAAATTTACATGAAAGCAATTTATTTTTGCATGTAAATCGCCAAATAGGTTCGACGGTGGTAGCAACCTACTTTACTCTGAATTTCTTTGTGGATATTATTCTGCCTGGTCATGGACATGGCCGCGGGGGTGTTGACCCCCGACACACCCTCCAAGGTATCCACGTCGAAGCCCCAAAATAACTTGTCACCACTGGCTCTCTTACAACACTCAAACGTGTGTGTTGCATGAACAAAACCCTGCCACACAAAGCCTCCTTCACACCTCTTGCAACCCTCCTTCACACCTCTTGCAACCCTCCTTCACACCTCTTGCAACCCTCCTTCGCACCTCTTGCAACCCTCCTTCACACCTCTTGCAACCCTCCTTCACACCTCTTGCAACCCTCCTTCACACTTCCTGCAATTCTCCTTCACACCTCTTGCAACCCTCCTTCACATCTTGCAACCCTCCTTCACACCTCTTGCAACTTTCCTTCACACCTCTTGCAACCCTCCTTCACACATCTTGCAACCCTCCTTCACACCTCTTGCAATCCTCCTTCACACCTCTTGTAACCCTCCTTCACACCTCTTGCAACCCTCCTTCACACTTCCTGCAATTCTCCTTCACACCTCTTGCAATCCTCCTTCACACCTCTTGCAACCCTCCTTCACACCTCTTGCAATCCTCCTTCACACCTCTTGCAGCCCTCCTTCACACCTCTTGCAATCTTCCTTCACACTTCTTGCAATCCTCCTTTACACCTCTTGCAATCCTCCTTCACAACTCTTGCAATCCTCCTTCACACATTTTTGCAACTCTCCTTCACATCTCTTGCAATCCTCCTTCACACCTCTTGCAACCCTCCTTCACACCTCTTGCAATCCTCCTTCACACCTCTTGTAATCCTCCTTCACACCTCTTGCAACCCTCCTTCACACCTCTTGCAACCCTCCTTCACACCTCTTGCAACCCTCCTTCACACCACTTGCAACCTTCCTTCACACCTCTTGCAACCCTCCTTCACACCTCTTGCAACCCTCCTTCACACCTCTTGCAACCCTCCTTCACACCTCTTGCAACCCTCCTTCACACTTCTTGCAACCCTCCTTCACACCGCTTGCAACTTTCCTTCACACCTCTTGCAGCCCTCCTTCACACCTCTTGCAATCTTCCTTCACACTTCTTGCAATCGTCCTTTATACCTCTTGCAATTCTCCTTCACAACTCTTGCAATCCTCCTTCACACCTCTTGCAACCTTCCTTCACGTCTCTTGCAATTCTCTTTCAAACCTCTTGCAACCCTCCTTCACACCTCTTGCAATCCTCCTTCACACCTCTTGCAATCCTCCTTCACACCTCTTGCAACCCTCCTTCACACCTCTTGCAACCCTCCTTCACACCTCTTGCAACCCTCCTTCACACCCCTTGCAACCCTCCTTCACACCTCTTGCAATCCTCCTTCACACCTCTTGCAACCATCCTTCACACCTCTTGCAACTTTCCTTCACACCTCTTGCAACCCTCCTTCACACCTCTTGCAACCCTCCTTCACACCTCTTGCAATGCTCCTTCACACCTCTTGCAACCCTCCTTCACAGCACTTGCAACCCTCCTTCAAACCTCTTGCAACCCTCCTTCACACCTCTTGCAACCATCCTTCACACCTCTTGCAACTTTCCTTCACACCTCTTGCAACTTTCCTTCACACCTCTTGCAACCCTCCTTCACACCTCTTGCAATCCTCCTTCACACCTCTTGCAACCATCCTTCACACCTCTTGCAACTTTCCTTCACACCTCTTGCAACCCTCCTTCACACCTCTTGCAACCCTCCTTCACACCTCTTGCAATCCTCCTTCACACCTCTTGCAACCCTCCTTCACAGCACTTGCAACCCTCCTTCACACCTCTTGCAACCCTCCTTCACACCTCTTGCAACCCTCCTTCACACCTCTTGCAATGCTCCTTCACACCTCTTGCAACCCTCCTTCACAGCACTTGCAACCCTCCTTCACACCTCTTGCAATGCTCCTTCACACCTCTTGCACCCCTCCATTACACCTCTTGCAATGCTTCTTCACACCTCTTGCAACCCTCCTTCACACCTCTTGCAATGCTCCTTCACACCTCTTGCACCCCTCCATTACACCTCTTGCAATGCTTCTTCACACCTCTTGCAACCCTCCTTCACACCTCTTGCAATGCTCCTTCACACCTCTTGCACCCCTCCATTACACCTCTTGCAATGCTTCTTCACACCTCTTGCAACCCTCCTTCACACCTCTTGCAACCCTCCTTCACACCTCTTGCAACCCTCCATCACACCTCTTGCCATGCTCCTTCACACCTCTTACAACCCTCCTTCACACCTCTTGCAACCCTCCTTCACACCTCTTGCAACCCTCCTTCACACCTCTTACAATGCTCCTTCACACCTCTTGCAACCCTCCATCACACCTCTTGCCATGCTCCTTCACACCTCTTACAACCCTCCTTCATACCTCTTGCAACCCTCCTTCATACCTCTTGCAACCCTCCTTCATACCTCTTGCAACCCTCCTTCACGCCTCTTGCAACCCTCCTTCACACCACTTGCAACCCTCCTTCATACCTCTTGCAACCCTCCTTCACACCTCTTGCAACCCTCCTTCACACCTCTTGCAACCCTCCTTCACACCTCTTGCAATGCTCCTTCACACCTCTTGCACCCCTCCATTACACCTCTTGCAATGCTTCTTCACACCTCTTGCAACCCTCCTTCACACCTCTTGCAACCCTCCTTCACACCTCTTGCAACCCTCCATCACACCTCTTGCCATGCTCCTTCACACCTCTTACAACCCTCCTTCACACCTCTTGCAACCCTCCTTCACACCTCTTGCAACCCTCCTTCACACCTCTTACAATGCTCCTTCACACCTCTTGCAACCCTCCATCACACCTCTTGCCATGCTCCTTCACACCTCTTACAACCCTCCTTCATACCTCTTGCAACCCTCCTTCATACCTCTTGCAACCCTCCTTCATACCTCTTGCAACCCTCCTTCACGCCTCTTGCAACCCTCCTTCACACCACTTGCAACCCTCCTTCATACCTCTTGCAACCCTCCTTCACACCTCTTGCAACCCTCCTTCACACCACTTGCAGCCCTCCTTCACACCTCTTGCAACCCTCCTTCACACCTCTTGTAACCCTCCTTCACACCTCTTGCAATGCTCCTTCACACCTCTTCCACCCCTCCATTACTCCTCTTGGAACCCTCCTTCACACCTCTTGCAACCCTCCTTCATACCTCTTGCAACCCTCCTTCACACCACTTGCAACCCTCCTTCACACCACTTGCAACCCTCCTTCACACCTCTTGCAACCCTCCTTCACACTACTTGCAACCCTCCTTCATTCCTCTTGCAACCCTCCTTCACACCTCTTGCAACCCTCCTTCACACCTCTTGCAACCGTCCACAGAACGTTCCTCTGCACCTCCTTCGGTCCACCGCAAATTTATCGGTGTTCTTCGTCAGCCAATTTTGCTTCTTTTTCTAACTGACCAATTGGAACGAAGTAATATTTGTGAGCCAAGTTTTTATATTTGTTTAATCTGTGTTCAACTTAATGATCAGTAGTGCTCTCTGTGTACTCACCTAATTGTGGTTGCAGGGGTCGCGACTCACCTGGCCCCGCCTCTTCACTGATCACTACTAGGTCCTCTCTCTCTCTGCTTCCTGAGCCATGTCATACCTTGTCTTAAAGCTATGTATGGTTCCTGCCTCCACTACATCACTTGCTAGGCTATCCCACTTCATGACTACTCTATTGCTGATGAAATACTTCCTAACATCCCTGTGACTCGTCTGAGTCTTCAGCTTCCAATTGTGACCTCTTGTTTCTGTGTCCCCTCTTTGGAACATCTTGTCTCTATCCACCTTATCTTTTCCACGCAGTATTTTGTATGTCGTTATCATGTCTTCCCTGACCCTCCTGTCATCCAGTGTTGTCAGTCCGATTGCCCTCAACCTTTCTTCGTAGGACATTCCCCTGAGCTCCGGAACTAGCCTTGTTGCAAACTTTTGTTCTTTCTCTAATTTCTTGACGTGCTTGACCAGGTATGGGTTCCAAACTGGTGCTGCATACTCCAGTATAGGCCTGACGTACACAGTGTACAGTGCCTTGAACGATTCCTTACTAAGGTGTCGGAAGGCTATTCTCAGGTATGCCAGGCGCCCATATGCTGCAGAAGTTATCTGGTTGATGTGTGCCTCCGGAGACGTGCTCGGTGTTTTGGTCACCCCAAGATCTTTCTCCTTGAGTGTGGTTTGCAGTCTTTGATCACCTAGCCTATACTCTGTCTGCGGTCTTCTTTGCCCTTCTCCGATCTTCATGACTTTGCACTTGGCAGGGTTGAATTCGAGAAGCCAGTTGCTGGACCACGTGTCCAGCCTGTCCAGGTCTCTTTGAAGTCCTGCCTGGTCCTCGTCTGATGTAATTCTCCTCATTAACTTCACATTATCTGCGAACAGGGACACCTCTGAGACTATCCCATACCAAAAATAGCGCTGGTCCTACGACTGACCCCTGTGGGACCCCGTTCGTCACAGGTGCCCACTGTGATACCTCATCAAGTACCATTACTCGGTGTTGCCTCCATGTCAGGTATTCTGTGATCCACTGCAGTCCCCTTCCTGTTATACACGCCCGATTCTCTAGTTTCTGCACTAATCTCTTGTGAGGAACTGTGTCGAAGGCCTTTTTGCAGTCCAAGAAAATGCAATTAATCCACCCCTCTCTCTCGTGTCATACTTATGTAACTTTGTCATAAAACTCAAGATGGTTTGTGACACAGGATTTTCCTTCCATGAATCCGTGCTGGTTGCCGTTTATAACCTTGCTCCAGTCCAGGTGCTCCACCAGTCTCCTCCTGGTAATCTTCTCCATGACTTTGCATACTATA
This sequence comes from Cherax quadricarinatus, assembly GCF_038502225.1. Taxonomy (NCBI): domain Eukaryota; kingdom Metazoa; phylum Arthropoda; class Malacostraca; order Decapoda; family Parastacidae; genus Cherax; species Cherax quadricarinatus. Next base: position 54,550,028 of record NC_091295.1, read on the forward strand.
CTCGTCAGTGACACTAGTCTGTAATTTAGTGCCTCTTTTCTCTCTCCTTTTTTAAATATGGGGACTACATTTGCTGTCTTCCTTACCTCGGGTAGTTGCCCAGTTTCCAGGGATGTGTTGAAGATTGTGGTTAATGGCACGCACAGTATTTCTGCTCCCTCTCTGAGGACCCACGGGGAGATGTCCTGTCCCATTGCCTTTGAGGTATCAAGGTCACTTAGCAGCTTCTTCACCTCCTCCTCAGTTGTGTGTATGTCACCCAGCACTTGTTGGTGTATTCCCTGTTGGTGTCCCCTTCTGCCCTGTCTCCCCAGAGCCCTTCCTGTCTCCACTGTGAATACTTCCTTAAATCTTGTGTTGAGCACCTCGGATACCTCTTGATCGTTTCTTGTGAGTTCCCCACCTGCTTTCTTCAGCCTCATCACCTGGTCTTTTACTATTGTCTTTCTCCTTATGTGGCTAAACAGCAGTTTCGGGTCAGACTTGACTTTCGATGCTATGTCGTTTTCGTACTGTCGCTGGGCCTCCCTCCTTATCTGTGCATATTCGTTTCTGGCTCTTCGACTGATCTCCTTGTTTTCCTGGGTACTTTGTCTTCTGTACCTCTTCCATTTTCTAATGCACTTAGTTTTTGCCTTCCTGCACCTTCGGGTAAACCAAGGACTCGCTTTAGTCTTCCTATTGTTTCTGTTGTCCTTGGGGACAAACCTTTCCTCTGCCTCCTTGCATTTTGTTGTTACATATTCCATCATTTCGTTTACCGACTTTCCTACCAGTTCTCTGTCCCACTGAACCTCCCGCAGGAAGTTCCTAATACTTGTGTAGGCCCCCCTTTTATAGTTTGGCTTTTCCCATTCGACTCCTGTTACTCTATCCACCTGTAAGTCTACTATGTAATCAAAACTCAGGACTACGTGATCACTAGCTCCAAGGGGCCTCTCATATGTGATGTCCTCAATGTCTGAACTACTCAGGGTGAACACAAGGTCCTGTCTTGCTACTTCATCCTCCC
>NC_091295.1:54553539-54556039 GCF_038502225.1 Cherax quadricarinatus
TTCATTCATGATGCCCCAGTGGAGGGGACAGTACGGAGATTAAGGGGATATGTTCACTCGACGGCAGAATGGATCGCTCATGTCTTGAGGGTGTTGGGGTGGGATCGGACGAAAGGATGTGGGAAGGGATGGAGAAAGGATGGGGTGGGATGGGGAGGAAAAAGAGGGGATGGGGTGGATGGATGGGGGGTCCTTGAAAACGAATATATCACGGTTTTTGAGCTTAAAAAGATGGTCCATAAGACAAGTGTCGCGGGAGTGATGTCCGCTGTTAAGTCGCGGGGGTAAAATGGAGAGGGTGATTTTATTTTTGTGAGCGTCTGGGTTACCAGATGCTGCTTTCCTGCCCACTGCTGCTGCTGCTGCTGCTGCTGCTGCTGCTGCTGCTGCTCCTGCTGCTGCTCCTGCTTTCCTGCCCACTGCTGCTGCTGCTCCTACTTTCCTGCCCAATGCTGCTGCTCCTGCTGCTCCTACTTTCCTGCTCACTGCTGCTGCTGCTACTCCTCCTCCTACTTTCCTGCCCACTGCTTCTGCTGCTGCTTCTACTTTCCTGCCCACTACTACCACTGCTGCTGCTGCTGCTGCTACTGCTGCTGCTGCTGCTGCTTTTACCTGGTGGAGGTTTGCTCACTGCTGCTGCTTTTACCTGGTGGAGGTTTGCTCACTGCTGCTGCTACATCCTGGGGTAGCCGTGCCCTCTTCTGCATCCTGGGGTAGCCCTGCTCACTGCTGCATCCTGGGGTAGCCCTGCCCACCGCTGCATCCTGGGGTAGTCCTGCTCGCTGGTACATCCTGGGGTAGCCCTGCCCTCTTCTGCATCCTGGGGTAGCCCTGCCCACTGCTGCATCCTGGGGTAGCCCTGCTCACTGTTGCATCCTAGGGTAGCCTTGCTCACTGCTACATCCTGGGGTAGCCCTGTCCTCTTCTGCATCCTGAGGTAGCCCTACCCACTGCTGCATGCTGGGGTAGCCCTGCTCACTGCTGCATTCTGGGGTAGCACTACTGCATTCTGGGGTAGCACTGCTGCATTCTGGAGTAGCCCTGCCCTCTGCTGCATCCTGGGGTACCCCTGTCCACTCCTACATCCTGGGGAAGCCCTACCCATTGCTATTCCATGGGGTAACCCTTCCCACTGCTGCATCCTGGGGTAACCCTGCCCACTGTTATTCCCTGGAGTTGCCCTGCCCACTGCTGCATCATGGGGTAGCCCTGTCCATTGCTGCATCCTGGGGTAGCCCTGCCCACCGATACATCCTAGGGTAGCCCTGCTCACTGTTGAATCTTACGGTAGCCCTGCTCACTGCTACATCCTTGGGTAGCCTTGCCCTCTTCTGCATCCTGAGGTAGCCCTGCCCACTGCTGCATCCCGGGGTAGCCCTGCCCACTGTTGCATCCTAGGGTAGCCCTGACCACTGTTTTCCTGTGAGAGAGATCCTTACTGTTGCTCGTTGGGACAGACCTGACATCTGTTGGCCTTTCCCACTAGGCACTTCCCGTTCGTTACTGCTGGCACCGCCACTGTCACCCCTCGCTGACACGCCAGTGACTCTCTGACACGGGGTTTATCTACCACGTATGATTACGTTAGTGACTCGATAGGGATATGCATAATCCGCTTACATGAGTTATTAGTCACTGCGTTTTGTGTGGAGGGGAAGGAAGGGAGAGAGAGAGAGAGAGAGAGAGAGAGACAGAGAGAGAGAGAGAGTGAGAGAGAGAGAGATAGAGAGAGAGAGAAGACAGAGAGAGAGAGAGAGAGAGAGAGAGAGAGAGAAGACAGAGAGAGAGAGAGAGAGAGAGAGAGAGAGAGAGAGAGAGAGAGAGAGAGAGAGAGAGAGAGAGTTTCTTATATCTTGCAGAGTTCAATAAAAATACTTTCTCTCAAAATGTTTGTTCAAACAATATAAATTCCTTTATAATGAAAGACAAGAAGCCTCACTCATTACACACACACACACACACACACACACACACACACACACACACACACACGGAAGGGGTGTTCCCGTTTGCATACGACGTGAAGCTAATGCGGAGAATTCAACTGGAACGGGTTCAGGTAGGACTACGAAGGGATCTGGGTAGGCCTGGTCCAACAACTGGCTCCTAAAATTTAACCCCACCAAGTGGAAAGTCACGAAAATTGGGGAAGATCTAAGAAGACCATAAACAGAGTACAGGTTAGGGTGCCAAAAGTTGCAAACTTCATTCAAGGAAAAGGATCTTGGAGTGAGTATAATACCGAGCATATCTCCTTAGGTGCACATTAACCAAATAACTGCTGCAACATATGAGCGCCTGGCAAACCTAAGAACAGCGTTTCGACACCCTAGCAAGGAATCGTTCAAAAATCTATACACTGTGTACGTCAGGCCCTTATTGGAGTATGCAACACCAATATGGAACCCATACAAGGTCAAGCAAGTCAAAAAAAAAGGTTTGCAACAAGACTAGTCCCGGAACAAAAGGGTATGTGCTACGAGGAAAGGTTAAGGGAAAT
>NC_091295.1:54566039-54576039 GCF_038502225.1 Cherax quadricarinatus
TGAGTGGATGGATGGTTGAGTGGATGGATGGATGAGTGGATGGATGGTTGAGTGGATGGATGGATGAGTGGATGGATGGATGAGTGGATGGATGGATGAGTGGATGGATGGATGAGTGGATGGATGGTTGAGTGGATGGATGGTTGAGTGGATGGATGGTTGGTGGATGGATGGTTGTGGATGGATGGTTGAGTGGATGGATGGTTGGAGGATGGATGGTTGAGTGGATGGATGGATGAGTGGATGGATGGATGAGTGGATGGATGGTTGAGTGGATGGATGGTTGAGTGGATGGATGGATGAGTGGATGGATGGTTGAGTGGATGGATGGTTGAGTGGATGGATGGTTGAGTGGATGGATGGTTGAGTGGATGGATGGTTGAGTGGATGGATGGTTGAGTGGATGGATGGTTGAGTGGATGGATGGATGAGTGGATGGATGGATGAGTGGATGGATGGTTGAGTGAATGGATGGTTGAGTGGATGGATGGATGAGTGGATGGATGGTTTAGTGGATGGATGGTTGAGTGGATGGATGAATGAGTGGATGGATGGATGAGTGGATGGATGGATGAGTGGATGGATGGATGAGTGGATGGATGGTTGAGTGGATGGATGGTTGAGTGGATGGATGGTTGAGTGGATGGATGGTTGAGTGGATGGATGGTTGAGTGGATGGATGGTTGAGTGGATGGATGGTTGAGTGAATTGATGGATGAGTGGCTGGATGGTTGAGTGGATGGATGGATGAGTGGATGGATGTAGGAGTGGATGGATGGATGAGTGGATGGATGGTTGAGTGGATGGATGGATGAGTGGATGGATGCATGAGTGGATGGATGGATGAGTGGATGGATGGATGAGTGGATTGATGGTTGAGTGGATTGATGGATGAGTGGATAAATGGATGAGTGGATGGATGGATGAGTGGATGGATGGATGAGTGGATGGATGGATGAGTGGATGGATGGTTGAGTGGATGGATGGATGAGTGGATGGATGGATGAGTGGATGGATGGATGAGTGGATGGATGGTTGAGTGGATGGATGGATGAGTGGATGGATGGATGAGTGGATGCTAGTTTGGGGGAAGTATTGATAAAAATGGATAAACAGATTATTAAATAAACCAATAAACTGCTATTTCGTAAATTCTCTCTCTCTCTCTTTCGTATATATATATATATATATATATATATATATATATATATATATATATATATATATATATATATATATATATATATATATATATATATATATATATATATACATATATATATATATATATATATATATATATATATATATATATATATATACATATATATATATATATATATATATATATATATATATATATATATATATATATATATATATATATATATATATATATATATATATATATATATATATATTTAGGTAAAATGGGTCAATTAGCAAGAACTTTTTTAAATTAGGTCCTTTCTAAAATTTTCTCTTATACGTTTAAAGATATATTTTTCCATTTATGTTATTGTAAAAATTAATAATTTTGTACCAAAAGAACCTTAGAAAACTTACCTAACCTTAATATAACAAGCGCAATTTAATTTGGCTTAATTCAACTAAATATATTTTGGATAAGTTTACAATAATTTAATAATAAACAAACAAAACTATATATATTTTTTTCGTTAGGTTCAGAATAATTTTTGCGAAATTATTGCATACACAAATTTTCGCTTGCCCTATTCGGCAAGAAGAGCGTTGCTATTTAAGCCAAAATCGCGTTTTACAGATTCGGCACGACACACACACACACACGCACACACACACACACACACACACACACACACACACACACACACACACACACACACACACACACACACACATACACACAGGGAGAAAGACCTTGGGGTGACCATAACACCGAGCACATCACCGGAGGCACACATCAACCAAATAACCGCTGCAGCATACGGGCGCCTAGCAAACCTGAGAATAGCGTTCCGATACCTTAATAAGGAATCGTTCAAGACACTGTACACTGTGTATGTTAGGCCCATACTGGAGTATGCAGCATCAGTCTGGAACCCACACCTGGTCAAGCACGTCAAGAAGTTAGAGAAAGTACGAAGGTTTCTGCAACAAGGCTAGTCCCAGAGCTCAAGGAATGTCGTACGAGGAAAGGTTAAGGAAATCGGACTGGACGACACTGGAGGACAGAAGGGTCAGGGAGACATGATCACGACATACAAGATACTGCGGGGAATAGACAAAGGTGGACAGAGATAGGATGTTCCAGAGAGGGGACACAGGGACAAGGGGTCACAACTGGAAGCTGAAGACTCAGACGAGAGTCACAGGAACGTTAGGAAGTATTTCTTCAGTCATGGAGTTGGCAGCAAGTGGAATAGCCTGTAAGAATGAAGTAGTGGAGGCAGGAACCATACATAGTTTTAAGAAGAGGTATGACAAAGCTCAGGAAGCAGAGAGAGAGAGAGGACCCAGTAGCGATCAGTGAAGAGGCGGGGCCAGGAGCTGAGTCTCGACCCCTGCAACCACAATTAGGGTGAGTACACACACACACACACACACACACACACACACACACACACACACACACATATATATATATATATATATATATATATATATATATATATATATATATATATACATATATATATATATGTATATATATATATATATATATATATATATATATATATATATATATATATATATATATATATATATATATATATATATATATATATATTATATATATATGTCTCTCTCATCCATTAATCAGTTTTTATTGCTGTGTATTAGGCCAGTGTTTATAGCGAAGAGTGTGAAGGAAGGTATTATAGAGAGGAAACAGAGAACAGAGAGGAGGTGGAGGGGTGAGTCAGGTAAGGAGAATTAGATTACACTCAAGCGATTAAATCCCTCACCCCCAAACACTCATCCCCTCTTAAAGGGGATTAAATCAACTGGATGGTTCTTGCGTTGGGTCCAGTAGTATCATCGATGCCTTGCTGCTACACTAACAGTTACATTGATCTCACCCTGCACAACATTATTGTCTAGAAAACCTGAACTCCCTCAATAACAACAACCATGAATAAATCTGGACGAAAATAAAACAAATATGGAACATACTAAATGAATAACGCAAAATTCTAATATATTCATTATATTTCCATCAGTTATTTGGGAGGCCTATAAATCTATCAGGTTATGACTGGAGGCGACAGTGACAGCATTTTCCAGACTTTAGACAGGAATGTAGTGAGTTTATTGTAGTTATTGGTCTTTGCAGTTAGTTTTTAAGTGAATGTTCATGCTGGGGATGAGGTGTTGGATTCGAGGATAATGAATGATATAATTCGATATTTTTCGTAGTTGTTGTTTGCTGATGGCGCAGTGCTTTTGGAAAATGGAGAAGTTGCTAAGGATGCGGGAGAAAGTAGGTAGTGTTTAGAAAAAGAAAGTTGAGAGTGAATGTAGGAAACAAAGGTTGGAAGAAAGGAAAGGAGAAAGGAAAGAAGGAATGAAGTGACGGCTAAATTAGCTAGAGACTTATTATTCTAATCTATGGTCGAATATTGTAGTGATTCTAATAGCCTTAATTCTGATAGTTATTCTAGTAATTATTACAGTAGTGAGGATTACAGTAGTGATTACAGTACTAAATTAAGCAGTGATTGTAGTTGTGGCTTATACAGTTCAGAGAAGTACAACGGGGTAAATATATGCAATAATAAAACATTTACATACCTGCTGTTTACAGACTGCCATTCTTTTACATATTACAGGAAAATTTAGGATGTCCAGAATTTACGGTATCTTATTTTCAAATATAAGGTGCCTTCATAAATACGTGTTCTGTCTCATTATAACATAAACTAATGTGCACATGGATCTACAACATGTTTCTGGCTACTACAACATGTTTCTGGCTACTACAACACGTTTCTGGCTACTACAACATGTTTCTGGCTACGACAACACGTTTCTGGCTACTACAACATGTTTCTGGCTACTACAACATGCTTCTGGCTACTACAACATGCTTCTGGCTACTACAACATGCTTCTAGCTACTACAGCATGCTTCTGGCTACTGGAACATACTTCTGGTTACTAGAACATATTTCTGGCTACTGGAACATGCTTCTGGCTACTGGAACATACGTCTGGCTACTGGAACATACGTCTGGCTACTGGAACATACTTTTGGCTACTGGAACATAATTCTGGCTACTGAAACATATTTCTGGCTACTGGAACATTCTTCTGGCTACTGGAACATACGTCTGGAAACTGGAACATACTTCTGGCTACTGAAACATACTTCTGGCTACTGGAACATTCTTCTGGCTACTGAAACATCTGGCTACTGGAACATACTTCCGGCTACTGGAACATACTTCTGGCTACTGGAACATATTTCTGGCTACTGGAACATATTTCTAGCTACTGCAACATACTTCTGGTTACTGGAACATACTTCTGGGTACTGGAACATCCTTCTGGCTACTGGAACATACGCCTGGATACTGGAATATACTTCTTGCTACTGGAACATACTTCTGGGTACTGGAACATTCTTCTGACTACTGGAACATACGTCTGGATACTGGAGCACACTTCTGGTTACTGGAACATACTTCTGGCTACTGAAACATACTTCTGGCTACTGAAACATACTTTTGGCTACCAGAACATATTTCTGGCTACTGGAACATACGTCTGGAAACTGGAACATACTTCTGGCTACCAGAACATACTTCTGGCTACTGGAACATTCTTATGGCTACTGAAACATCTGGCTACTGGAGCATACTTCTGGCTACTGGAACATATTTCTGGCTACTGGAACATAATTCTGGCTACTGCAACATACTTCTGGTTACTGGAACATACTTCTGGGTACTGGAACATTCTTCTGGCTACTGGAACATACGCCTGGATACTGGAATATACTTCTTGCTACTGGAACATACTTCTGGGTACTGGAACATTCTTCTGACTACTGGAACATACGTCTGGATACTGGAACACACTTCTGGTTACTGGAACATACTTCTGGCTACTGAAACATACTTCTGGCTACTTAAACATACTTCTGGCTACCAGAACATGCTTCTGGCTACTGGAACATACGTCTGGCTACTGGAACGTACTTCTGGTTACTGGAACATACTTCTGGCTACTGGAACATACTTCAGGGTACTGGAACATACTTCTGACTACTGGAACATTTTTCTGGCTACCGGAACATATTTCTGGCTACTGGAACATACTTCTGGCTACTGAAACATCCGGTAACTGGAACATACCTCTGGCTACTGGAACAAACCTCTGGCTACTGGAACATAATTCTGGCTACTGGAACATACTTCTGGCTAATGGAACATACTTCTGGCTAATGGAACATACTTCTGGCTACTGGAACATACGTCTGGATACTGGAACATACTTCTGGTTACTGGAAAATACTTCTGGCTACTGGAACATATTTCTGGCTATTGGAACATGCTTCTGGCTATTAGAACATACTTCTGACTACTGGAACATTTTTCTGTCTACCGGAACATACTTCTGGCTACTGGAACATATTTCTGGCTACTGGAACATATTTCTAGCTACTGCAACATACTTCTGGTTACTGGAACATACTTCTGGGTACTGGAACATCCTTCTGGCTACTGGAACATACGCCTGGATACTGGAATATACTTCTTGCTACTGGAACATACTTCTGGGTACTGGAACATTCTTCTGACTACTGGAACATACGTCTGGATACTGGAGCACACTTCTGGTTACTGGAACATACTTCTGGCTACTGAAACATACTTCTGGCTACTGAAACATACTTTTGGCTACCAGAACATATTTCTGGCTACTGGAACATACGTCTGGAAACTGGAACATACTTCTGGCTACCAGAACATACTTCTGGCTACTGGAACATTCTTATGGCTACTGAAACATCTGGCTACTGGAACATACTTCCGGCTACTGGAACATACTTCTGGCTACTGGAACATATTTCTGGCTACTGGAACATAATTCTGGCTACTGCAACATACTTCTGGTTACTGGAACATACTTCTGGGTACTGGAACATTCTTCTGGCTACTGGAACATACGCCTGGATACTGGAATATACTTCTTGCTACTGGAACATACTTCTGGGTACTGGAACATTCTTCTGACTACTGGAACATACGTCTGGATACTGGAACACACTTCTGGTTACTGGAACATACTTCTGGCTACTGAAACATACTTCTGGCTACTTAAACATACTTCTGGCTACCAGAACATGCTTCTGGCTACTGGAACATACGTCTGGCTACTGGAACGTACTTCTGGTTACTGGAACATACTTCTGGCTACTGGAACATACTTCAGGGTACTGGAACATACTTCTGACTACTGGAACATTTTTCTGGCTACCGGAACATATTTTTGGCTACTGGAACATACTTCTGGCTACTGAAACATCCGGTAACTGGAACATACCTCTGGCTACTGGAACAAACCTCTGGCTACTGGAACATAATTCTGGCTACTGGAACATACTTCTGGCTAATGGAACATACTTCTGGCTAATGGAACATACTTCTGGCTACTGGAACATACGTCTGGATACTGGAACATACTTCTGGTTACTGGAAAATACTTCTGGCTACTGGAACATATTTCTGGCTATTGGAACATGCTTCTGGCTATTAGAACATACTTCTGACTACTGGAACATTTTTCTGTCTACCGGAACATACTTCTGGATACTGGAACATACCTCTGGCTACTAGAACATAATTCTGGCTACTGGAACATACTTCTGGCTAATGGAACATACTTCTGGCTACTGGAACATACGTCTGGCTGCTAGAACACTGTGTTTACACTACAAGTTGCTCCTTCTCTAACGTGTTTACCCGCTTTAATGTATCATAGCTGGTAATAAATGACTCAGGCTTCCAGGTTCATTACTACGATACTAAACTTCAATATTTGTCTCCTAATGTTCTTTCTAATGTTAGACACTTACCAATATTATTTATGTTCCAGTTCTTTTTTTAAAGCGATTTCTTTGGCTACTTTAAAAGTCTTGTGTAGAAATAATTCACTGTAAAATGCAGTCAAATGAAATGTATTTTTTAAGTAGATATTTAAAAATTGAATACAGAAAAAATGAGTAATTTTAATGTTTTTTTTTCTTTTGCTTTTAAATGAAGCAGCAGTAGAGCATAATTATTAAATTTGGAGAAGAGGCAGAATGTAAAAGAGGAATACTTGAGAGGAAGATATTTTTCGAAATAATTTTTTTAAATCTTGTTTCAAAGTGGATTCTTTTGATTTTGAAAATATGTGATAAAAAAAATGACTGTGAGAAGGAAACGACGAATATAAACTGCAAGAAGAAAATTATACGAAAGGAAATAATGATAAAATTGGGCAATAAGGGACAGATACAATTTAGATATGCGAAGAATTCTGCAAAATGTATGGAAAATGGTATCAAGAAATTTACACCAAAATGGAAAAAAAAAAATATTAAGGGCAGGTGCTGGAGTATTATATATATAAAAAAAGGAGAATTTGGAACCAATATTCGAAACTTTATATTCAATTTGCCAGAAAACTGAAACTTGTCTGGAATTAATAGACAATAAGGAATTAATAGAAGATAAGGAAAATAGACAGAAGGAACTTTATAAAGAAGAATAGAAGAGAAGATCAAGATAGAGACAGATCTTGAAATAAAGTTTATAAGAAACTAGCAATAAAGACAAAATACAAAGAAACATGAGCGAAATTAACCAACTTGAAGAAAAACTGTACGAAATATTAAACCCGTGAATGTTTACTCGCCTGTTTGTGGTTGCAGGGTTCGAGTCACAGCTGCTGTGTGTGTGTGTGTGTGTGTGTGTGTGTGTGTGTGTGTGTGTGTGTGTGTGTGTGTGTGTGTGTGTGTGTGTGTGTGTGTACAAAAGAGGACAAATTAGATGCTGCTATTTTAAGCCAAGAATAGCAAGTAAAATGGAGGATATTAACAAGCCTGAATAGGAGGTGAAAATCTACTACTGGAAGCTGACTGGAAGATGGCAACACGAAAAGACGAGAGACCACAATTACCCAGCCAACTGAGTTATCTCCGAATTGTGGGGGAATTCCACGGCAAGAAGGTAAACAGTCCGATAAATGAAAAAAAAATGGCCCCATTGTGCCAATATTCAAGAAATTACAACAAATAAAACATGTTAAACTATAATATATTAATTAGAAAGTGCTAAATCCCTTCCCTTCTCTGGTGCCACTAAAACTACTCTCCCTACTTTCTACTACCACTGCTACTTCTACTCTTATACTACTTCCACTACCACTACCACTACTTCTTGCTCTTCCTCTCTTGGTCCCGTCCCTGTCCTCCTCGCCTATATATACTGGCTCCCTCACTCTTGTGTGTTAGTGTGACTTTGTAAATGGTCCAAGTCGGACCGAAACGTCGTCGTAACTTTATCTCTCTTCTATACTCGGGTTATTTGTGAAAATCCTCAAGTCATACAATTCAAGGGAAATGGAAGTTAATCAGATTTGATCCAAGAATCTGAATGTGTTCACAGTTCATTGGCTCAAGAGCCCTTAACCATTCTTACATGGCTAAACCCATGTGGGTCATTCAGCGCAAGACGTGGTAAAGGCTCGATCCTCCGTCTGCTGAGCGCCAGACAGACGAGCTTCCCATTTGTATTCATCTATATTATACAAGTAACTGAAAATATTCAGGAAGGTAATGGATTAGCGAGTTGCAATTATTTACACTGAGTAGAAATATCCGCGAGGAAGGTTGCAAGATGGTCAAGGGTGCTGTCACCAGCATGGTGGTGGTGTCACCAGCGTGGTGGTGGTGTCACCAGCGTGGTGGTGGTGTCACCAGCATGGTGGTGGTGTCACCAGCGTGGTGGTGGTGTCACCAGCGTGGTGGTGGTGTCACCAGCGTGGTGGTGGTGTCACCAGCGTGGTGGTGGTGTCACCAGCGTGGTGGTGGTGTCACCAGCGTGGTGGTGGTGTCACCAGCGTGGTGGTGGTGTCACCAGCGTGGTGGTGGTGTCACCAGCGTGGTGGTGGTGTCACCAGCGTGGTGGTGGTGTCACCAGCATGGTGGTGGTGTCACCAGCGTGGTGGTGGTGTCACCAGCATGGTGGTGGTGTCACCAGCGTGGTGGTGGTGTCACCAGCGTGGTGGTGGTGTCACCAGCATGGTGGTGGTGTCACCAGCGTGGTGGTGGTGTCACCAGCATGGTGGTGGTGTCACCAGCATGGTGGTGGTGTCACCAGCGTGGTGGTGGTGTCACCAGCATGGTGGTGGTGTCACCAGCGTGGTGGTGGTGTCACCAGCGTGGTGGTGGTGTCACCAGCGTGGTGGTGGTGTCACCAGCGTGGTGGTGGTGTCACCAGCATGGTGGTGGTGTCACCAGCGTGGTGGTGGTGTCACCAGCGTGGTGGTGGTGTCACCAGCGTGGTGGTGGTGTCACCAGCGTGGTGGTGGTGGTGGTGGTGTCACCAGCGTGGTGGTGGTGTCACCAGCGTGGTGGTGGTGTCACCAGCCAGTGTTGAGGGTGTCGTCAGTGTGGTGGTGGTGTCACCAGCCAGTGTTGAGGGTGTCGTCAGTGTGGTGGTGGTGTCACCAGCCAGCCAGCGTGATGGTGGTGTCACCAGCGTGGTGGTGGTGTCACCAGCATGGTGGTGGTGTCACCAGCGTGGTGGTGGTGTCACCAGCGTGGTGGTGGTGTCACCTGCGTGGTGGTGGTGTCACCAGCGTGGTGGTGGTGTAGCCAGCGTGATGGTGGTGTCACCAGCATGGTGGTGGTGTCACCAGCGTGGTGGTGGTGTCACCAGCGTGGTGGTGGTGTCACCAGCATGGTGGTGGTGTCACCAGCGTGGTGGTGGTGTCACCAGCGCGGTGGTGGTGTCACCTGCGTGGTG
>NC_091295.1:54581039-54641039 GCF_038502225.1 Cherax quadricarinatus
CACACACACACACACACACACACACACACACGCAACACAGTACACAACACACACACACACACACACACACACACACACACACACACACACACACACACACGCAACACACAGTAAACAACACACACACACTCACACACACCCACAATACAGAACACACACACACATACATACGCACACATACACACATTCACTTGCACGCACACGCACACACGCACTCATATACAACAGGCCTAATTTCTAATCGACATGTGCCTAGGACAAAATGCTAACTAACACACACACACACGTGCCCAGGACTGCCCAACCACCCTACACAAGTCCCAATAGAGACTGGTAGAATTCAAGAAACTATTGAATTAACCTTCCCCCCCCTCTTCCCTGTCTGCTATAGATACCGAAGAGACATTCTGATTGGCTTACAGAGGAAGAGAAGAAGACACGCCCATTCTCCTCCGCCAATAGGAAATAGCTACGAATCATGACGTCACGTAAGGAGATGGCTTGTAGTCGCGCGAATGTGGATTATTTTGGTGATTGTCACGAACGCCTGGATCGTCGCACGTTGCGAGCGTCTCTTCAGCAGGGATCACTAATGTGACAGCGAGCTAAGAAGAACGTCCTGTGTACACACTTTGTGTGTGTGTGTGTGTGTGTGTGTGTGTGTGTGTGTGTGTGTGTGTGTGTGTGTGTGTGTGTGTGTGTGTGTGTGTGTGTGTGTGTGTGTGTGTGTGTGTACGTGTGTGCGCGAGCGCGTATATGTGTCTGTGTATAAATGTACGCGTGAAAAAAATAACTGATATTTTGGATTTGCTAGAGAGAGAGAGAGAGAGAGAGAGAGAGAGAACATGGGGAAAGCGTCTAAGAGTACACAATCTGTGGGTGGTGGGCAGTAGCACTAAGGTACTGGGAGTGCTAGAGAGTGCAGGAGACTTCCGGTGTTGGGCAGGTGTGAGCGTGACACAGCGTATATCATAATTACTGTAAACACGGGACACCTGGAAATTTATAATGCTACTGTTGCTGCTGCCGGGGCTGCACAACTAGCGACAAAGGTACGCTAACCCACACCCAGTTGTCGTACGCCTGGCCTAAGGAAGATAGCCGTTAATGTCAACAATCGTCTATGACAATTATAAATAATTTTTTTTTCACACCTAGGAACACTAGCACACTAATAAAACGTATGTGCAGCAAGTATCTTTCCGACAGGTCTTGGAAGTGAAACAAGCCTCTTCAGATTCGTTATATTCGCCTGTTTGACACGAGAGACAAAATGGGCAGGTGTAGGATTTCTGCAATAAAGATATCCAAGTGTTAATCGTATGTCTTATTTATCAACTTATTGATATCGTATACTATCAGTAATAGGATAAGCACATAGGAATGCATACCGTAAGACTCGTGATTAAGTCCCACTTGCGTCACATGAGGATAGGATCAGGAGGACGTGCATGGAAGCTACCTTCATCCAAACCTTCGATATACTAGACCACAAAATCGAGGAGTTTTTATGCCCAATATTCTCCTATATCATCTGATCTCACCTGATTTAACCTGACTTCACCCACACAACAGCAAAAGTCACATGACTTTTCACCTGACCTGACAGACTCTGTGATGGGAAGTCAATATGTTTTCTGTATAACTTGATAAACCTCAGTGAAATATCGAAGTAATGAATGTTTGCTTCGTTTCGTGCATCTTCGCCATCTTCCTCTGTTTCTGTAACCGCAGATAGAAAATCTCAAGTAGTCGTAGTAGTGTCAGGTAATGGCATTGCTTCTTTTCCAGGTCTTTTAACTTAATCCAGGTACATACCAGGAAGAGCCCACAACAAACTGAAACAATACTCACAAAGGAATGATTCACTAGACAGCTACACCCCAGTGGGGTGTGATTAAGCTTTAATCATAGAGTATAATTACTAACATTAATCATTAATTAACTCCCAGGGTTGCACCAGATCTTGAGCTACAGGAAAGAGAAAGTCCAACACATATTTATGTATATATGCTTAGTAAAATAAAAGTACATATGACACATCTAGGAAGAATAAGAATGCTTAAATTATTTTTCCTTAACAACAGCTAAATAATACCAAAATTATTGACATTGTGCATTACTACATACTGAGGTACTATTTAATAATTGTACAATATTATTAACAGACTCAGTAATACCTTAATGGAAGTGGTATTATTATTTACAGGTATTATTATTTACAAGTATTATTATTATTTACAGAAGACTCCTAAAAGTCTAACTACTGAATTTTCACAAGGAGATATAGTAATATTTAATATAGTTGTGAGTGTGTTTACATAGGTAACTCCCACTCTACAACCTATTCTATCCTTCAGATTGGACCACTTCGATGGGCAGTGTGAACTAGAGACCTCTAATGAGTCCTATTCTAAGAAAAAGTACAAAAGAATTGAAGGTTTACTAGTAAATTATAAAACAAACACATTTCAGAGGGTGTGTGTGTATGCCACGGACGCCAGCTTCACTGAGAGTAACACCGAGCGACTCCTGGCAAACTGAAACTAGTGGCAGACTCCCCTATCAGAAACGTCATAGAAACGACAGAGAAAGCAGCCAGTTAAGATTTGGTAAATCTATGACATCATAACACGTCATTAGTTTCTGGCCAATCATCTACCCAATACATCACAAACTGTGTATAGTGAAGACGTAAACAGGACCCGAATACTTCGTGTCCACCTCGTTCCATACACGTCCTACAACTTCTAGTAGTGGAATATTACAAAATATGCATGCAAAAGATGTATATGCACATATATTATTAACATATAACAAATTAATATTTATTTATTTGTCTCAGTTATTCTATCTTTGAATATTTTAGACTAACAGGGATAGATATACAAACATTAATAGTAACAGAATTCTCAAAGTTAGTCTTTATGGTGTAGATAGATAAGAATATTCATAAGACACACACACACACACACACACACACACACACACACACACACACACAAGTACAGGTTCACAAAACTAGGTGGACACATCTACGCAAGTTCTACTAAGCGAGTACAGCTTAGCGAATGTTGCTAGCTAGGAATACATACTAGACGAGTACAACTAGCTGAGTTGACCTTGCATACAAAAGTAAATTGCAACACCTCATTTGCATAGTCCTAGTGACACGAATCTTAATAATTTCTCATTAATAGTAAAACCGATTAAATGGGTTGAGAAGCTGAGAATTAATGGAATAATGGGGATGAATGCCATTGAAAAATGGCTAACACACACTCAGACAGACATTCATATTAACAATGTAGTGGCGAGATTTATAGAGGACATTAATTCCGCAGTAGGGGGAGGAAAGGCTGGCAAGCAAATATTTAGTTTATGTGTTTTATAAGCGTGAATGAAAATGGGAATGAAAGAGAATAGAGGTTATAGTTCATTGTTGTTGTGTGTACTCGCCTGTATGTGGTTGCAGGGGTGGGGGCTCGAGTCACGGCTTTTGTTTGTATTCACCTAATTGTACTCGTCTATTTGTGGTTACAGGAGTCGATTCATAGCTCCTGGCTCAGCCTCTTCACTGGACGCCACTAGGTCCAGTCTCGCCCTGCTCCATGAGCTTTATCATACCTGTTCTTAAAACTGTGTATGGTACCTGCTTCCACTACTTCACTTTCCAGGCTATTCCACTTCCTGACAAGTCTATGACTGAAGAAATACTTCTTAAGTGTGTGTGTGTGTGTGTGTGTGTGTGTGTTTCCTCTCCGATTTATGTTTGCAAGGCTCGAATCGTTTTATCCATTCCACTATCCTTACCTCCCTTTCTTTTTTCCCTTTATCTGTCTTCTTCTAATCTCTCTATTCCTCACTATTTCTCCTACCCAGCCAGCCAGCCATCTATCTGTACCGCAGCGTTACCAGCAGTTACCCTAAGTGCTATTAGAAATCAATACTTTCTGAAGTTATTGTCATTAACATATTCTCTGGCCAGACTGAGCTCAATAGTGTGTCCAAGTCGATAATAGTGATGCTCTCGCAGCAGCGAACACACACACATACACAAAGGTTTGCAACAAAACTAGTTCCTGAGTTAAGGGGCATGTCCTACGAGGAGAGGTTAAGGGAAATCAACCTGACAACACTGGAGGACAGGAGAGATAAGGGGACATAATAACGATATATAAAATACTGAGAAGAATTGACAAGGTAGACAGAGACAGGATGTTCCAGAGATGTGACACAGCAACAAGGGGTCACAGTTGGAAGTTGAGTCATAGGGATGTTAGGAATTACTTCTTCAGTCACAGAGTGGACAGGAAGTGGAATAGTCCGGAAAGGGAAGTGGTGAAGGCAGGATCCATACATAGCTTTAAGAAGAGGTATAATAAAGCTCATGGAGCAGGGAGGGAGTGGACCTAGTAGCGACCAGCGAAGAGGCGAGGCCAGGAGCTATGACTCGACTCCTGCAGCCACAATTAAGTGAGTACAATTAGGTGAGTACACACATCTACAGAACAGTGACAGTGTGGCCAGTTGCACTGTCACCAGTCACAGTGTCACCAGTGTCAGTGCCACCAGTGACAGTGTCACCAGTGACAGTGTCACCAGTGACAATGTCACCAGTGACAGTGTCACCAATGACAGTGTCACCAGCGTCAGTGTCACCAGTGACACTGTCACCAGTGTCAGTGTCACCAGTGTCAGTGTCACCAATGTCAGTGTCACCAGTGACACTGTCACAAGTGTCAGTGTCACCAGTGTCAGTGTCATCAGTGAGTGTCACCAGTGACACTGCACCAGTGTCAGTGTCACCAGTGACAGTGTCACCAGTGACAGTGTCACCAGTGACAGTGTCACCAGTGACAGTCACCAGTGACAGTGTCACCAGTGACAGTGTCACAAGTGGCAGTGTCACCAGTGTCAGTGTCACCAGTGACAGTCACCAGTGACAGTCACCAGTGACAGTCACCAGTGACAGTGTCACCAGTGACAGTCACCAGTGACAGTCACCAGTGACAGTCACCAGTGACAGTCACAAGTGACAGTCACCAGTGACAGTCACCAGAGACAGTCACCAGTGACAGTGTCACCAGTGACAGTCACCAGTGATAGTCACCAGTGACAGTCACCAGTGACAGTCACCAGTGACAGTCACCAGTGACAGTCACCAGTGACAGTCATCAGTGACAGTCACCAGTGACAGTGTCACCAGTGACAGTGTCACCAGTGTCAGTGTCACCAGTGACAGTGTCACCAGTGACAGTGTCACCAGTGACAGTCACCAGTGACAGTCACCAGTGACAGTCACCAGTGAGAGTCACCAGTGAGAGTCACCAGTGAGACTCACCAGTGAGAGTCACCAGTGAGAGTCACCAGTGAGAGTCACCAGTGACAGTCACCAGTGACAGTCACCAGTGACAGTCACCAGTGACAGTCACCAGTGACAGTCACCAGTGAGAGTCACCAGTGAGAGTCACCAGTGACAGTCACCAGTGAGAGTCACCAGTGAGAGTCACCAGTGACAGTCACCAGTGACAGTCACCAGTGACAGTCACCAGTGACAGTCACCAGTGAGAGTCACCAGTGAGAGTCACCAGTGACAGTCACCAGTGAGAGTCACCAGTGACAGTCACCAGTGAGAGTCACCAGTGAGAGTCACCAGTGAGAGTCACCAGTGAGAGTCACCAGTGACAGTCACCAGTGACAGTCACCAGTGACAGTCACCAGTGACAGTCACCAGTGACAGTCACCAGTGACAGTCACCAGTGACAGTCACCAGTGACAGTCACCAGTGACAGTCACCAGTGACAGTCACCAGTGACAGTCACCAGTGACAGTCACCAGTGACAGTGTCACCAGTGACAGTGTCACCAGTGACAGTCACCAGTGACAGTCACCAGTGACAGTCACCAGTGACAGTGTCACCAGTGACAGTGTCACCAGTGACAGTCACCAGTGACAGTCACCAGTGACAGTCACCAGTGACAGTCACCAGTGACACTGGTATTACGTTTTTTTTTTTTTTTTTTTTTTGTTCTTTTTTTTTTTTTTTTTTTTTTTTTTGACTTCTCGCATATTGTTTCTGTGACTTTAGTTTAAATTTATTTAGATATTTTCCATTAGTTTCCGGCTTTTATTTTAGTAGCTACAACTTTTATTTCTCTCTCTTTCTTTCTCTCTCTCTCTCTCTTCATGGTTAGTTTGGAGTCAAATTTCACCCCAAGGATATCAACTTCTTCTCCAGGTGCCAACACCTTCCCATTCATCCTTACTACTGCACCAGCATTACCATCATGGTGCCTAGAGACGATCATCCTTTGCGTTTTCTCAGGTGCAAATGTTACTTGCCATCTATTTCCCCAAGCTGATATAGCTCTCAGCTGGTGATTGATGTAGCTTAGAGCAGCTGGCATTTCTTCTCTTGGATAAGTGAATGTCAGTGTACAGTCTTCTGCATATGCAGGTGATTCTGGGATGAGATGAAGAAGGTCGTTGAAGTAGACATTCCATAACAATGGACCCAGTACGCTTCCTTGTGGAACACTTGCCCCAATAGGATGTCTTGCTGATTCCGTTCCAGCAATGTCCAGTGCTACCACACAGCTTACTTTGGATTCATCCAGTGACTGGTGCCACTTAGAGGAGAGGTTTAACAACAGATCAGCAGCAGAGTAACCTTTCCTGAAGCCATATTGACGATCACAAAGTAGTGAGTGGTAGTCAAAAAACTCTGTCATTTATCATGAGATTATAGTCTCAAGGATCTTACCAGTAATTGACAGGAGTGACACTGGTCTGTACTTGCTGATTTCTGCTCTGCTCTTCTTTTTGTGAACAGGGACTACATTTGCCTCTTTCCATAGAGAGGGTCATTTACACTGTACTAGGCAGTGCTGAAAGATGCGAGTTAGAGGTGCTGCTACCTGGTCTGCACATCTCAACAATCTTGGGCTCAACTTGTCTGGGCCCACAGCCTTTTCTTGGTCAAGCGATTTAAGAAGGAAATGCACCTCCTCCTGCCTTATTGTCACCTCTCTCTCTCTCTCTCTCTCTCTCTCTCTCTCTCTCTCTCTCTCTCTCTCTCTCTCTCTCTCTCTCTCTCTCTCTCTCTCTCTCTCTCTCTCTCTCTCTCTCTCTCTCTCTCTCTCTTCTGATTACGATGCTGACACTATTAAGATGCTACCACTATTAAGATGCTGCCACTATTAAGATGCTACCACTATTAAGATGCTACCACTATTAAGATGCTGACACTGTTAAGATGCTGACACTATTAAGATGCTGACACTATTAAGATGCTACCACTATTAAGATGCTGACACTATTAAGATGCTACCACTATTAAGATGCTGCCACTATTAAGATGCTACCGCTATTAAGATGCTACCACTATTAAGATGCTGACACTATTAAGATGCTGCCACTATTAAGATGTTACCACTATTAAGATGCTGCCACTATTAAGATGCTGCCACTATTAAGATGCTGACACTATTAAGATGCTGACACTATTAAGATGCTGCCACTATTAAGATGCTACCACTATTAAGATGCTGCCACTATTAAGATGCTGCCACTATTAAGATGCTGACACTATTAAGATGCTGACACTATTAAGATGCTATCATTATTAAGATCCTGCCACTATTAAGATGCTGCCGCTATTAAGATGCTGCCACTATTAAGATGCTGCCACTATTAAGACGCTGACACTATTAAGATGCTGACACTATTAAGATGCTACCGCTATTAAGATGCTGCCACTATTAAGATGCTGACACTATTAAGATGATAACACTATTAAGATGCTGACACTATTAAGATGCTACCACTATTAAGATGCTGCCACTATTAAGATGCTGCCGCTATTAAGATGCTGCCACTATTAAGATGCTACCACTATTAAGATGCTACCACTAATAAGATGCTACCACTATTAAGATGCTGCCACTATTAAGATGCTGACACTATTAAAATGATGACACTATTAAGATGCTGACACTATTAAGATGCTACCACTATTAAGATGCTGCCGCTATTAAGATGCTGCCACTATTAAGATGCTACCACTATTAAGATGCTACCACTATTAAGATGCTCCCACTATTAAGATGCTGACACTATTAAGATGCTGACACTATTAAGATGCTGAAACTATTAAGATGCTACCGCTATTAAGATGCTACCACTATTAAGATGCTACCACTATTAAGATACTAGCACTATTAAGATGCTACCACTATTAAGATGATGACACTATTAAAATGCTGACACTATTAAGATGCTACCACTATTAAGATGCTACGACTATTAAGATGCTGCCACTATTAAGATGCTACCACTATTAAGATGCTGACACTATTAAGATGCTAACACTATTAAGATGCTGCCACTATTAAGATGCTGCCACTATTAAGATGCTGCCACTATTAAGATGCTGACACTATTAAGATGCTGACACTATTAAGATGCTGACGCTATTAAGATGCTGACACTATTAAGATGCTACCACTATTAATATGCTGACATTATTAAGATGCTGACACTATTAAGATACTACCACTATTAAGATGCTACCACTATTAAGATACTGCCACTACTAAGATGCTGACACTATTAAGATGCTACCACTATTAAGATGCTGCCGCTATTAAGATGCTGCCACTATTAAGATGCTACCACTATTAAGATGCTACCACTATTAAGATGCTGACACTATTAAGATGCTGAAACTATTAAGATGCTACCGCTATTAAGATGCTGACACTATTAAGATGCTGCCACTATTAAGATGCTGCCACTATTAAGATGCTACCACTATTAAGATGCTGACACTATTAAGATGCTGACACTATTAAGATACTACAACTATTAAGATGCTACCACTATTAAGATGCTGCCACTATTAAGATGCTGCCACTAATAAGATGCTGACACTATTAAGATGCTGCCACAATTAAGATGCTACCAGTATTAAGATGCTGACACTATTAAGATGCTACCACTATTAAGATGCTGCCACTATTAAGATTCTGCCACTATTAAGATGCTGACACTATTAAGATGCTGCCACTATTAAGATGCTACCAGTATTAAGATGCTGACACTATTAAGATGCTGCCACTATTAAGATGCTGACATTATTAAGATGCTGACACTATTAAGATGCTGCCACTATTAAGATGCTAACAATATTAAGAGGCTGACACTATTAAGATGCTACCACTATTAAGATGCTACCACTATTAAGATGCTACCACTATTAAGATGCTGACACTCTTAAGATGCTGGCACTATTAACATGCTACCACTCTTAACATGCTACCACTATTAAGATGCTGCCACTATTAAGATGCTGACACTATTAAGATGCTGACACTATTAAGATGCTGACACTATTAAGATGCTACCTCTATTAAGATGCTAACACTATTAAGATGCTGCCACTATTAAGATGCTAACACTATTAACACGCTACCACTATTAACATGCTACCACTATTAAGATGCTACAACTATTAAGATGCTGACACTATTAAGATGCTGACTCTATTAAGATGCTGACACTATTAAGATGCTGCTACTATTTAGATGCTACCACTATTAAGATGCTGACACTATTAAGATGCTGACACTATTAAGATGCTGCCACTATTAAGATGCTGACACTATTAAGATGCTACCTCTATTAAGATGCTAACACTATTAAGATGCTGCCACTATTAAGGTGCTACCACTATTAAGATGCTGACACTATTAAGATCCTGACACTATTAAGATGCTGCCACTATTAAGATGCAGCCAATATTAAGATGCTACCACTATTAAGATGCTGACACTATTAAGATGCTGCCACTATTAAGATGCTACTACTATTAAGATGCTGACACTATTAAGATGCTGACACTATTAAGATGTTGCCACTATTAAGATGCTACCACTATTAAGATGCTGACACTATTAAGATGCTGACACTATTAAGATGCTGCCACTATTAAGATGCTGCCACTATTAAGATGCTGACACTATTAAGATGCTACCCCTATTAAGATGCTGACACTATTAAGATGCTACCACTATTAAGATGCTGACACTATTAAGATGCTACCACTATTAAGATGCTGACACTATTAAGATGCTAACACTATTAAGATGCTGCCACTATTAAGATGCTGCCATTATTAAGATGCTGCCACTATTAAGATGCTGACACTATTAAGATGCTGACACTATTAAGATGCTGACGCTATTAAGATGCTGACACTATTAAGATGCTACCACTATTAAGATGCTGACATTATTAAGATGCTGACACTATTAAGATACTACCACTATTAAGATGCTACCACTATTAAGGTACTGCCACTACTAAGATGCTGACACTATTAAGATGCTACCACTATTAAGATGCTGCCGCTATTAAGATGCTGCCACTATTAAGATGCTACCACTATTAAGATGCTACCACTATTAAGATGCTGACACTATTAAGATGCTGAAACTATTAAGATGCTACCGCTATTAAGATGCTGACTTTATTAAGATGCTGCCACTATTAAGATGCTGCCACTATTAAGATGCTACCACTATTAAGATGCTGACACTATTAAGATGCTGACACTATTAAGATACTACAACTATTAAGATGCTACCACTATTAAGATGCTGCCACTATTAAGATGCTGCCACTATAAAGATGCTGACACTATTAAGATGCTGCCACTATTAAGATGCTACCAGTATTAAGATGCTGACACTATTAAGATGCTACCACTATTAAGATGCTGCCACTATTAAGATGCTGCCACTATTAAGATGCTGACACTATTAAGATGCTGCCACTATTAAGATGCTACCAGTATTAAGATGCTGACACTATTAAGATGCTGCCACTATTAAGATGCTGACATTATTAAGATGCTGACACTATTAAGATGCTGCCACTATTAAGATACTACCAATATTAAGATGCTGACACTATTAAGATGCTACCACTATTAAGATGCTACCACTATTAAGATGCTGACACTCTTAAGATGCTGGCACTATTAACATGCTACCACTATTAACATGCTACCACTATTAAGATGCTGCCACTATTAAGATGCTGACACTATTAAGATGCTGACACTATTAAGATGCTGACACTATTAAGATGCTACCTCTATTAAGATGCTAACACTATTAAGATGCTACCACTATTAAGATGCTGACACTATTAACATGCTACCACTATTAACATGCTACCACTATTAAGATGCTACCACTATTAAGATGCTGACACTATTAGGATGCTGACTCTATTAAGATGCTGACACTATCAAAATGCTGCTACTATTTAGATGCTACCACTATTAAGATGCTGACACTATTAAGATGCTGACACAATTAAGATGCTGCCACTATTAAGATGCTGACACTATTAAGATGCTACCTCTATTAAGATGCTAACACTATTAAGATGCTGCCACTATTAAGGTGCTACCACTATTAAGATGCTGACACTATTAAGATCCTGACACTATTAAGATGCTGCCACTATTAAGATGCAGCCAATATTAAGATGCTACCACTAATAAGATGCTGACACTATTAAGATGCTGCCACTATTAAGATGCTACTACTATTAAGATGCTGACACTATTAAGATGCTGACACTATTAAGATGCTGCCACTATTAAGATGCTACCACTATTAAGATGCTGACACTATTAAGATGCTGACACTATTAAGATGCTGCCACTATTAAGATGCTGCCACTATTAAGATGCTGACACTATTAAGATGCTACCCCTATTAAGATGCTGATACTATTAAGATGCTACCACTATTAAGATGCTGACACTATTAAGATGCTGACACTATTAAGATGCTGCCACTATTAAGATGCTGCCACTATTAAGATGCTGACACTATTAAGATGCTACCACTATTAAGATGCTGCCTCTATTAAGATGCTACCACTATTAAGATGCTGACACTATTAAGATGCTGACACTATTAAGATGCTACCACTATTAAGATGCTACCATTATTAAGATGCTGACACTATTAAGATGCTGACACTATTAAGATGCTGACACTATTAAGATGCTGACACTATTAAGATGCTGACACTATTAAGATGCTGACACTATTAAGATGCTGACACTATTAAGATGCTGACACTATTAAGATGCAACCACTATTAAGATGCTGACACTATTAAGATGCTACCACTATTAAGATGCTGACACTATTAAGATGCTGACGCTATTAAGATGCTGACACTATTAAGATGCTACCACTATTAAGATGCTGACATTATTAAGATGCTGACACTATTAAGATACTACCACTATTAAGATGCTACCACTATTAAGGTACTGCCACTACTAAGATGCTGACACTATTAAGATGCTACCACTATTAAGATGCTGCCGCTATTAAGATGCTGCCACTATTAAGATGCTACCACTATTAAGATGCTACCACTATTAAGATGCTGACACTATTAAGATGCTGAAACTATTAAGATGCTACCGCTATTAAGATGCTGACTTTATTAAGATGCTGCCACTATTAAGATGCTGCCACTATTAAGATGCTACCACTATTAAGATGCTGACACTATTAAGATGCTGACACTATTAAGATACTACAACTATTAAGATGCTACCACTATTAAGATGCTGCCACTATTAAGATGCTGCCACTATTAAGATGCTGACACTATTAAGATGCTGCCACTATTAAGATGCTACCAGTATTAAGATGCTGACACTATTAAGATGCTACCACTATTAAGATGCTGCCACTATTAAGATGCTGCCACTATTAAGATGCTGCCACTATTAAGATGCTGACACTATTAAGATGCTGCCACTATTAAGATGCTACCAGTATTAAGATGCTGACACTATTAAGATGCTGCCACTATTAAGATGCTGACATTATTAAGATGCTGACACTATTAAGATGCTGCCACTATTAAGATGCTACCAATATTAAGATGCTGACACTATTAAGATGCTACCACTATTAAGATGCTACCACTATTAAGATGCTACCACTATTAAGATGCTGACACTCTTAAGATGCTGGCACTATTAACATGCTACCACTATTAACATGCTACCACTATTAAGATGCTGCCACTATTAAGATGCTGACACTATTAAGATGCTGACACTATTAAGATGCTGACACTATTAAGATGCTACCTCTATTAAGATGCTAACACTATTAAGATGCTGCCACTATTAAGATGCTGACACTATTAACATGCTACCACTATTAACATGCTACCACTATTAAGATGCTACCACTATTAAGATGCTGACACTATTAAGATGCTGACTCTATTAAGATGCTGACACTATTAAAATGCTGCTACTATTTAGATGCTACCACTATTAAGATGCTGACACTATTAAGATGCTGACACTATTAAGATGCTGCCACTATTAAGATGCTGACACTATTAAGATGCTACCTCTATTAAGATGCTAACACTATTAAGATGCTGCCACTATTAAGGTGCTACCACTATTAAGATGCTGACACTATTAAGATCCTGACACTATTAAGATGCTGCCACTATTAAGATGCAGCCAATATTAAGATGCTACCACTATTAAGATGCTGACACTATTAAGATGCTGCCACTATTAAGATGCTACTACTATTAAGATGCTGACACTATTAAGATGCTGACACTATTAAGATGATGCCACTATTAAGATGCTACCACTATTAAGATGCTGACACTATTAAGATGCTGACACTATTACGATGCTGCCACTATTAAGATGCTGCCACTATTAAGATGCTGACACTATTAAGATGTTACCCCTATTAAGATGCTGATACTATTAAGATGCTACCACTATTAAGATGCTGACACTATTAAGATGCTGACACTATTAAGATGCTGCCACTATTAAGATGCTGCCACTATTAAGATGCTGACACTATTAAGATGCTACCACTATTAAGATGCTGCCTCTATTAAGATGCTACCACTATTAAGATGCTGACACTATTAAGATGCTGACACTATTAAGATGCTGCCACTATTAAGATGCTACCACTATTAAGATGCTACCATTATTAAGATGCTGACACTATTAAGATGCTGACACTATTAAGATGCTGACACTATTAAGATGCTGACACTATTAAGATGCTGACACTATTAAGATGCTGACACTATTAAGATGCAACCACTATTAAGATGCTGACACTATTAAGATGCTACCACTATTAAGATGCTGACACTATTAAGATGCTGACACTATTAAGATGCTGCCACTATTAAGATGCTACCACTATTAAGATGCTACCATTATTAAGATGCTGACACTATTAAGATGCTGACACTATTAAGATGCTGACACTATTAAGATGCTGACACTATTAAGATGCTGACACTATTAAGATGCAACCACTATTAAGATGCTACCACTATAGGCTTATCACTTCATTTACAAATTCACCTGTTTTCAAATGACACTTTAGCCTTTATCATCAATATACTAGGGAGCCACTGTAGTATACACTATACACTATGTATACTCAATGTTTTCAGGGAGACTTTCTTTCCTCTGACACAAAGTTCAATTATTATTATTTTTTCACACGGGACACAGGCCTATGATTCCCCTCTGGCAGTAAACTCTGCTAGGTAGTGCACACTAATTCTCATTTTTTGACTCAGTATATAATATTTTCCGCCCAAGATTGGTTCCAGGCGCTAGAGGGATGTATCGTATAGGATTGATGACACAAATTAAAGTTCTAGCACGTAAGAGCCACCGTGAAAACACCAGAAAACCCGGAGCACAACGAGGCACGCTGACACTGTCACGCTACCCACCTTGTGTGTATTGTTTACGTTATTATGTCTCCACAGCTGTGGGAGAAATATCAGTAGGTTAATATCTCTTATAATACACCCCACACCCATCCTGTGGATGGCAGTCTCCTCACACCCATCTTGTGGATGGTAGTCACCACACACCCATCTTGTGGATGGTAGTCACCACACACCCATCCTGTGGATGGTAGTCACCACACACTCATCCTGTGGATGGTAGTCATCACACACCAATCCTGTGGATGGTAGTCACCACACACCCATCCTGTGGATGGTAGTCACCGAACACTCATTATGTGGATGGTAGTCACCGAACACCCATCCTGTGGATGGTAGTCACCGAACACCCATCCTGTGGATGGTAGTCACCGAACACCTATCCTGTAGATTGTAGTCACCAAACACCCATCCTGTAAAAAAGAAAAATCATACCACGGGCGGGGATAGAACCCGCGGTCAGAGAGTCTCAAAACTCCAGACCGTCGCGTTAGCCACTGGACCAGCTAGCCACAATAAGATTCGTCCAACTAGATATATTTCTACACCATAGGAAGGTTAGCATAGGCACCACTGTGACCACAAATGCAAGTTTTTACAGACGAATCTCCAGCTAGCGTGGCCGTGACGAACTCTAGCTCAAGTCCCCTCAAAGCCGTTAATATGACTCACGAAATCGTAATGACACGATTTCAAACAAACCATACCACGGGTGGGGAGAGAACCCGCGATCAGTCTCAAAACTCCAGACCGTCGCGTTAGCCACTGGACCAGCTAGCCACAATTGTATCATTACGATTTCGTGAGTCACCCATCCTGTAGATGATAGTCACCGAACACCCATCCTGTAGATGGTAGTCACCGAACACCCATCCTGTGAATGGCAATCTCCACACACCCATCTTGCGGATGGTAGTCACCCCATACCCATCCTGTGTCGGTTGTCACCCCAAGCCCATGCTACTGGTGGTAATCAAAAGAATTCATAGGTACATGATGGGTCCAGGAATTGGGCGTCAACATTCGTGTTTGCTAAACACGTTACAATGGTAATTAACTGTTCATTGATTTCTGATCGACTGTAAAGAACTTGTCGTAAATTCCGTCACTTAGCATTACAATTTATCTCTTCTATTTTTCACAAAGTATGTATCATTGGGAAAAATGAGGGTATATTTTTTTTCAGAGTTGCTGGACGTTTCTTGAACATTTATGAGTAAGTTGGCTCTTAATTCATGATATGTCTTGCCTTCTAGTAGTTAATCTGGAAAAGTTTACTTTTGGTTGTGTTTACATCGGTTGGTGATGAAACCTTCCAGAGGTACCGGCAGCGATGCCTAAGCCGGTAGTGACAACCAGGAATCTATTGCTTTTGTTGAATGTGTCATACATATGTGGTTCCTCTTGCATGATAGAATGATGGTAGATGGACTGACTGGTGTCAACTACAGCGTGTCTGAAGTTAAGGAAATTCAGTTGAAGTTCTTGTGGTAGAGGAGAATCGGTCACCTCGCAACCAGAATGAGAATGTCACTGATCCACTCTTAAACACCTTATATATTTTGCCATATCCCACTGTGGCCTAGAAACTCCAGCACCAAGTCAGCTGGAAAAGTCATTTATCAGAATCGTCTTGGCTTGATGTAATTCCTACCCTCTGATCTTGTATCAACGAGGGAATAAACCCATTTCTTTGGAAACAATAGAGGTTTAGAAGACATTACTAATCTCACTGCAAGAAAAATTTACTACCAATTTAACCCCTACTAACACATTCACGTACGGTCTAGTGTCTTATGCTTGAACAAGTTCTGTCATCTATTGTTTTAAGTCATATGGAGACGTTAATTTGTACATCACTTTAAAACTGGTTACTGGTATATGATTTTTGAGCGAAGTGCGTAAATTGCAGACATTCGACGGTGCAAAACTTAAACACGAAACATTTAGAAACCAGCAATGAGGTAAGAGAGAAGAGACGGTCCTGAAAAGTTGAGTTTCAGTTATCAGTGATGGCATCAGCGAGTGTTGCCATCGCCAAGTCACCGTTAATCCCATGTCCATCAAACGCTTTCTTGACTAATATATTCCTCAATCGCTCAAATAATCATCTCCCATATTACAGTTTTTTCCATCCGCCTAATAAATAATGAAAAACTTTCACTGCAAAAATCACCTGGGCCACTAATGCATCGCGCGGATGCTGGCACTTACACCCCGCCGACTATACAAACGCTATTTTAACGTGGATATTTTCATTGAGATATTCTGTTATCTGGCGTTATGTGATGGCGGATAAGGAGGTGCGTGAGCCTGGGTATCTCTGGCGGTAATATCGGGGTGCGTCTCAAGTAATAGACAACTCCACAAGCTTTATACGAATGAATATGACTCGAGGAACACCTTAGAATATCTGTGTTCGCATCTCTCTCTGGTTCACTGTGCAACTCTCTTATTCTCTGTGAGAAAGGTGCATTTCTTTCTCTTATGCCTTTACCTCACGGATTTTTGTATCAGAGGTGTGCGTGTATGTGTGTGTGTGTGTGTGTGTGTGTGTGTGTGTGTGTGTGTGTGTGTGTGTGTGTGTGCTCACCTATTTGTGGTTGCAGGGGTCGAGTCTTAGCTCCTGGCGATAAATGGTATAAAATACCGACACAATGGAAATATAAACACATATGCAGTATAATGTGATCCTTTATTGACAACGTTTCACCCACACAGTGGGCTTTTTCAAGTCATACACAGATCTACCTGGGGTAGAAGGTACGGGAGTATTTATAGTCATGTTCAGAATGTTGAGGTCAGGTGGAGAATGCTGCATCTGATGATCTACCGGGTGGGGTTATAGAGTCTTGGGTAGCTTGGCAGGGGTATTGGACAAGTTGTGAGTAGACCTTCTGCAGTGTTCTATGTTCTTATGTGGGATAGCGATGAAGAAATTTCTTGGCGAGTGGTACAGCTATGTTATAGAAGCCGTTGTTCTGGTTGAAATTGTTGGTTATAGAGATAAACGATGATTCCAGGATTCTTCGGTATTGAGTGTTGTCTTCTGTGGCGATAAGTCTTGAGTTTCTGTAGTTAATTAAATGGTTGTGTGAATTGCGATGTTGTACACAGGCATTCCTTGTATCGTCAGTCCTGCTTGCATATTGGTGTTCTGAAATACGTGTTTGGAGGTCTCTTGATGTTTCGCCCACATGTAATTTGTTGCAGTCATTACAAGGGATTATGTATACCCCTGCAGAGGATGGAGGCTTGTCCTGTCTACTACTGGTGATGTCCTTGATGGTCGTGGTTGTGGAGGTAGATACTTGGAATGATGTATTGGAAAAGATGTTGGAAACATGTTTGGCAATGGAGTTGGTGGGGAGGACTATGTATCTCTTCTCGGCAGTGTCTTCTCTGGGCGTGTTGAAGTTGTTTAATGCCCGCCGTCTGCAGTCTCTGATGAAGTGACGAGGATAGTGGAGTTTAGAAAATACTTGTTCAATTATAGTGCATTCTTCCTCAAGGAACTCATTGCTGCAGATTCTGAGTGCACGCAGGAAGAAGCCTATAATTACACTTATTACTAGGAAACTACAAACACTCTGCGATAATAGTAATTGGAAAAGTTTAGGAAGACCTGAAATTATTCAAAATCTTTCATCTCGTCCACTGTCAACCACAGAAACTGAAGCCCTCAGCTTAGGCCTCAAATTCGCAACAGGAATTACGAAACCAAAACAAGACCTCAATTTCATCGCCAAAAACTACAGACACAATGACTCCGACTTCCAAAAAGCTATCTTCAAGGCATCATCTCAGCAGCTATCTCAACACGCAGCTTCCCAGTCATACCTCGACGTTACATCAATGCACTCAAAGGTTTAGCTGTTAGCAGAAGACACGACCATCAGGGTCACCACCGCTGATAAAGGAGGTGGTGTTGTTATCATGAATACTGATTACAGGAACAAAATGCTCAATCTACTTAATGACCCAGATACCTACAAACCTCTCACAACTAACCAAGTGGACAACCTTACTAAAACTTTTCTTCAAAGGACTCGCCGCATTCTGAGGGGCTCATAACAAGGGAAGAAACTTCTGCACACCATGCCCAGCTACCCCAGACCTGCCAGAATGTACGGCCTGCCAAAAACTCACAAGCCTGGTATCCCACTGAGGCCCATATCCTCGGGAATAGGCAGTGCTCCCCACCAGCTCTCAGGAATTCTCGCAAAACACCTCTCTAAACTCTTGGGCACTATCAGTCCAGCACATCTCAAACACTCGGGTGATCTTCTCAATCGCATTCGCAACATCAACATCAGGAACAAGAAACTTTCCAGCCTTGACGTGACTTCCCTATTCACCAAAGTACCTACTACACAAGCCATCGATCTCTTGCGCAGGAAAATTGACGATTCACTTGATCTTCCCATTCCAGCCAGCGATTTCGTCGACCTTGTTGAACTATGTGTAGGCTTTACGTGTTTCTCTTTCGAAAATCACCTCTTTCAGCAGACTTTTTGACTACTCATGGGTTCGCCACTCAGTGCAGTCCTGGCGAACCTATACATGGAACATCTAGAAGCCGAACGTTTCTCCACCATTATTCCTTCGTCTGTCACCTGGCTCCGTTATGTTGACGACATTCTCCTCATAACTCCTAAACGCTTCAACGTTCAAGCTCTCCAAGACAAGCTCAACCAGGTCGAGCCTTCAATCCAGTTCACACTTCAAGAAGAAGTCGACAACACTCTTCCTTTCCTTGATGTTCTGCTCTGCAAAGCTGACCACGAACTTCGTTTTAAAGTCTATCGAAAACCCACCAACCAAAACGATCTTCTCCACTTCTACTCTCACCACGACACCAAAACCAAACGTGGTGTAATTATAGGCTTCTTCCTGCGTGCACTCAGAATCTGCAGCAATGAGTTCCTTGAGGAAGAATGCACTATAATTGAACAAGTATTTTCTAAACTCCACTATCCTCGTCACTTCATCAGAGACTGCAGACGGCGGGCATTAAACATCTTCAACACCCAGAGAAGACACTGCCGAGAAGAGATACATAGTCCTCCCCACCAACTCCATTGCCAAACATGTTTCCAACATCTTTTCCAATACATCATTCCAAGTATCTACCTCCACAACCACGACCATCAAGGACATCACCAGTAGTAGACAGGACAAGCCTCCATCCTCTGCAGGGGTATACATAATCCCTTGTAATGACTGCAACAAATTACATGTGGGCGAAACATCAAGAGACCTCCAAACACGTATTTCAGAACACCAATATGCAAGCAGGACTGACGATACAAGGAATGCCTGTGTACAACATCGCAATTCACACAACCATTTAATTAACTACAGAAACTCAAGACTTATCGCCACAGAAGACAACACTCAATACCGAAGAATCCTGGAATCATCGCTTATCTCTATAACCAACAATTTCAACCAGAACAACGGCTTCTATAACATAGCTGAACCACTCGCCAAGAAATTTCTTCATCGCTATCCCACATAAGAACATAGAACACTGCAGAAGGTCTACTCACAACTTGTCCAATACCCCTGCCAAGCTACCCAAGACTCTATAACCCCACCCGGTAGATCATCAGATGCAGCATTCTCCACCTGACCTCAACATTCTGAACATGACTATAAATACTCCCGTACCTTCCACCCCAGGTAGATCTGTGTGTGACTTGAAAAAGCCCACTGTGTGGGTGAAACGTTGTCAATAAAGGATCACATTATACTGCATATGTGTTTATATTTCCCTTAGCTCCTGGCCCTACCTCTTCACTGGTTGCTACTGGGTCCTCTCTCTCCCTGCTCCATGAGCTTTATCAAACCTCGTCTTAAAATTAAGTATGGTTCCTGCCTCCACTACGTCACTTTCTAGGCTATTCCACTGTCTGACAACTCTATGACTGAAGAAATACTTCCTAACAACCCTTTGACTCATCTGAGTCTTCAACTTCCAATTGTGACCTCTTGTTTCTGTGTCCCCTTCCTGGAACATCCAGTCTTTGTCCGCCTTGTCGTGTGTGTGTGTGTGTGTGTGTGTGTGTGTGTGTGTGTGTACTCACCTAATTGTGGTTGCAGGGGTCGAGACTCAGCTCCTGGCCCCGCCTATGTGTATGTGTGTGTGTGTGTGTGTGTGTGTGTGTGTGTGTGTGTGTGTGTGTGTGTGTGTGTGTGTGTGTGTGTTTGTATGTGCGTGTGTGTGCGCACGCTCTATTTATATTTGTATTTCCTATAAGTAGGAAATTACAGAATTCAGATAGTCACTCTAAATGAAGTGTAATTTTGACACACATGTGTTACAGAGTAACTAAATGTTCCAGAAACACACTAAACACAAACATGTGCTATATAGAGTGCTCCAGTAACACTCTACAAACACAATTATGCCACAGACAGACATTTACAGTTATTATACTTCAAGAATAGTTCTAATAGTAACCAAGGTGGTAAAAAATATCAGACAAGCAACAGGACTCCCTATTAACAAACATGACTAAGAAATATACAGGATCCAACGCTTTTGTTTACATGATCCAATGCGGGGCATGTGAGAAAACATATGTAGGGGACACATCTACAAGCTCCAGTGCATCAATGATCATGTGAACGCTTACCTAAGGGCTGATTTGAACAAGGCTTGCACCATCCACTACAGCAACCATACACAAACAACCCGCACACAGTAGAAAGAAACTTACGACGACGTTTCGGTCCGATTTGGACCATTAACTGTCACACACTAACAAACGAAGGTAAGGGAACCAGTATATATACAAGATGAAGGCAGGGATGGGCCAAAGAGAGAAAGAAAGATGGAAGTGGAAACAGTAGTGATAGAGGTGATGTTGGTAGTGGAAGAAGTAGCAGTAGCAGTAGTAGGTAGCGGGAGTAGTAGTAGGGGCACGAGAGACAAAGTGGAGTTAAGCGAGGTACTAATAGTAGTAGTAGTAGTAGTAGTCGTAGTACATCTTATAGGCTTCCAAAATGCCAGGCTTGTCATCAAGAAATCCGACCTACATCACGGATGCTGTTTCGAATCTGCTCTCACCGCACCACCAACACCATCGCTCAAAACAAAGGCAGTTTTCTGTGATTTCGGAAATGCCAACAAATCCTACTCGAGAAAGCAGCCACCCGACTCCACCCTCCATCCAGTCCACCACCTGACCTGACTCCACTATACATACTCTACTCCATCTACTGGACTGATTAAGCCTCTGGTTGGCTATACGTTTCCTTAATACAGTGTCGAAGGTACTCCAGGTCACTTGCTTAACACACACCCACTGCGGCTGCTGCCCTCAAAATCACCACCATAAGCATCACTATTACCATCACCACCATAAGCATCACTATTACCATCGCCACCATAAGCATCTCTGTTACCATCACCACCATAAGCATCACTATTACCATCACCACCATAAGCATCACTGTTACCATCACCATCATAAGCAACACTATTACCATCACCACCATAAGCATCACTATTACCATCGCCACCATAAGCATCACTATTACCATCACCACCATAGGCACCACTGTTACCATCACCATAAGCATCACTATTACCATCATCACCATAAGAATCACTATTACCCTCACCACCATAAGAATCACTATTACCATCACCACCATAAGCATCACTATTACCCTCACCACCATAAGAATCACTATTACCATCACCCCCATAAGCATCTCTGTTACCATCACCACCATAAGCATCACTATTACCATCACCACCATAAGCATCACTGTTACCATCACCATCATAAGCAACACTATTACCATCACCACCATAAGCAACACTATTACCATCACCACCATAAGCAACACTATTACCATCACCACCACCACCGTAGTCTGAAACAATATTGTTTCAGACTATGGAACAATGCTCTTCTCCAGACTGAGGGACTGACCACCTCAAAACTTTAAGGATGATGGACTGATTACATCGTCTTCAAGTATCTTCTGCTTCTATCAACTTTTCTGTACTCGACTGAAGAAGCCTACTGTGTAGGCGAAACGTTTCGAAATAAAGATACCTAACTGTTGCATATGTGTCTTACCTAACAATCTGTCGGTATTTTATACCATTTTAATGTTCGATGGTAATAGTGTTGCTTATGGTGGTGATGGTAATAGTGTTGCTTATGGTGGTGATGGTAATAGTGTTGCTTATGGTGGTGATGGTAATAGTGTTGCTTATGGTGGTGATGGTAATAGTGTTGCTTATGGTGGTGATGGTAATAGTGATGCTTATGGTGGTGATGGTAATAGCGTTGCTTATGGTGGTGATGGTAATAGTGATGTTTATGGTGGTGATGGTAATAGTGATGCTTATGGTGGTGATGGTAATAGTGATGCTTATGGTGGTGATGGTAATAGTGATGCTTATGGTGGTGATGGTAATAGTGATGCTTATTGTGGTGATGGTAATAGTGATGCTTATGGTGGTGATGGTAATAGCGTTGCTTATGGTGGTGATGGTAATAGTGATGCTTATGGTGGTGATGGTAATAGTGATGTTTATGGTGGTGATGGTAATAGTGATGCTTATGGTGGTGATGGTAATAGTGATGCTTATGGTGGTGATGGTAATAGTGATGCTTATGGTGGTGATGGTAATAGTGATGCTTATGATGGTGATGGTAATAGTGATGCTTATGGTGGTGATGGTAATAGTGATGCTTATGGTGGTGATGGTAATAGTGATGCTTATGATGGTGATGGTAATAGTGATGCTTATTGTGGTGATGGTAATAGTGATGCTTATGGTGGTGATGGTAATAGTGATGCTTATGGTGGTGATGGTAATAGTGATGCTTATGATGGTGATGGTAATAGTGATGCTTATGGTGGTGATGGTAATAGTGATGCTTATGGTGGTGATGGTAATAGTGATGCTTATGGTGGTGATGGTAATAGTGATGCTTATGATGGTGATGGTAATAGTGATGCTTATTGTGGTGATGGTAATAGTGATGCTTATGGTGGTGATGGTAATAGTGATGCTTATGATGGTGATGGTAATAGTGATGCTTATGATGGTGATGGTAATAGTGATGCTTATGGTGATGGTAATAGTGATGCTTATGGTGGTGATGGTAATAGTGATGCTTATGATGGTGATGGTAATAGTGATGCTTATTGTGGTGATGGTAATAGTGATGCTTATGATGGTGATGGTAATAGTGATGCTTATTGTGGTGATGGTATAGTGATGCTTATGCTGGTGATGGTAATAGTGATGCTTATGGTGGTGATGGTAATAGTGATGCAAATGGTAATACTTATGGTGGTGATGGTACTTATTGTGGTGATGGTAATAGTGATGCTTATGGTGGTGATGGTCCAATGTTAGTGACCTTATGGTGGTGAAATAGTGATGCTTATGGTCTTATGGTCGTATGGTAATAGTGATGCTTATGGTGGTGATGGTAATAGTGATGCTCTTATGGTGGTGATGGTAATAGTGATGCTTTGGTGGTGATGGTGTGATGCTTATTGGGTGATGGTAATAGTGATGCTTATTGTATCTTATGGTGGTGATGGTAATAGTGATGCTTATGGTGGTGATGGTAATAGTGATGCTTATTGTGGTGATGGTAATAGTGATGCTTATTGTGGTGATGGTAATAGTGATGCTTATGGTGGTGATGGTAATAGTGATGCTTATTGTGGTGATGGTAATAGTGATGCTTATTGTGGTGATGGTAATAGTGGACCATTGGCAAAGTCACACTGTGTGTGACTTTGTCAATGGTCCAAGTTGGACCAAAACGTCGTCGTAAGCTTCTCTCTTTTATGTGCGGGTTATTTGTGTAT
Source organism: Cherax quadricarinatus (assembly GCF_038502225.1). Classification (NCBI taxonomy): domain Eukaryota; kingdom Metazoa; phylum Arthropoda; class Malacostraca; order Decapoda; family Parastacidae; genus Cherax; species Cherax quadricarinatus. The sequence continues at coordinate 54,605,748 of NC_091295.1, forward strand.
CCACAGGGTTATCTTGATGCCAGTGGCGTGATCTTGTTCCAGGAAATTGGAGCTATCCTCTAAATTTATTTATCCGTAATTAATATTTTAATAACTAAAGAGAAATTTTGTTGTGTATCTTTAGACATTCATTCCATTTTGCCTAAGTATAGTTTGGCCTAACTTTGTCGATCAGGCATTGTTACTGGTAGATCAGGTATTGTTACTGGTAGATCAGGTATTGTTACTGGTAGATCAGGTGTTGTTACTGGTAGATCAGGTATTGTTACTGGTAGATCAGGTACTGGTAGATCAGGTATTGTTACTGGTAGATCAGGTGTTGTTACTGGTAGATCAGGTATTGTTACTGGTAGATCAGGTATTGTTACTGGTAGATCAGGTATTGTTACTGGTAGATCAGGTATTGTTACTGGTAGATCAGGTATTGTTACTGGTAGATCAGGTATTGTTACTGGTAGATCAGGTATTGTTACTGGTAGATCAGGTGTTGTTACTGGTAGATCAGGTATTGTTACTGGTTGATCAGGTATTGTTACTGGTAGATCTGGTAGATCAGGCATTGTTACTGGTAGATCAGGTATTGTTACTGGTAGATCAGGTATTGTTACTGGTAGATCAGGTATTGTTACTGGTAGATCAGGTGTTGTTACTGGTAGATCAGGTATTGTTACTGGTAGATCAGGTATTGTTACTGGTAGATCAGGTATTGTTACTGGTAGATCAGGTATTAGTTACTGGTAGATCAGGTATTGTTACTGGTAGATCAGGTATTGTTACTGGTAGATCAGGTATTGTTACTGGTAGATCAGGTATTGTTACTGGTAGATCAGGTATTGTTACTGGTAGATCAGGTATTGTTACTGGTAGATCAGGTATTGTTACTGGTAGATCAGGTATTGTTACTGGTAGATCAGGTATTGTTACTGGTAGATCAGGTATTGTTACTGGTAGATCAGGTATTGTTACTGGTAGATCAGGTATTGTTACTGGTAGATCAGGTATTGTTACTGGTAGATCAGGTATTGTTACTGGTAGATCAGGTATTGTTACTGGTAGATCAGGTATTGTTACTGGTAGATCAGGTATTGTTACTGGTAGATCAGGTATTGTTACTGGTAGATCAGGTATTGTTACTGGTAGATCAGGTATTGTTACTGGTAGATCAGGTATTGTTACTGGTAGATCAGGTATTGTTACTGGTAGATCAGGTATTGTTACTGGTAGATCAGGTGTTGTTACTGGTTGATCAGGTATTGTTACTGGTAGATCAGGTATTGTTACTGGTAGATCAGGTATTGTTACTGGTAGATCAGGTATTGTTACTGGTAGATCAGGTATTGTTACTGGTAGATCAGGTATTGTTACTGGTTGATCAGGTATTGTTACTGGTAGATCAGGTGTTGTTACTGGTAGATCAGGTATTGTTACTGGTAGATCAGGTATTGTTACTGGTAGATCAGGTATTGTTACTGGTAGATCAGGTATTGTTACTGGTAGATCAGGTATTGTTACTGGTAGATCAGGTATTGTTACTGGTAGATCAGGTATTGTTACTGGTAGATCAGGTATTGTTACTGGTAGATCAGGTATTGTTACTGGTAGATCAGGTGTTGTTACTGGTTGATCAGGTATTGTTACTGGTAGATCAGGTATTGTTACTGGTAGATCAGGTATTGTTACTGGTAGATCAGGTATTGTTACTGGTAGATCAGGTATTGTTACTGGTAGATCAGGTGTTGTTACTGGTTGATCAGGTATTGTTACTGGTAGATCAGGTATTGTTACTGGTAGATCAGGTATTGTTACTGGTAGATCAGGTATTGTTACTGGTAGATCAGGTATTGTTACTGGTAGATCAGGTATTGTTACTGGTAGATCAGGTGTTGTTACTGGTTGATCAGGTATTGTTACTGGTAGATCAGGTATTGTTACTGGTAGATCAGGTATTGTTACTGGTAGATCAGGTATTGTTACTGGTAGATCAGGTATTGTTACTGGTAGATCAGGTGTTGTTACTGGTTGATCAGGTATTGTTACTGGTAGATCAGGTATTGTTACTGGTAGATCAGGTATTGTTACTGGTAGATCAGGTATTGTTACTGGTAGATCAGGTATTGTTACTGGTAGATCAGGTATTGTTACTGGTAGATCAGGTATTGTTACTGGTAGATCAGGTATTGTTACTGGTAGATCAGGTGTTGTTACTGGTAGATCAGGTATTGTTACTGGTAGATCAGGTATTGTTACTGGTAGATCAGGTATTGTTACTGGTAGATCAGGTATTGTTACTGGTAGATCAGGTATTGTTACTGGTAGATCAGGTATTGTTACTGGTAGATCAGGTATTGTTACTGGTAGATCAGGTATTGTTACTGGTAGATCAGGTATTGTTACTGGTAGATCAGGTGTTGTTACTGGTTGATCAGGTATTGTTACTGGTAGATCAGGTATTGTTACTGGTAGATCAGGTATTGTTACTGGTAGATCAGGTATTGTTACTGGTAGATCAGGTATTGTTACTGGTAGATCAGGTGTTGTTACTGGTTGATCAGGTATTGTTACTGGTAGATCAGGTATTGCTACTAGTCCACTAGGTATTGTTACTGGTCGATCAGGCATTGTTACTGGTCGATCAGGTGTTGTTACTGGTCGATCAGGTATTGTTACTGGTCGATCAGGTGTTGTTACTGGTCGATCAGGTATTGTTACTGGTCGATCAGGCATTGTTACTGGTCGATCAGGTGTTGTTACTGGTAGATCAGGTATTGCTACTAGTCCACTAGGTATTGTTACTGGTCGATCAGGCATTGTTACTGGTTCACTTTGTATTGTTACTGATCGATCACGTATTGTTACAGGTAACCAAGTATTGTTACTGGCCTGATCAACTTGACTCTTGGTGGCAATCTCACGTAATCCATTGTCTGCACCATAGTCCGGCTGATCAGCAACTGACTTAGAGGAGCTTATAGTTCCCTCTTCCTTCAACACTGTCATAAGAAAAATGATTTAAATTCGCTGCGGTGTTTTGTTCGTCAGGAAACAAGACAAGTGTCTCCTGGCATGGACTTTAGTCATGTGACAACCTTGGTTAAGCAGCCTATTGCTTAGCCCATCTAAGTTTTCAACTTATTCACACACAATGGATCATTGCCTGGCTAATTCCCAAGTTGATTTAAGAGTGTGGATGGTGATAGGTGAGACAGGAGTCATTAAGTCATCTGGTGTTTATATATTTTATACTTCGTATTCTTCTTACTCATCTGAAGAAGGCCACTGTGTGAGATCAAAATATATTGTTATTATGAACGCAGGTGTAGATTACTGGCCTGCACACTTGGCTGTAGCACAATGACCACTTAAGAACGAGTAACAAGGCAGCAGAGTAAATGTATTTCCTTCACCATATACATAATTTCGCCTGTTTGCGAATTGTTAAGCATATATATATATATATATATATATATATATATATATATATATATATATATATATATATATATATATATATATATATATATATATATATGTATGTATATATATATATATATAAATATGTATGTATATATATATATATATATATATATATATATATATATATATATATATATATATATATATATATATATATATATATATAGCTATGTACATTAAGGAAAATGCAAGTACAAGACACGGTGAGAACTGTAGCGACCAACTGTGAAGGTAGGTCTGCCGAAGCTGTTTCACGAGTGTGCCACATCGCTTCACAACTTTGGTGGGTTTCCTTGTGATTCGCTGGTTGAACCAAGGTACTGGTATAACGACGGGGTCCCTACTCGTTAAACTCTTAGCACTTGGTTCACTGGTAGGGAGGCATCCTCCTGAACATCCTGGAACATACTCTTAGCATACTATAACAGTTCTCTCGTTGCTTTCTGTACTACCGTATCCACGATAGTTCTCTCGTTACCTTCTGTACCACCGTATCCACGATAGTTCTCTCGTTGCCTTCTGTACCACTGTATCTACGACAGTTCTCTCGTTATCTTCTGTACCACCGTAACAACGACAGTTCTCTCGTTACCTTCTGTACCACCGTAACAACGACAGTTCTCCTGTTCCTGTCTTTAGTTCACTTTGTACTCAGACTTCACATTATCATACAAGGAATTTCCTTAAACAAGTGTCCAACATTCCCCCATAATAAACATATTAAAATTGAATTTCGTCCGGGATCAAATTTATGGTATGTTTCATATTTAATAAAAGTGGATTCAAGAATGTTAGTTAAAAATGTAATTAATCAAATTTAATTTCCTCATGTTTACCTTATCGGAGTAATTGAAATTTCTCAACGTTGAACTTCATATTGTTTTCTGCAGACCAGTGAAAGGTTTGGTTGATGTCCGCCTGGAGCCTTACAGTGTCTGCAATGGCAGACACTGTCATGCACATTCGGGTGTCACTTCAGTATTGTGTGACATGTCACTTCAGTATTGTGTTACATGTCACTTCAGTATTGTGTTACATGTCACTTCAGTATTGTGTGACATGTCACTTCAGTATTGTGTTACATGTCACTTCAGTATTGTGTGACATGTCACTTCAGTATTGTGTTACATGTCACTTCAGTATTGTGTGACATGTCACTTCAGTATTGTGTTACATGTCACTTCAGTATTGTGTTACATGTCACTTCAGTATTGTGTTACATGTCACTTCAGTATTGTGTGACATGTCACTTCAGTATTGTGTTACATGTCACTTCAGTATTGTGTTACATGTCACTTCAGTATTGTGTGACATGTCACTTCAGTATTGTGTGACATGTCACTTCAGTATTGTGTTACATGTCACTTCAGTATTGTGTGACATGTCACTTCAGTATTGTGTTACATGTCACTTCAGTATTGTGTTACATGTCACTTCAGTATTGTGTTACATGTCACTTCAGTATTGTGTTACATGTCACTTCAGTATTGTGTTACATGTCACTTCAGTATTGTGTGACATGTCACTTCAGTATTGTGTTACATGTCACATCAGTAATATGTTACATATCACTTTAGTATTGTGTTACATGTCACTTCAGTATTGTGTTACATGTCACTTCAGTATTGTGTGACATGTCACTTCAGTATTGTGTTACATGTCACATCAGTATTGTGTTACATGTCACTTCAGTATTGTGTGACATGTCACTTCAGTATTGTGTTACATATCACTTCAGTATTGTGTTACATGTCACTTCAGTATTGTGTGACATATCATTTCAGTATTGTGTTACATGTCACTTCAGTATTGCGTTACATATCACTTCAGTATTGTGTTACATGTCACATCAGTAATATGTTACATATCACTTTAGTATTGTGTTACATGTCACTTCAGTATTGTGTTACATGTCACTTCAGTGTTGTGTGACATGTCACTTCAGTATTGTGTGACATGTCACTTCAGTATTGTGTTACATGTCACTTCAGTATTGTGTTACATGTCACTTCAGTATTGTGTTACATGTCACTTCAGTATTGTGTGACATGTCACTTCAGTATTGTGTGACATGTCACTTCAGTATTGTGTTACATTTCACTTCAGTATTGTGTTACATGTCACTTCAGTGTTGTGTGACATGTCACTTCAGTATTGTGTGACATGTCACTTCAGTATTGTGTTACATGTCACTTCAGTGTTGTGTGACATGTCACTTCAGTATTGTGTGACATGTCACTTCAGTGTTGTGTGACATGTCACTTCAGTATTGTGTTACATGTCACTTCAGTATTGTGTTACATGTCACTTCAGTGTTGTGTGACATGTCACTTCAGTATTGTGTTACATGTCACTTCAGTATTGTGTTACATGTCACTTCAGTGTTGTGTGACATGTCACTTCAGTATTGTGTGACATGTCACTTCAGTATTGTGTTACATGTCACTTCAGTGTTGTGTGACATGTCACTTCAGTATTGTGTGACATGTCACTTCAGTATTGTGTTACATGTCACTTCAGTATTGCTGAACCAGACTGCTGACTAGTCCTTACAGAAGACGTATGTTTCTTCAATATATTTTTAAGATGGTTTACTGTTTGTTAATATTTCTGGGGATTGTTGACATAGTTTGATAAACAGAGCGAGGTTCACTACCAGCGCTCTATTACAAGTCTCTTAGTGATATATTAAACTTGATATTGAATTTAAATTGTAATGGATTTCAAGGGGTGTGCCCTTCAAGGGGGCTGCTTTGATGACGGTGAAAAGGGCTCTTGATTCAAGAAATATGAGCTACCCTTCATTTCTTTTTGTATCAAAAGTGTTAACCTCCTATTTCCCAGATTCTGTATGATCTTATGGGTTTAACGCTTCCCTTAAATATAACTCAAGAGCTCTCTGAACAATAAAAATTCTTGTTATAAGGCAGAGGTAAAAGATTCTCGTATCTATATTTAACCCTATTCTTTGTTCCAAAGTATTTCTTTTTTCTATTTTACTCTTAATTTTCCTTAGGTCTTATCAGTAGGAAGTATTTTCATTAATGTCGATTTCAGCATGAAATCACTCTGGTTGTAAATGGGTCGGTGATATCGAGAAGCTATCTAAAAGGCCACTTGATGTACGGTTCAGGACATTAAGGGAATAATAAATGTCTGGAAGTGTACACAAGAGTACGCTTCCACGAAGCACTCTGGGCTGCAGGCAGGCTGAACCTCAGGAACATGAACGGTGTTCTCCCTAAGCCTCAGACATGAGCAGTGTTTTGCTGAGGCATCGTAACATTAACAGTGTACTGCTGAGGCATCGTAACATTAACAGTGTACTGCTGAGGCATCGTAACATTAACAGTGTACTGCTGAGGCATCGTAACATTAACAGTGTACTGCTGAGGCATCGTAACATTAACAGTGTACTGCTGAGGCATCGTAACATTAACAGTGTACTGCTGAGGCATCGTAACATTAACAGTGTACTGCTGAGGCATCGTAACATTAACAGTGTACTGCTGAGGTATCGTAACATTAACAGTGTACTGCTGAGGCACCGTAACATTAACAGTGTACTGCTGAGGTATCGTAACATTAACAGTGTACTGCTGAGGCATCGTAACATTAACAGTGTACTGCTGAGGCATCGTAACATTAACAGTGTACTGCTGAGGCATCGTAACATAAACAGTGTACTGCTGAGGCATCGTAACATAAACAGTGTACTGCTGAGGTATCGTAACATCAACAATGCTCTGCTCATTTATGCAGGCTTTAGTAGCGAATAAATAAGCAGATGTTTGACGGATTTCTATATACATTTATGTGAAAACTCTCTACTACCAAGTGAAAACAACAGAATATTCTGGTCATGTTCACACGTGAATTTAATGGCTGTGACAAGTCGGTTCAAAACAGAAAAAATATTTTCCAAACTTTTTTTTTAAATGGTCACAAGCATATTACACTATTTGCAATTTTTACACATCACCGAAAGAATATACATAATTTAAAATTCTCACGCATTTTTGTAATAATAAGGTAGGAAAAGGTTTCCAATAGCCATATTATGAGTTCTGAAGCAAATTTTAAATTGGAATTTGCAAAGTTTTATGCCGGGGATTTTTGAGGATAGGATAGGTAAGGTTCGTCAGGAAATTTTGAAAATGACAAAAATCTGAGTTTCAGAAATGAAACTATGATACTAGAAATTTCGAGTAAATATCCCGAATTTTATTTGCACAGTGGATGATAGTGTCAACACTGTGTAGACAAGAACACTGGTCTTCATCTTGTTATGTTTTAGTTCCTGGGTGTCTGTGTATTTGTATTCTCTTGCTCCACCGTCCATTGGCTGGAAGCAGTATGTACAATATACTAAATATGTGCTTCAACAGGAAATTATAACTCATATATATATATATATATATATATATATATATATATATATATATATATATATATATATATATATATATATATATATATATATATATATACCTCTTTTTCTCTCTCTAAATGATCTCGGTTGAAATGATGTTCTTGAAAGGTACAGCTACAGTGTAGTTGCTGTTTGCTGCACGTCTTGTGGTGTAGAAGCTCACTTCTTGATGTCTGTCAGTCTCTCTTTCTCTCTCTCTCTTACCACTCCTCTTTCTTACCCCAGTCCTTTATTTCTCCTTTTCTCTCATTCTTATCTCCATATTTACAGTTCCCTCTTCTTCGTTACTCTTGTTACTCCGCTCTCCCTACTTCCTTCCCTTCCATCTTCTACCATCCCTCCCCTATCCTCCCTTTCCCTCCTGCCCATCACGTCTAAGGGTTAATGGGACTCACTGATGAACATTTTCCTCAATAGATGTCGCTTGTAACTCGACACGGGGAAAAAATCGAAAGGTTCTCGAAACGTGTGATTATGTGGCATTGGAGTGATGTTTTCAATTCCTGATCGAGAGGTCACGTTCGACTCCCACCAGTGGAATTTGATGGTGAATTGTGGTTGCCAAGAGGCTTAGCGGTGGTGGAGGTAGTTGTGGTTGGTGATGCTGGTGGTTGATGTGTATGGTTGGTGGTAATAGTTTTGAGTAGTTGCTGATGATGGTTGTTGGTGTGGTGGTTGAATGTGCTGGTAATGATTGGTTGGTGTTGATAGTCGTTGGTAAAAATGGTGGTAATTTGTGGTTGTACCGGGAAGATTGTGGTGTTTTTTTGATTACTGGGGATACTGTGGTTGGACTTTGGTGACTATAGTTCGGTTATTGGTCCGAGACTCAGATGATGGACTCTCAGACCTACGAAAGCAAAAATCACAATCAGTAATCGATACAAAAGTAAACATGTCACTGGTACATTGTCCGCCAGGGGATAAGCGTGGCCCAAGAGCTAAGGCTCAACAATTTCATTGAGGTTAATATATAACCACCCACTCCTCACCTTACCAAAGCCACCGATTACCACAGATCTCTCACACGTACGTCAGAATTTGTGATCATGGACAGAAGGACACCGGGTGGACGCATTCCAGACGACAAGGTCATAATCCATACCTCGTTTGTTTTGTGAATGATGTATTTTTAATCTTCGCTGGAATGTGTAAGGCAGACTCACCTAGATAAAAAGTGATACGCACGTTTCTGAATTATTGCTCTCGTGGGTGAGGGATTGTGCTGATATTTGTGTGTCTTACTTCTCAAACTTAACCCATTTCACCACAATTTTTCTACTACTACTACTACTACTACTACTACTACTACTACTACTACTACTTCTATTACTACTACTACTACTACTACTACTACTACTACTGCTACTACTACTACTACTACTACTTCTATTACTGCTACTACTACTACTACTACTACTACTACTTCTATTACTGCTACTACTACTACTACTACTACTACTACTACTGCTACTACTACTACTACTGCTGCTACTACCCTCGCGGCTTTCCACGTGATTACTCCCACTATATATACTTCTTTATTAGGACTGAAGAAGTCACTCGTGCCGAAACGTTTCCTTTAATAAATGTCCTGAAGTGTATATAAATTTCCTGAAGTGTACATAAATGTCCTGAAGTGTACAAAAATGTCCTTTTCCACATCTTGTCGGTATCACCGTACCATTGTTTACATGTATTCAAAGGCGGCTCTACTCTGACACTAATGAATCTTAAGCTTCAGGGACCCAGATCCTGGAAGGGCCTCAGAAGCGACTTTACTCCCCAGTGTTATAAACTTTTGGGTCTACTGTATGAAAAAGGGTTCCGAAGGGCCCCCCACAAGAGTCCAAGCTTCAAGGGTCCCACATAATGTAGGTCCCTCACTGTCTATATGTGTAAAGTAGCAAAGCTATGGTCGTGGGTGCCCCCGTCTGTGCTTCATATGGGCACTTCGGCAGCTCAGTCTGCCGGGGGTTGAGCACTGGATCTTGGTTACCAGAATTTGAGCCATCGATTCACTAGGGTAACTCTGACCTCTGTTTTTTACCTTCGTATTTATACTCGTAGATGCGACTCTTTAGAGAGTTTTCAGATGCATTCCTCCACCTCACACACTACAAAAATCCATTCTTGCGTCACTGTGAAATAATAATAATAATAATAATAATAATAATAATAATAATAATAATAATAATAATAATAATAATAATAATAATAATAATAATAAATCATAGTGTTTATTTTTTCATAAGGAAGAAAAATAATTGCACCGACTGCAAACATAAAAAGAATGCCTAGCACGACTGAACCTTGCCTAGCACGACTGAACCTTGCCTAGCACGACTGAACCTTGCCTTGCACGACTGAACCTTGCCTAGCACGACTGAACCTTGCCTTGCACGACTGAACCTTGCCTAGCACGACTGAACCTTGCCTAGCACGACTGAACCTTGCCTTGCACGACTGAACCTTGCCTAGCACGACTGAACCTTGCCTAGCACGACTGAACATTCCCTAGCACGACTGAACCTTGCCTAGCACGACTGAACCTTGCCTAGCACGTCTGAACCTTGCCTAGCACGACTGAACCTTGCCTAGCACGACTGAACATTCCCTAGCACGACTGAACCTTGCCTAGCACGACTGAACCTTGCCTAGCACGTCTGAACCTTGCCTAGCACGACTGAACCTTGCCTAGCACGACTGAACCTTGCCTAGCACGACTGAACATTCCCTAGCACGACTGAACCTTGCCTAGCACGACTGAACCTTGCCTAGCACGTCTGAACCTTGCCTAGCACGACTGAACCTTGCCTAGCACGACTGAACCTTGCCTAGCACGACTGAACCTTGCCTAGCACGACTGAACATTCCGTAGCACGACTGAACCTTCCCTAGCACGACTGAACCTTGCCTAGCACGACTGAACCTTGCCTAGCACGACTGAACCTTGCCTAGCACGACTGAACCTTGCCTAGCACGACTGAACCTTGCCTAGCACGTCTGAACCTTGCCTAGCACGACTGAACCTTGCCTAGCACGACTGAACCTTGCCTAGCACGACTTAACCTTGCCTAGCACGACTGAACCTTGCCTAGCACGACTGAACCTTGCCTAGCACGACTGAACCTTGCCTAGCACGTCTGAACCTTGCCTAGCACGACTGAACCTTGCCTAGCACGACTGAACCTTGCCTAGCACGACTGAACCTTGCCTAGCACGACTGAACCTTGCCTAGCACGACTGAACATTCCCTAGCACGACTGAACCTTGCCTAGCACGACTGAACCTTGCCTAGCACGTCTGAACCTTGCCTAGCACGACTGAACCTTGCCTAGCACGACTGAACCTTGCCTAGCACGACTGAACATTCCCTAGCACGACTGAACCTTGCCTAGCACGACTGAACCTTGCCTAGCACGTCTGAACCTTGCCTAGCACGACTGAACCTTGCCTAGCACGACTGAACCTTGCCTAGCACGACTGAACCTTGCCTAGCACGACTGAACATTCCGTAGCACGACTGAACCTTCCCTAGCACGACTGAACCTTGCCTAGCACGACTGAACCTTGCCTAGCACGACTGAACCTTGCCTAGCACGACTGAACCTTGCCTAGCACGTCTGAACCTTGCCTAGCACGACTGAACCTTGCCTAGCACGACTGAACCTTGCCTAGCACGACTTAACCTTGCCTAGCACGACTGAACCTTGCCTAGCACGACTGAACCTTGCCTAGCACGACTGAACCTTGCCTAGCACGTCTGAACCTTGCCTAGCACGACTGAACCTTGCCTAGCACGACTGAACCTTGCCTAGCACGACTGAACCTTGCCTAGCACGACTGAACCTTGCCTAGCACGACTGAACCTTGCCTAGCACGTCTGAACCTTGCCTAGCACGACTGAACCTTGCCTAGCACGACTGAACCTTGCCTAGCACGACTGAACCTTGCCTAGCACGACTGAACCTTGCCTAGCACGACTGAACCTTGCCTAGCACGTCTGAACCTTGCCTAGCACGACTGAACCTTGCCTAGCACGACTGAACCTTGCCTAGCACGACTGAACCTTGCCTAGCACGACTGAACCTTGCCTAGCACGACTGAACATTCCCTAGCACGACTGAACCTTCCCTAGCACGACTGAACCTTGCCTAGCACGACTGAACCTTGCCTAGCACGACTGAACATTCCCTAGCACGACTGAACCTTCCCTAGCACGACTGAACCTTCCCTAGCACGACTGAACATTCCCTAGCACGACTGAACCTTGCCTAGCACGACTGAACCTTGCCTAGCACGTCTGAACCTTGCCTAGCACGACTGAACCTTGCCTAGCACGACTGAACCTTGCCTAGCACGACTGAACCTTGCCTAGCACGACTGAACCTTGCCTAGCACGACTGAACCTTGCCTAGCACGTCTGAACCTTGCCTAGCACGACTGAACCTTGCCTAGCACGACTGAACCTTGCCTAGCACGACTGAACCTTGCCTAGCACGACTGAACCTTGCCTAGCACGACTGAACATTCCCTAGCACGACTGAACCTTCCCTAGCACGACTGAACCTTGCCTAGCACGACTGAACCTTGCCTAGCACGACTGAACATTCCCTAGCACGACTGAACCTTCCCTAGCACGACTGAACCTTCCCTAGCACGACTGAACATTCCCTAGCACGACTGAACATTCCCTAGCACGACTGAACCTTCCCTAGCACGACTGAACCTTGCCTAGCACGACTGAACCTTGCCTAGCACGACTGAACCTTGCCTAGCACGACTGAACCTTGCCTAGCACGACTGAACCTTGCCTAGCACGACTGAACATTCCCTAGCACGACTGAACCTTCCCTAGCACGACTGAACCTTCCCTAGCACGACTGAACATTCCCTAGCACGACTGAACCTTCCCTAGCACGACTGAACCTTCCTAGCACGACTGAACCTTGCCTAACACGACTGAACATTCCCTAGCACGACTGAACATTCCCTAGCACGACTGAACCTTCCCTAGCACGACTGAACCTTGCCTAGCACGACTGAACCTTCCCTAGCACGACTGAACCTTCCCTAGCACGACTGAACCTTGCCTAGCACGACTGAACCTTCCCTAGCACGACTGAACCTTCCCAAGCACGACTGAACCTTCTCTAGCACGACTGAACCTTCCCTAGCACGACTGAACCTTCCCTAGCACGACTGAACCTTGCCTAGCACGACTGAACATTCCCTAGCACGACTGAACCTTCCCTAGCACGACTGAACCTTGCCTAGCACGACTGAACCTTCCCTAGCACGACTGAACCTTCCCTAGCACGACTGAACCTTGCCTAGCACGACTGAACCTTCCCTAGCACGACTGAACCTTCCCAAGCACGACTGAACCTTCTCTAGCACGACTGAACCTTCCCTAGCACGACTGAACCTTCCCTAGCACGACTGAACCTTGCCTAGCACGACTGAACCTTCCCTAGCACGACTGAACCTTCCCAAGCACGACTGAACCTTCCCTAGCACGACTAAACCTTCCCTAGCACGACTGAACCTTGCCTAGCACGACTGAACCTTCCCTAGCACGACTGAACCTTCCCTAGCACGACTGAACCTTCCCTAGCACGACTGAACCTTCCCTAGCACGACTGAACCTTCCCTAGCACGACTGAACCTTCCCTAACACGATTGAACCTTCCCTAGCACGACTGAACCTTCCCTAGCACGACTGAACCTTCCCTAGCACGACTGAACCTTTCCTAGCACGACTGAACCTTCCCTAGCACGACTGAACCTTCCCTAGCACGACTGAACCTTCCCTAGCACGACTGAACCTTCCCTAGCACGACTGAACCTTCCCTAGCACGACTGAACCTTGCCTAGCACGACTGAACCTTCCCTAGCACGACTGAACCTTCCCTAGCACGACTGAACCTTCCCTAGCACGACTGAACCTTCCCTAGCACGACTGAACCTTCCCTAGCACGACTGAACCTTCCCTAGCACGACTGAACCTTCCCTAGCACGACTGAACCTTCCCTAGCACGATTGAACCTTCCCTAGCACGACTGAACCTTCCCTAGCACGACTGAACCTTACCTAGCACGACTGAACCTTCCCTAGCACGACTGAACCTTCCCTAGCACGACTGAACCTTCCCTAGCACGATTGAACCTTCCCTAGCACGACTGAACCTTCCCTAGCACGACTGAACCTTACCTAGCACGACTGAACCTTCCCTAGCACGACTGAACCTTCCCTAGCACGACTGAACCTTGCCTAGCACGACTGAACCTTCGCTAGCACGACTGAACCTTCCCTAGCACGACTGAACCTTCCCTAGCACGACTGAACCTTCCCTAGCACGACTGAACCTTGCCTAGCACGACTGAACCTTGCCTAGCACGACTGAACCTTCCCTAGCACGGCTGAACCTTCCCTAGCACGACTGAACCTTCCCGAGCACGACTGAACGTTCCCTAGCACGATTGAACCTTTCCTAGCACGACTGAACCTTGCCTAGAACGACTGAACCTTGCCTAGCACGACTGAACCTTCTCTAGCACGACTGAACCTTGCCTAGCACGACTGAACCTTGCCTAGCACGACTGAACCTTCTCTAGCACGACTGAACCTTTCCTAGCACGACTGAATCTTGCCCCAGCATGGTTGAATCTTTCCCCAGTATGATTGAACCTTCACTAGCACGACTGAACCTTCCCTAGCACGACTGAATCTTTCCAAGCACGACTGAACTTTCCCTAGTACGATTGAGCCTTCCCTAGCATGATTGAACCTTCTCTAGCACCATTGAACCTTCCATAGCGCGATCGAACCTTCTCTAGCACGATTGAACCTTTCCTAGCACGACTGAACCTTCCCTAGCACGATTGAACCTTCCCTAGCACGACTGAACCGTCCCCAGCATGACTGAACCTTCCCTAGCACTAATTAATCTTCTCTATCGCCACTGAATCTTACTCCAGCATGGTTAAACCTTCCCCCAGCATGATTGAACCTTGCCTAGCACGACTTAATCTTCTCTATCACGACTGAATCTTGCCGCAGCATGGTTGAATCTTCCCCCAGCAGGATTGAACCTTCACTAGTACGACTGAACCTTCCCTAGCACGACTGAATCTTTCCTAGCACGACTGAACTTTCCCTAGCACGATTGAGTCTTCTCTACCATGATTGAACCTTCTCGGGCACGATTGAACCTTCCCTAGCGCGACCGAACCTTCCCTAGCACGATTGAACCTTCCCTAGCACGACTGAACCTTCCCTAGCACGACCGAATCATCCCTAGCACGCCCGAATCGTCCCTAGCACGGCTGAACCTTCCCTAGCACGACCGAACCTTCCCTAGCTCGACTGAACCTTCCCTAGCACGACCGAATCATCCCTAGCACCATGGAATCATCCCTAGCACGACTGAACCTTCCCTAACACGACCGAACCTTCCCAAGCAAGACTGAACCTTCCCTAGCACGGCTGAATCGTCCCAAGCACGACCGAACCTTTCCTACCACGACTGAACCTTCTCTAGCACGACCGAACCGTCCCTAGCACGACTGAACCTTTCCTAGCACGACCGAATCATCCCTAGCACCATGGAATCATCCCTAGCACGACCGACCCTTCCCTAGCACGACTGAACCTTTCCTAGCACGACTGAACCTTCCCTAGCACGACTGACCTTTCTCTAGCACGATTGAGCCTTCCCTAGCATGAGAGTACCTTCTCTAGCACGAGTGAGCCTTCCCTAGCACGACCGAACCTTTCCTAGCACGATTGAACCTTCCCTAGAACGACTGAACTTTCCCTAGCACGACTGAACCTTTTCTAGCACGACTGAACCTTTTCTAGCACGACTGAACTTTCCCTAACATGATTGAACCTTCCCTAGCATGATCGAACCTTCCTTAGCACGATTGAACCTTCCCTAGCACGACTGAACTTTCCCTAGCACGACCGAACCTTCCCTAGCACGACTGAACCTTTCCTAGCACGACTGAACCTTTTCTAGCACGACTGAACTTTCCCTAACATGATTGAACCTTCCCTAGCATGATCGAACCTTCCCTAGCACGACCATACCTTCCCTAGCAAGACTGAACCTTCCCTAGCACGACCGAATCATCCCTAGCACCATGGAATCATCCCTAGCACGACCGAACCTTCTCTAGCACGACTGAACCTTCCCTAGCACGACTGAACCTTCCCTAGCACGACTGACCTTTCTCTAGCACGATTGAACCTTCCCTAGCACGACTGAACCGTCCCCAGCATGACTGAACCTTCCCTAGCACTAATTAATCTTCTCTATCGCCACTGAATCTTACTCCAGCATGGTTAAACCTTCCCCCAGCATGATTGAACCTTGCCTAGCACGACTTAATCTTCTCTATCACGATTGAATCTTGCCGCAGCATGGTTGAATCTTCCCCCAGCAGGATTGAACCTTCACTAGTACGACTGAACCTTCCCTAGCACGACTGAATCTTTCCTAGCACGACTGAACTTTCCCTAGCACGATTGAGTCTTCTCTACCATGATTGAACCTTCTCGGGCACGATTGAACCTTCCCTAGCGCGACCGAACCTTCCCTAGCACGATTGAACCTTCCCTAGCACGACTGAACCTTCCCTAGCACGACCGAATCATCCCTAGCACGCCCGAATCGTCCCTAGCACGGCTGAACCTTCCCTAGCACGACCGAACCTTCCCTAGCTCGACTGAACCTTCCCTAGCACGACCGAATCATCCCTAGCACCATGGAATCATCCCTAGCACGACTGAACCTTCCCTAACACGACCGAACCTTCCCAAGCAAGACTGAACCTTCCCTAGCACGGCTGAATCGTCCCAAGCACGACCGAACCTTTCCTACCACGACTGAACCTTCTCTAGGACGACCGAACCGTCCCTAGCACGACTGAACCTTTCCTAGCACGACCGAATCATCCCTAGCACCATGGAATCATCCCTAGCACGACCGACCCTTCCCTAGCACGACTGAACCTTTCCTAGCACGACTGAACCTTCCCTAGCACGACTGACCTTTCTCTAGCACGATTGAGCCTTCCCTAGCATGAGAGTACCTTCTCTAGCACGAGTGAGCCTTCCCTAGCACGACCGAACCTTTCCTAGCACGATTGAACCTTCCCTAGAACGACTGAACTTTCCCTAGCACGACTGAACCTTTTCTAGCACGACTGAACCTTTTCTAGCACGACTGAACTTTCCCTAACATGATTGAACCTTCCCTAGCATGATCGAACCTTCCTTAGCACGATTGAACCTTCCCTAGCACGACTGAACTTTCCCTAGCACGACCGAACCTTCCCTAGCACGACTGAACCTTTCCTAGCACGACTGAACCTTTTCTAGCACGACTGAACTTTCCCTAACATGATTGAACCTTCCCTAGCATGATCGAACCTTCCCTAGCACGACCATACCTTCCCTAGCAAGACTGAACCTTCCCTAGCACGACCGAATCATCCCTAGCACCATGGAATCATCCCTAGCACGACCGAACCTTCTCTAGCACGACTGAACCTTCCCTAGCACGACTGAACCTTCCCTAGCACGACTGACCTTTCTCTAGCACGATTGAGCCTTCCCTAGCATGAGTGTATATTCTCTAGCACGATTGAACCTTCCCTAGCACGACTGAACTTTCCCTAGCACGACCGAACCTTCCCTAGCACGACTGAACCTTTCCTAGCACGACTGAACCTTTTCTAGCATGACTGAACTTTCCCTAACATGATTGAACCTTCCCTAGCTTGATCGAACCTTCCCTAGCACGATTGAACCTTCCCTAGCATGATCGAACCTTCCTTAGCACGACCGAACCTTCCCTAGCACGACTGAACCTTCCCTAGCACGTCTGAACCTTCCCTAGCACCGCTGAATCTTCCCAAGCACTACCGAACCTACCCACGCACGACTGAACCTTTCTAAGCACGACTGAACTTTCCCTAGCACGACTGAACCTTCCCTAGCACGACTGAACCTATTCTAGCACGACTGAACCTTCCCTTGCACGACTGAACCTTTTCTAGGACGACTGAACCTTCCCTAGCACGATTGAACCTTCCCTAGCACGACTAAACATTCCCTAGCACGACTGAAACTTCCCTAGCACTGTTGAACCTTCCCTAGCACGATTGAACCTTCCCTAGCACGACTGAACCTTTCCTAGCACGGATGAACCTTTCCTAGCACGACTGAACCTTTCCTAGCACGACTGAACTTTCCCTAGCGCGATTGAACCTTCCCTAGCATGACTGAACCTTTTCTAGCACGATTGAACCTTCCCTAGCAAGACCGAACCTTCCATAGCACGACTGAACCTTCCCTAGCACGACTGAACCGTTCCTAGCACGACTGACCTTTCTCTAGCACGATTGAGCCTTCCCTAGCATGATTGTACCTTCTCTAGCACGAGTGAACCTTCCCTAGCACGACCGAACCTTTCCTAGCACGACTAAACCTTCCCTAGCACGACTGAACTTTCCCTAGCACGAAAGAACCTTCCCTAGCACGGTTGAATCTTCCCTAACACGACTGAATCTTCCCAAGCATTACCGAACCTTCCCTAGCACGAATGAACCTTCCCTAGCACGACTGAACCTTTTCTAGCACGACTGAATCTTTTCTAGAACGACTGAATTTTCCCTAGCATGATTGAACCTTCCCTAGCATGATCGAACCTTCCCTAGCACGATTGAACCTTCCCTAGCACGACTGAACTTTCCCTAGCACGACCGAACCTTCCCTAGCACGACTGAACCTTCCCTAGCACGGTTGAACCTTCCCTAACACGACTGAATCTTCCCAAGCACTACCGAACCTTTCCTAGCACGAATGAACCTTCCCTAGCACGACTGAAACTTCTCTAGCACGACTAAACCGTCCCACAGCATGATTGAACCTTTCCTAGAACGACTTAATCTTCTCTATCACGACAGAATCTTACCCCAGCATGATTGAATCTTCCCCCAGCATGATTGTACCTTCACTAGCACGACTGACTCTTCCCTAGCACAACTGAGCCTTCCTCAAGCACGACTGAACCTTCCCTAGCAAGACCGAATCATCCCTAGCACGCCCGAATCGTCCCTAGCACGGCTGAACCTTCCCTAGCACGACTGAACCTTCCCTAGAACGACCGAACCTTCCCTAGCACGACTAAACCTTCCCTAGCACGACTGAATCTTCCCAAGGACTACCGAACCTTCCCTAGCAAGACTGAAACTTCCCTAGCACGACCGAACCTTCCCTGGCACGACTGAACCTTCCCTAGCACGACTGAATCTTCCCAAGCACTACCGAACCTTCCCTAGCACGACTGAACCTTCCCTAGCACGACTGAAACTTCCCTAGGACGACTGAACCGTCCCCCAGCATGATTGAACCTTTCCTAGCACGACTTAATCTTCTCTATCACCACAGAATCTTACTCCAGCATGGTTGAACTTTCCCGCAACATGATTGAACCTTCACTAGCACGAATTAATCTTCTCTATCACGACTGAATCTTACTCCAGCATGATTGAATCTTCCCCAAGCATGATTGAACCTTCACCAGCACGATTGAACCTTCCCTAGCACGACTGACTCTTCCCTAGCACAACTGAGCCTTCCCCCCTAGCACGACTGAACCTTCCCTAGCACGACCGAATCATCCCTAGCACGCCCGAATCGTCCCTAGCACGGCTGGACATTCCCTAGTACGACTGAACCTTCCCTAGCACGACCGAACCTTCCCTAGCACGACTGAACCTTCCCTAGGACGACTGAATCGTCCCCAGCACGACCGAACCTTTCCTAGCACGACTGAACCTTTTCTAGCACGACTGAGTCGTCCCTAGCACGACCGAACCGTCCCTAGCACGACTGAACCTTCCCTAGCACGACCGAATCATCCCTAGCACCATGGAATCATCCCTAGCACGACCGAACCTTCCATAGCACGACTGAACCTTTCCTAGCACGACTGTACCTTCCCTAGCACGACTGACCTTTCTCTAGCACGATTGAGCCTTCCCTAGCATGATTGTACTTTCTCTAGCACGATTGAACCTTCCCTAGCACGACCGAACCATTCCTAGCACGATTGAACCTTCCCTAGCACGACTGAACTTTCCCTAGCACGACCGAACCTTTCCTAGCACGACTGAACCTTTTCTAGCACGACTGAACCTTTTCTAGCAAGACTGAACTTTCCCTAGCATGATTGAACCTTCCCAAGCATGATCGAACCTTCCCTAGCACGACTGAACCTTCCCTAGCATGATTGAACCTTCCCTAGCACGACCGAACCTTCCCTAGCACGACTGAACCTTCCCTAGCACGGCTGAACCTTCCCTAGCACGACTGAATCTTCCCAAGCACTACCAAACCTTCTCAAGCCCACTTAACCTTTCGTAGCACGAGTGAACTTTCCCTAGCAGGACTGAACCTTCCCTAGCACGACTGAACCTTTTCTAGCACGACGGAACCTTCCCTTGCCCGAATGAACCTTTCCTAGCACGACTGAACCTTCCCTAGCACGATTGAACCTTCCCTAGCACGACTAAAGCTTCCCTAGCACGACCGAAACTTCCCTAGCACTGCTGAACCTTCCCTAGCACGATTGAATCTTCCTTAGCACGACTGAACCTTCCCTAGCACGATTGAACCTTTCCTAGCACGACTGAACTTTCCCTAGCATGATTGAACCTTTCCTAGCACGATTGAACCTTCCCTAGCACGACCGAACCTTCCCTAGCACGGATGAACCTTTCCTAGCACGACTGAACCTTTCCTAGCACGACTGAACTTTCCCTAGCATGATTGAACCTTTCCTAGCACGATTGAACCTTCCCTAGCACGACCGAACCTTCCATAGCACGACTGAACCTTCCCTAGCACGACTGAACCTTTCCTAGCACGACTGACCTTTCTCTAGCATGATTGAGCCTTCCCTAGCATGATTGTACCTTCTCTAGCACGATTGAACCTTCCCTAGCACGACCGAACCTTTCCTAGCACGACTGAACCTTCCCTAGCACGACTGAACTTTCCCTAGCACGACTGAACCTTTCCTAGCACGGCTGAACCTTTCCTAGCACGACTGAACCTTTTCTAGCACGACTGAATTTTTCCTAGCATGATTGAACCTTCCCTAGCATGATCGAACCTTCCCTAGCACGACTGAACCTTCCCTAGCATGACTGAATCTTCCCTAGCACGACCGAACCTTTCCTAGCACGACTGAACCTTCCCTAGCACGGCTGAACCTTCCCTAACACGACTGAATCTTCCCAAGCACTACCGAACCTTCCCTAGCACGAATGAACCTTCCCTAGCACGACTGAAACTTCCCTAGCACGACTGAACCGTCCCCCAGCTTGATTGAACCTTTCCTTGAACGACTTAATCTTCTCTATCACCACTGAATCTTACCCCAGCATGGTTGAACTTTCCCCCAACATGATTGAACCTTCCCTAGCACGACTTAATCTTCTCTATTACGACTGAATCTTACCCCAGCATGGTTGAATCTTCCCCCAGCATGACTGAACCTTCACTAGCACGACCGAATCATCTCTAGCACCCCCGAATCGTCCCTAGCACGGCTGAACCTTCCCTAGCACGACTGAACCTTCCCTAGCACGACCGAACCTTCCCTAGCACGACTGAACCTTCCCTAGCACGACTGAATCGTCCCTAGCACGACCGAACCTTTCCTAGCACGACTGAGCCTTCTCTAGCACGACTGAGTCGTCCCTAGCACGACCGAATCATCCCTAGCATCATGGAATCATCTCTAGCACGATCGAACCTTCCCTAGCACGACTGAACCTTCCCTAGCACGACTGAACCTTCCCTAGCACGACTGACCTTTCTCTAGCACGATTGAGCCTTCCCTAGCATTATTGTACCTTCTCTAGCACGATTGAACCTTCCCTAGCACGACCGAACCTTTCCTAGCACGACTGAACCTTCCCTAGCACGACTGAAACTTCCCTAGCACGACTGAACCGTACCCCAGCATGATTGAACCTTTCCTAGCACGACTTAATCTTCTCTATCACCACTGAATCTTACCCCAGCATGATTGAATCTTCCCCCAGCATGATTGAACCTTCACTAGCACGACTGAACCTTTCCTAGCACGACCGAATCATCCCTAGCACCTTGGAATCATCCCTAGCACAACTGAACCTTCTTTAGCACGACCGAACCTTCCCTAGCACGACTGAACCTTCCCTAGCACGACTGAATCGTCCCTAGGACGACCGAACCTTTCGTAGCACGACTGAACCTTCTCTAGCACGACTGAGACGTCCCTAGCACGACCGAACCGTCCCTAGCACGACTGAACCTTCCCTAGCACGACCGAATCATCCCTAGCACCATGGAATCATCCCTAGCACGACCGAACCTTCCCTAGCACGACTGTATCCTTCCCTAGCACGACTGAACCTTCCCTAGCACCATTGAACCTTTTCTAGCACGACTCAACCTTCCCTGGCACGACTGATCCTACACATTACCAAGGCAGTGAACATGCACGTTTGATTGATTACCATTGACAATCTCTAATAGTGATTGTATGAGCTTTTGTCGACTAAGTGATATATTAGAGTGAGGAAGTTGAGTCAATTGCATGTTTCCACTAAGTGGATCTTAAGCATGCTACTCCTGTCTCTCTTATTGATGACTGGGGACGCTTTTTTGATGGCCAGGTGTGTGTGTGTGTGTGTGTGTGTGTGTGTGTGTGTGTGTGTGTGTGTGTGTGTGTGTGTGTGTGTGTGTGTATGTGTGTGTGTGTGTATTTGTGTGTGTGTGTGTGTGTGTGTGTGTGTGTGTGTGTGTGTGTGTGTGTGTGTGTGTGTGTGTGTGTTTGAGACTAAAGAAATACTTCCTAACATCTCTATGGTTCAGCTTTCTTCAGCTTCTATTTGGATGTCCTTTATCTAGGTCCTTTCAATTTAAACAGCCTGTCCTGAAATGTCCTATCAATTTCTCTAAAGATTTGGTATGTTGTTTTAATGTCTCCTGTTGTCCTCTCCACCGGCTCCTTCAGCCTCTCCTCACCCACCTTGTCTCTCGTTGTTGGTGTTAGATCAGGTTATAAACCTTTGAATCATTTCGAGGTTCTGCACGTGCTTGACCAGGTGTGGGCTGCATGAGGGCGCTGCGTACTTAGTGACTGGTTATACATTTGCCTTATATAAACTTCTGAGCAGAAAAAAAATTAAGACAACGTTTCGCTCTATGTGGAGCTTTATCAAGTGACTTGATAAAGCTCTACACGGCGAAACGTCGTCCCAGCGCCACCTTGTGTATTTCCTTGAGTAAGTTCGTTTGTGTACAGGTACACATAAGTACAATTCATACATTGTCAAAAATGTGTAAATTAAACAGGATAACACACACAAAAAGTCCTAGATATTTCACACACTTGTTAATTTTCTGTTTTCATAATCTACTGCTACCTACATAGACCTTTTCTTTCGTTTCCCGTAATCACGTTGACAAATGACTCAACGCACATACAAAAAAGAGAGAAAAACTTTTTCTCATTATTTTTTTCCCATCCTGACCTCCGACCGCGACCTCCAAGACTTTCTCACAAGAACAGTGAGGTTCAGCGTTGGACCAGATATTGAATTGATCAGGTCCTTGGCAATCCTCTTAGACAACCCCTCTAATAATAATAATCTATTTATATATGTATAAGGTATACAGGCCTAGCTGACATCAATGACATACTACTATATAGAAAGCCCCTTGTTATGCAGAGCATTTCCCACAAATTAGGTCAATTTTGTCCTAAGGATGCGACCCCGGCTGGTCGACTAACAGACAGGTACCTATTTTACTGATAGGTGAACAGGGGCAGCAGGTGTCTTAATGAAACACGTCCTAATGTTTTCCACCAGTTCCGAGGATCGAACCACGGACCTCAGTGTGTGGGCTGGGAGTCAAAACACAGAACAACTCTCAACGGCACCTAACGCTCCGCAATGACTCCAAACTACACACAACGATTTGCGATGACTCAAAACAGTACTCAGCAACCAGTAACGACTCAAACTCTACCACTCGCATCACTGCTAGTACCAATACCTATTTACCTATCTTGTTATTGGTGTATTTTATCGGTAAGGTATAAATCCTTCGAGGCAGGAAGTGGATTATGAAATTGGATCCCTGATGACTTTCCGATAATTCAGTATTGAATAGTATAGTATACCTACACCTCTTTCCAGTCCGTTAGAAAACGGGATCACGTCAAGAATCATGACTAAAAACAATATGCAATTTCGTTTTCATGTCAATTCTGTTTTGCACTAAACCCGTCCTAGAAATCCATCATATTTTTGCTCAATTTTTGCTTAAAATAATATTGCTTGGCTTACATAACCTGCTTAAGAATTTGCATTACCAAATTTGCTTGTTCCTGGGGAGAGGAAATTGGTGTCTTAAGGGAGTCAAGTCGACTTTTCCACGTACGTTAATGTGTACCTTTCACGTGATTTTTTAAATATGCGAAATTTAAAAAATATAGGGAAATGTGTATGTCTTGGCGTCCTGGTATGAATGTGTTTTTTTTTTAAGACACGAAATGGGTACTTTAAACCTTTCTTTTAAGGAATTATAGATCTTTTAAAAGACGTTTTTGTAACTGTTTTCAAATGTATTTTTTATATCTAAAAGATTTTTAAAGAATTTTTTTCAAAACTTTTTTTTTTTATTTTTAAAACATTTTTCTTTTAAAGATTTTTTTAAGATTTTTTTAAAAGATATTCTGTTAAAAGAAAATTTATAATTTTTTTCAAGACTTTTTGAAAGATGTCCTCTGAAAAATATTTATACTTAATACAAGATATTTGTTTCAACATGTTTATCACGAGATGTTTATTATAAATAATGCCTCGCATTAACCTTAAATCAAATTTGCAGTTTTGGAAAACAACACATTTTTTCTTGTCCAGACAAAATTCCCCCTTTATTAACACTTAAAAAAAGACACAGGTTGAAACATCTAGCATTATTCTGCACACAGGTTAACCTCTTCTTAAAACAAAGACCCACAATTTCTAAGTTCTGATGTAAGTTTGATTATTGTCGAACTTAGGTTATTACCTTAACATATATGTGCCAAAGTTTATTGAATTTGTGGAATTCCATAAGAAAATCTCTCTCAGGTGAAGTTTAAAATTCCAAGAGTGAATATTGCCGACGTAAATTCTGAGTTTATAAGGGAATTTCCAGACCTTGAAATTCTGTAGTGGTCATTCGAAACTTCTGGGTCATAAAATTCACGTTTATAGGTGAGGTAAAGATTTCGAAATTCAACATGGTGTGTGTGTGTGTGTGTGTGTGTGTGTGTGTGTGTACGTACTCACCTAATTGTGGTTTCAGGGGTTGATTCACAGCTTCTGGCCCCGCCTCTTCACTGGTCGCTACTAGGTCCACTCTCTCCCTGCTCCATGAGCTTTATCGTACCTCTTCTTAAAGCTATGTATGGATCCTGCCTCTGCTACATCACTCTCCTGATTGTTCCATTTCCTGACGAAATAATTCCTAACATCCCTGTGACTCATCTGAGTTTTCAACTTCTAGTTGTGACCCCTTGTTACTGTGTCATATCTCTGAAACATTTTGTCTCTATCCACCTTGTCAATTCCTCTCAGTATTTTATATGTCTTTATCATGTCCTCTCATCCCTCCTGTCCTCCAGTGTCGTCAGGTTGATTTCCCTAAACATCTCGTAGGATATACTCCTTAGCTCCAGGACTGGTCGTGTTGCAAACCATTGCACTTTCTCTAATTTCTGGATGTGATTGACCAGGTGTGACTTCCAAACTGGTGGTGCATACTTCAATATAGGCCTAACATATACGATACATAGAGTCTTGAATGATTCCTTACACAGGTATCGAAGCTGTATTCTTAGGTTCGTCAGACGTCCATATGCTGCAGCAGTTATTTGGTTAATGTGTACCGCAGGAGATGTGTTCGGTGTTATACTCTCCCCAAGATCCTTTTCCTTGAGCGAGGTTTGCAGCCTTTTCCCCGTAGCATGTACTCCGTCGTGTGTATGGGTATGTGTGTGTACTCACCTAGTTGTACTCAGTTGTGGTTGCAAGGGTCGAGTCACAGCTCCTGGCCCTGCCTCTTCATGTGTGTGTGTGCGCGCAAGATGACACACATTATTACCAGTCAAAAAAAAAAATCTAAATCTTCGTCACTATTAACATCAATGATCCTTTTTCCCCATTGTGTTGCTTGAAGAGCTGAACCCGTATCTTTGTATGAGCTCGTGGAGGCTTATTACGAACGCAGGAGTATATATGGCCTCACACTTTGCCGTAATGCGATAACCACTTGATAACAAGCAAAAGACAACAGAGAATAACTGAATTATATTTCCTTAACCAAAACAAGCTGGTATTTACAGTGTACTTTAGCCTTTCTACAGTATTTACACTATGTACAATAATGAGGCAAATACCAGCACAAGACACGGTGAACCGCGACGACCAGCCGGGAATGCAAGTCTGTCAAAGCTGTTCCACGAGTATACCACGTTGCTTCACACCTTTGGTAGGCTTCCTTGTGATTGGTTAGTTGAATCAAGGTACTGGTATAACGAAGGAACTCTTCGATCGTTAAACCATTAGCACCTGGTTCGCTGGTTGGGAGGCAGCCTGTATGGGTGTGTAGCATACGCCGAATAAAATATAATATACTCTTAGCATGCCACAGGACTCGATCCTCCGTCCTCTGACCCCGACTTGATCTCTTGACCAGCCAAGAACATGTCCACATCCCATCTTGGTCACCGTTGAACCTCCTTCCGCATTCTTCTACATTCACTCCTCATTCTTTTTCATCATTCTTCTCATTAATTTTCATCACGCATTCCTTCTTCCTCCTAACATCCTCTACAGTCTCCCTCTTCTATATACATTCTTCCTGATTCCCCTTACCCTCTATCTCATTTTCCTTCCTTTTACCTCCAGTCTTCTATATTCCTAATAGGCCAATTTTTCTCGGCAGACAGGTGCCTGGCAGGCGGGTTGGTTGACCTTACAGGCAAGATGAAGCCTATTGAAGGGTTTCTTTGACAGGTAATTGTGGGTTTGGATGTCTAGGATCGTGACATCTGGAGTTGGACACACCACTTCCTGGCCCCTCACGTGGCCTGGGAGCCATTCATCACCTGGTTTGATCTAAATCCATCACGTGGTCTAGTTCCCATCCATAACGTGGTCTGATCCCCATAAATAACGTGGTCTGATCCCCATAAATAACGTGGTCTGATTCCCATCCATAACGTGGTCTGATTCCCATCCATCACGTGGTCGGGATTTGAACAAAACCTAATTACCTAATTACGATTGGACTCGACTGATCGGAAAAAAAATATATTTAAATAATACTTCAGTAGTGTCAGCCAGAGTGGGGAGACACTTCAGTAGTGTCAGCCGGAGTGGGGAGACACTTCAGTAGTGTCAGCCAGAGTGGGGAGACACTTCAGTAGTGTCAGCCGGAGTGGGGAGACACTTCAGTAGTGTCAGCCAGAGCTGGAAGACTCTTCAGTAGTGTCAGCCAGAGCTGGCAGACTTCAATAGTGTCAGCCTGAGCTGGGAGGCTCCAGAAGGCTAATAAGGATATCGTCAAGTATTCCAGCAAGGGCTCAGCAGCTACGACAGCTTCAAAGGTTTCCTTGCAGCCGAGCTGGAGTTACTACTTGAAGTGGGGAGAGAGAAACAGAGAAGGAGGGGGTTATGGAGCTGTCTGGAGGGAGGGAGGGAGGGAGGGAGTGAGGGAGGGAAGGAGGGAGGGAGGGAGGGAGGGAAGGGGAAAGAGTGATTGAGAGAAGGAACAAGGAGACAACAGCTGTTTATCTAACCTGAGGTGGGATGGGGGAGGATTGTTAGACACCTGTGATTAGGATGCAATTATACCTGAGCTGATAAAGCAGATGTCTGTTATTGACACATGTGTGCTGTTTCGAGTTGGATTTATTGCCTTTATTACCCCAATACACCTGTAGATACATGGTATTTGTCCAGGTGGCACAGGTGTACTGAGGGCTACACCTGCCGTAATTAGGTGGTCGGAAGAACAAATGGTTCCTAAGTGGCTAGTAAATCAATATATTTTGGGAGGTCAGGAAGTCATGCTCTCTGTGTGGCTATCCTTGGTGGTAGTAAAGGGCTTTTGATCCAAGGTAATGTACAATATTTCATGCCACGGTATGGCTGTTATAATTTCAACACTATCAGCAGCTAAAACGTAGTGTTCTACCAGCATCTTCCTTGTTTTTACATATGGAGAAGACGAACTTTATCATGAAGTGAGGTCGGTAGGAACCCATCCAGAGTGGTGGAAGAATTGTGACATGAACGCGTGAAGGAAGGACTTAAGACGCGCGTGAGTTTCCCTGTCTCCTAATATTATGTTCATTTTCCCTCTATAATCTACCTTGTCCGTAATTACTATCGCATTTGCTTTGTCTACATTCGTAAGGTGAAGTCCAGGATCTTTCCTTAATTCATGGTATAACTTAACAAATCTTTGAGGATAATTGTGTTGTAGAGGTCCTCAGACTTCTGCAACACAATTGTCCTCAAAGATTTAAGTTATACCATGAATTAAGGAAAGATCCTGGACTTCACCTTACAAATGTAGACAAAGCAAATGCGATAATAATTATGGACAACGTAGATTATAGCGGAAAAAAAAATATTATTAGAACACAGGGGAACTAACGTGCCCCTTAAGAGGACGGAGTAAGGAGGTCGCTAATCTATTGATAGGGTTCGTGGATTGAGTGTTGGTTGAAGAAAACAACTGTAGACTCTGTGATGGAGGCGTATATTCGGTAAGTGTGGGAGAGTCCAGCCTGTCCCTCTTCTCGTTTAGTAAGCCTGCCGGAATCTAAGGCCAAACTGGCTGGTTCAAACGGGAGTCACATGACCAAAGCTTCGTCAGGAAGCATGCCTGTAATGTTGCTAGGAAATTTCTATGAATATACTACACAAGTATTACTGTTGACAAATCTTAGAACACTGAAGCCACTTCTGAAACCAGTGATGGGTATGTTGGCGTCTTTAATAAATCAAGGTGGACTATTAATTGCAAGTGATTTACTGACTTGCCAGTATACACTACGTTGTAACCCTCAGTTCTCTGACAATTAGAATAATTACAATAATCTCCCTAGAGCTATTAATTTAATGAAATCCCAGTGAGTCTACGTAACTCCTTAAAGTAATCATTAAAAATTTATTATTTTCAGTACTAGTATTAAAAAAATAAATTAATTTTTATGCTAGCAAGTATAAATTTACTTGCAACAGATAAGCCATAAACAGTAGATATATATCGAGCTGTACTGCTGTTAACCTCTCTTACACTACCCTCCGCAGGATGGATATGAGGTGCACAATAAACCAGTCACTACCCTCAGCAGGATGGATATGAGGTGCACAATAAACCAGTCACTACCCTCCGCAGGATGGATATGAGGTGCACAATAAACCAGCCACTATCCTCCGCAGGATGGATATGAGGTGCACAAACTAGTCACTAACGTACACGGGAAACATATGAGGTGCACAATAAACTAGCCACTACCCTCCACAACATGGATATGAGGTGCACAATACATTAGCCACTACCCTCCACAACATGGATATGAGGTGCACAATACATTAGCCACTACCCTCCACAACATCGATATGAGGTGCACAACAAACTAGCCACTACCCTCCACAACATGGATATGAGGTGCACAATACATTAGCCACTACCCTCCACAACATGGATATGAGGTGCACAATACATTAGCCACTACCCTCCACAACATCGATATGAGGTGCACAACAAACTAGCCACTACCCTCCACAACATGGATATGAGGTGCACAATACATTAGCCACTACCCTCCACAACAAGGATATGAGGTGCACAATACATTAGCCACTACCCTCCACAACATGGATATGAGGTGCACAATGAACTAGCCACTACCCTCCACAACATGGATATGAGGTGCACAATACATTAGCCACTACCCTCCACAACAAGGATATGAGGTGCACATTAGCCACTACCCTCCACAGGATGGCTACAAGGTTCACAAATTAGCCGATTCGTCGGCAAAATCTAAAATATCTATTAATTTGGAATATTCTCCAGCCATATTTTAAGAACATAAGAACATAAGATAGGAGGAACACTGCAGCAGGCCTGTTGGCCCATACTAGGCAGGTCCTTTACAATTCATCCCACTAACAAAACATTTGCCCATCCCAATTTTCAATACCACTCAAGAAACAAGCTCCGATGTGCAAGTCCCACTCAAATCCAACCCCTCCCACTCATGTACTTATCCAACCTAAATTTGAAACTAGGGTGAGTGAAAGTGGTATGAAAGTGAATAAGTGACATCGGCCGGTGAGTAGAATGTTCCCTTTCAACCAGAAGATTAAGTGCTAGTAACCAAGTGGTTAATAAGTGGTTACGAGGAATAAGGGAAGTATGAAGGGGTGATGAGGGAGCTCATTCCCCCTTAACCCCCTTCCCTTGGTATGACAAGTGGCGCTGCTCTAAACTTCCCCGGGTCGGATACGATTATCTTAAATTCCCTGGCGCTTCTTTACGTTAACACGAGACACTAGTTAAGTTCTGAGTGGCCAGTAAGTCATGTTCTCTTAGTGTAACCATGCTCTGTGAGTGGCCAGTAAATCATGTTCTCTGAGTGTAGTTATGCTCTGGGTGGCCAGCAAGTCATGTTCTATGAGTGTAGTTATGCTCTGAGTGGTCACTAAATCATGTATTCTGAATATAATTATGCTCTGAGTGGCCAGTAAGTCATGTTCTCTGAGTGTAGCCATGCTCTGAGTGGCCAGTAAGTCATGTTCTCTGAGTGTAGCCATGCTCTGAGTGGCCAGTAAGTCATGTTCTCTGAGTGTAGCCATGCTCTGAGTGGCCAGTAAGTCAAGGTTCTGTAAGTGGTCAATAAATCCAGGCTTGAGGGTAGAGGTAAGAGCCTGGCTCAAGGTCACCTGGCAACAAGTTTTTCAAGTTCGCTAGTTCTCTCTCTCTCTCTCTCTCTCTCTCTCCTTCCCTCTCCTAATTGTCAGCAAACATCTCACATTTGTTTGTCAAATTGTTCTCTCTCTGTTATAACACTGACCTTAATGTAACGAATGTAATAAAAATAGCAAACATGGTTACGTTCAACCCGTTGTAATATTCTTAAGTTATTTGCTCATGTAGGTGTTCCGTCATACAAGAAATTGTTTGCCAAATTACCGTACTCAGAGAATCCTGTTTGGTTTTCAAAGTATTTACCTCCAATGTTATTTCTAACACAGTTAACAAACTTGAAGAATCCTAAGTTTGATTTTCAACTCATTGCCTCCTGTTGGTCGTATTTGCCTCCCATAACAATATTCTCCACGGGGACGTGGAACAGAATTCTTCCTCCGTAAGCCATGCGTGTTCTAAGCGGCGACTAAAATGCCGGGAGCAAGGGGCTAGTAACCCCTTTCTCCTGTATACATTACATTATACATTACTAAATACAAACATAAGAAAAACTCTATATAACTGTTCCTTCTTTATCAGGAGATGACCGGAGTGTTGAAAATAATACTAATAATTAATTAGGGTAATCTAACCAATTAAACCTAACTTCAATTAATTTAACAATAATAACGTTCATAGAGAAATAATAATAATAATAATAATAATAATAATAATAATAATAATAATAATAATAATAATAATAATAATAATAATAATAATAATAATAATAATAATATACACTGCTGACCAGTTGACGAATGAGACACATGAGAAGTAGAGATACCCAGGTGTTGCACATGTGTCTCATTCTTTAACTTGCCAATTCTCATGTGTGTTGAATTTCCTTGTATGATGAAGTAACTGACTTAGGAATCGGAGTAAGTGTTTTGTTTATCAAGCGAGGTTATGAATCGTGCTCGTTCTGGTGTTCTGGTTTATCGTGTTCGCGATTTCTGGAGGGAGTTAGTGCTCAGCACAGATGTTTCAGAGGAGGTCAAGGAGTCAGCAAGGATTTCTCCAAGGAGGTTAAGAGTCAGTAGGGATTTTTCAGTGAAGGTAAAGGAGTCTTGAGGATTTCTCCAAGGAGGTCAAAGAGTCAGCAGGAATTTTTCCAAGGAGGTTAAGGAGTCAACAGGGATTTTTCCAAGGAGGTTAAGGAGTCAGTAGGGATTTTTCCAAGGAGGTTACGGAGTCAGCAGGGATTTTTCCAAGGAGGTTAAGGAGTCAGCAGAGATTTTTCCAAGGAGGTTAAGGAATCAGCAGGGATTTTTCCAAGGAGGTTAAGGAATCAGCAGGGATTTTTCCAAGGAGGTAAAGGATTCAGCAGGGATTTTTCAGATGAGGTAAAGGATTCCATTATTTTACGAGGGAATTACATACGAAAGACGATGCATGAACACCAAGAGTTAAGGAATTCTTTGTACACACCTGTGAGGGATTGATCAGGATATCCCTCATAAGGGAGGTATCCCCTGAGATATTCCTCACACAACAACTGATGGAATTGTCACTCAGCTGTTAAAGAAAACGAATCGTATAGAAGTACATGTATAATGTGTATTCCTAAACTCGTATGGGTGGCCATTAACCTCTAGGAGTAATGGAGGCTCGATCCTCTGCTTCCATATCGAGGAACAGAGAGCCGTAATTAATTGCATCTCAATCAACATAATCAAATTTGCAACCAATTAAAAAAAACTTGATAAAAAATAACAAAATCAAACACAAATGGTTAATAAATCGGGAAACGAAGAGCTCTTCATTCAAGGCATTGGAGTTACTCTCCTCTTCCTCGGATCAAATTTGAGTACATCCCATTTGTTAGAAGCTGTATTGTCCCTACGGCTGTAGTGGTGAATAATAATAATAATAATAATAATAATAATAATAATAATAATAGTAATAATAATAATAATAATAATAATAATAAATAATAATAATAATAATAATAATAATAATAATAATAATAATGATAATAATAGTAATAATAATAATAATAATAATAATAATAATAGTAATAATAATGATAATAATAATAATAATAATAATAATAATAATAATAATAATAATAATAGTAATAATAATAATAATAATAATACAATTTAAGATTCGTAGTAAGTATTAGTTAAAAATAATTTGCAAACTGAACATAAAAACTGGATGACATTTCCTCTCTTCCTGAACCTGTTGTTGTTGTTGTTGCTATTATTATAATTATTATTATTATTAGTCTTTCAAATTAGAGAATAATCAAGACGTTGGAAAATGCAGAATAATACTTTTGGGTATACTGCTTCAGGATTATTTCCTGTGATGTACACTGAGTTTACACTGTCCTGGGAGGTACTTCTCTCCTCCTCCTCCTCACTCCTCCTCTCCTCTCACCATCCCTCCCTCATCCTTATCCCTCACCTTAGCCTCATCTCCTCTCCCTTCCCTCACCCACCATCCCTCTCCTCCTCCCTCCCTCCCTCCCTCACTCCCTCCCTCACCCTCCCTCCCTCACCTTACCTCCCTCACCTTACCTCCCTCTCCCTCCCTCCCTCACCCACCATCCCTCTCCCTCCCTCCCTCCCAACCCTCCCTCTCCCTCCCCTCCTCTCCCTCTCCTCCCTCCCTCACCTCACCTCTCCTCTCCTCGTCCTCCCTCTCCTCCTCCCTCCCTCCTCCCTCACCCTCCTCTCCCTCCCTCCCTCACCCTCCCTCCCTCACCCTCCATCCCTCACCCTCCCTCTCTCACCCTCCATCCCCTCACCCTCCCTCCTTCACCCTCCCTCCTCACCCTCCCTCCATCACCCTCCCTCTCTCGCCTTACCTCCCTCACCCCGCCCTCCCTCACCCTCCCTCCCTCCCCCCTCCCTCCCCTCACCCTCCTCCCTCACCCTCCCCTCCTTCACCCTCCCTCCTTCACCCTCCCCTCCCTCACCCCTCCCTCCCTCCCCTCCCCTCACCCTCCCTCCTTCACCCTCCTCCTTCACCCTCCTCCCTCACCCTCCCTCCTCACCCTCCTCCTCACCTTACCCTCTCTCACCCTCCCTCACCCTCCCTCCCTCCTCTTCCTCCCTCACCCTCCTTCACCTCCATCACCCTCCCTCACCTCCATCACCCTCCCTCTTTCACCTTACCTCCCTCACCCTCCCTCCCTCACCCTACCTCCCTCACCTTACCTCCCTCACACTCCCTCCCTCACTCCCCTCCTTCCTCACCTTGCCTCCCCTCACCCTCCTCCTCCACCTTACCTCCCTCAACCTCCCTCCCCTCACCCTCCCTCCCTCACCTTACCTCCCTCTCCCTCCCCTCACCCTCCCTCCCTCACCCTCAATCCCTCACCCTCCCTCCCCTCACCCTCCCTCCCCCTCCTTACCCCTCCCTCACCTCCCCCTCCCTCCCTCCCTTCCTCACCTTACCTCCTCACCCTCCCTCACCCTCCCTCACCCTCCCCTCACCTTACCTCCTCACCCTCCCTCCTCACCCTCCCTCTCCTCGCCTTACCTCCTCACCCTCCCTCCCTCCACCCTCCCTCCCTCCCTCCCTCCCCTCACCCCTCCTCCCTCACCCTCCCTCTCTCACCCTCCCTCCCTCACCCTCCCTCCTCACCCTCCCTCCTTCACCCCTCCCTTTTTCACCCTCCCTCCCTCACCCTCCCTCCCTCACCCCTCCCTCCCTCACCCTCCCTCCTTCACCCTCCCTCCGACACACTCCCTCCCTCACCTTACCTCCCCCACCCACCCTCCCCTCACCCTCCCCTCCCTCACCACCTTACCTCCCTCACCCTCCTTCACCCTCCCTCACCCTCCTCACCCCTCCCTCACCCTCCCTCTTCACCTTACCTCCCCTCACCCTCCCTCCCTCACCCTCCCTCCCTCACCTTACCTCCTCACCCTCCTCCTCACTCCCCTCCCTCCCTCACCTTGCCTCCTTCACCCTCCCTCCCTCACCTTACCTCCCAACCTCCCTCCTCTCCCTCCCTCCTCCCTCACCTTACCTCCCTCACACTCCCTCCCTCACCGTGCCTCCGTCACCCCTCCCTCCCTCACCCTCCCTCCCTCACCCTCCCTCCCTCACCTTACCTCCCTCACCCTCCCACACCCACCCTCACCCTCCCTCACCCTCCCTTCCTCACCTTACCTCCCTCACCCTCCCTTCCTCACCGTACCTCCCCTCACCCTCCCTCACCCTCCTCATCTTACCTCCTCATCCTCCCTCCCTCACCCTCCCTCTCTCGCCTTACCTCCCTCACCCTCCATCCCTCACCCTCCATCCCTCACCTT
>NC_091295.1:54646039-54658539 GCF_038502225.1 Cherax quadricarinatus
CGGACATCTAGAGACGATGGAACAAATTAGAATGGAGAGCGTATAAATCTCTAGTGGAAGGAAGATGGTTGGGGGTCGGCCCATGTAAGGCTGGAGGGAGGGGGTAAAGGAGGCTTTGTGTGCGAGAGGCTTGGACTTCCAGTAGGCGTTCGTGAACGTGTTAGATAGGAGCTAGTGGAGACAAATGGTTTTTATGACATGACGTGCTGTTGGTGTGTGAGCAAAGTAACATTTGTGAAGGGACTCAAGGAAACCGACAAGTTGGACTTGACTCCTGGAGATGGGAAGTACAGTGCTACACTCCGAAGGAGGGGTGTTGATGTTGCAGTTTTATATCTGTAGTGTAGGCATGCCTTTGGCAAGACAGTGATGGAATGAATGATGATGAAATTGTTTCTTTCTCTGGTCACTATTACGAACATAGGTAAGAATGGCCTGTAGGGCTGTAATGTATATTTGCCCTCACCAGATATCTATAGGTATATACAATATGTACAATATGTACAGACAGAAATGGTAAACGTACATCACAGTGACAGATGACAAAGCAGAAGCCAGAGAGTGTGCACCGTGCTCAACCAGCAGCTAGGCAAGTCTGTCAATTTGCTTACCACAAGTGAACCGCATTGCTTCAGCTTTCGCCAGCTTGCCTGTGATTGGTCAATGAACCAAGGTACTGATATAACTATGGGTACCCTCTTTTCATGCCACAGTCACCCTGCCTTAGTGGGAAACGACCAGTGTGTTAATATACATATATATATATAAATAATATATATATATATATATATATATATATATATATATATATATATATATATATATATATATATATATATATATATGTATATATAATATATATATATATATATATATATATATATATATATATATATATATATATATATATATATATATATATATATATATATATATATATCTTTTTCTCGAAGCACAAAATTTGTAGACCAGGTGGAATAATAATAATAATAATAATAATAATAATAATAATAATAATAATAATAATAATAATAATATTATTATTATTATTATTATTATTATTATTATTATTATTATTATTATTACTGAATAATTTTTTGGGCCTCGATAACATTATGGTAACACAATTGAGCTACTGTAGGCAAGCTATTAGCCCCTTGCTAACAACCGCACTAACTGGAAGCTTCGGAGCGTGATGCTCAACCATGGAACGAGAAGCAACACTGTTGAGGTGAGCAAGGTGTTCAACCAGCGCTCTCCACTAGGGCGGTAATGACACGCGTCTCGGAGCGTACTTCCGCCCTTAACGTCGACCATTTGATGCGACTATATCTCGCTGCTTTTTTCTCGTGATGCCATGGACACTGTCGTAACGAGGACCATAACCTCGACTGGGTAGTTAAGTCGGCAGTTTATTCCACTTCGTAGAGGCTTAATGATCTTGAGAGAATTACCGGGTGAATGTATGTTACAGAATTCATCCAGATATTGTGATGTTTGCTCTAAATTGATTCAAATGTTAATGAGGCCGTCAATCGGAGGTAAACAAGGAGTCAGGAATGGTACCAAGAATAATGTGAAGGAACAGCGGGGTAGGAAGCAGGATCAAAGGGAGTTTGGAATGCTTTTAACAAGGGTCGAATGGAATTACGTGGAATCACGAAAATCAGCAGTAAGCAATACTTTTTTTTTTTATCTTAGGGGGTATCTTAATGGTGATGAGGGGCTCTTGATCCAGGGAATCAGAGATAACTTCCCATTTTTCAGATTTAATCTGCTTAATTCCCATTATCTCTCTCTCTCTCTCTCTCTCTCTCTCTCTCTCTCATAAAAACACACACACACACACACACACACACACACACAGTAAGGTAGCAGAGGAGCTATCATAGAGGCAAAACTTTCTTGAACGATATCCAGTGCATTATTCTCAGAGGGATACCTCATTACGAGAAGAGAGAACAGAGTAGGAGAAGCGGTGGCTGTGAGGGAAAAGTTCAATAGATAGGAGTAGCGATATAGTAACAATACTTTCATTGCCGGCTGCTTGTTAAGGTAGGGTCAGTCTAGCTCCCGCTATCCCTTCCCCTCCTTCATCCCCCCCCCCCGAAAGGTGACGTGTGGGGCTCCGGTCCAAACAGTAATCACTAGACTCACAGCTCCCAACACTACTGTAAGTACATACCTGCCTTGTATTCTAGTGGATTTATTGGTTGAAAGCTTCACTTTTGACCAATAATAAACTTAGTCCTTTCAGTCTTGCTCTAGGTTGACTGTTGTAATAATCACCACATCTTTTAGGTATTGTACTTATCATGGAGAGTGATTTCTTAAGCAGTGGGTAACCTGTCTATCTTTCCAGCTTGGATGACAGAGAGGGTCACCTGCCAATCAATGAGTAGAATTGAAGGAGACGGACTAACGTTCTGAGATGTCCCGAATGTTGATTCACTTACCTGTTTGTGTATGCAAGTAGCAGGATATAACCCCTCATCATTGCAGGGGAGAAAACCTGCTTTCCTGTCATCTGGAAGGATTATTGAAAGCTAGAAAATCTGTGAAGAACAAGCCGGTGGGTTGTCATCAACACC
Organism: Cherax quadricarinatus; assembly: GCF_038502225.1. Lineage (NCBI taxonomy): Eukaryota > Metazoa > Arthropoda > Malacostraca > Decapoda > Parastacidae > Cherax > Cherax quadricarinatus. The sequence goes on from NC_091295.1 coordinate 54,648,631, forward strand.
TGCGACCCCCCTTCTCCCCCCATCATCAGCAACGGCTACGATTTCAACAACACGCAGTATCACCAACACCAGACACCCACGTTTTATATACATTTATATTAGCGTTGAATTCAGTTATCATTTATATTTTTCATTTTTCATTTTCTTTAATGTAGGATTAATACTTCATATTTAAGTGTTTTATATTTTATATTTTCTAAATAATAAAGTGTTTATGTTTGTCAGTTTTTATTCTTTTTTCTATACATTAATTTTCCTGAGGAGGAGCCAGCCTTAGTAATACTGACTGAAGTTGTTACAGGGCTGAGTAAGCCTTCACAAGTGGCGACCTTGCCAGGATCAACTCTACTGAATCAAGATTCAATTCCATCTCGAATCTACCATTGGAACTTCAGCGCCGCATACCACAGACGGTTACCACCAGCCATGAGTAATCATTCTCTATGGTAGGACTACAGTACAGGTATTTAAAAGATTTGGTGATTGTTATAGTCTCAATTTATTGTAAGTCAAGTCAAGGCAGGAATACTAGTTAATTCTGCCATCTCTTTTTGTGTGAGCTTGAAACACTTTGGAGGATTAGACTCTAGGGACCCGAGATTTTCCAGTGACAATTTGTTTCATTGAGCTCTTTATTATATCAAGGGAACTGTCATAGGACACTCTTGATTTGTTGGTGAGAACATTGGATGGTCAAGTGACCCCATTCTACTTACTGTTTGCTCGGAGCCGGCATAGAACCCTTCGTTTTAATTAATACATATTGTTTAATTGAAGCAGGGATCGAGCCCTCTGGTTTATTTACAGTTTGAGCGGAGCAGGAATTGAACCCTCCGTTTTCTTTAATACCAGTTTCATTTCCCCTGATAGTTTAAGTTATTCTTGCAAGCATGGAGGAATACCAGTTTTGGATGAACGCTGGAAGTAAGTTAGAAATAACAGAGAAAAATTTAGAATCTTTCATTAGTGCTAAGATCCAGGAAAGACTTGAAAGAGAGAGAATTGAGAGAGAAGAAAGGCAGTTAGAAAGGGAAAGAGATGAAGAAAAGGAGAGAGAGAGAGAATCGAAAGAGAAGAGAAAAAGGAGAAAGAGAACCTTGAAAGACAGGAGAAAAAGGAGAGAGAATTGAGAGAGAAATCCAAGAAAGACAGCTAGAAAAAGAAAGAGAAGACATAAAGGAGAGTGATAGACTTGATCGTGAAGAAAGAGCTAGAGAACGTGAGGAACAAGCTAAGATGCGCGAGGAACAGGTTAAATTAAGAGAACTTGAGGAAAGAGCAAAGGATAGAGAAGTTGAGGAAAAAACTAGAGAACGTGAGGAAAAAGCTAGAGAACTTGAGTTAGAGAGAGAAAAGGATCGCGAGCTCGAAAAATCTCGCCTTGAATAAGAGAATAAAAAGTTAACTTTGACACAACAACAATTAGAGGAAGGAGTACTTGAACATCATGCAGCTAGTGCACATATTCCAACACCTAATTTACCTCCCTTCACAGAGGGGGAAGACATAACTTCATACATTATCAGGTTTGAAAATACTGCTACCCTCTGTGAATGGCCTGCTGACACCTGGGCTACCAGGTTAGGAATGTTATTTTCTGGTACCACTTTGAATATCTATTCAACTTTGTCGCAGGATATTGTATGTAATTATAACCTACTGAAGATGGCAATCCTTAAAGCATATCAAAATACCACTAATTCTTACAGGAAAGATTTCAGGTATGACACCTTACAGCCTGGCCAGAACTTTCAGCAGTTACAGGTAACACTCTTTCGTTTGTTCGACTTTTGGATACAGAGTTCAGGAATTGATCACAGTTATGAATCTCTTAGAGACTTCATGGTTGCTGACCAGTTCCTGACAGCTCTTCCTCACCAGATACGAACATTCATTAGAGAACGTAACCTGATTAAAGCTGAGGAAGTTGCTGTAGCTGCTGACCTGTATGCTGAGGCTCACAATTCCTATAAAGACCTAAAGGGATCGAACCCTAAGGGCAAGGGTTCATCAGACCTTAAGAAATCAAAGCCTCTAGTGGAAAGTAAAATGACTTCTTTTATTCCTGTTTGTCATTTGTGTGGTGTTAAGGGACATATACGTCCAGATTGTCCTTCTAAGAAGGTCCAAAAAGTTGGAAGATGTTTTAAAGACTGTAATGACCAAGCACCCTTCTGTTCAGGAACAGTTAATGGACTTAATGTATCTACCATTTTACGAGACACTGGATGCACATGTATAGTCATTTCTGATAAGCTGTTCCCTAACCTTAAAGAAACTCATTCCTCTGCTATACTTTCAGACTACTTGGGCCGTACAGACACTTTTCCTACCATCTGTTGTTACATTAGGTGTAAATGGTTCACAGGTTGGTCTGAAGCCGTACTAGCTCCCATGACTTCTTGCTCCGTGCTAATAGGTAATGTAAAAGGTGCCATTCTTCCTTCTGAGATTGACCTTTCATCACCAAAGATGGACATAAGTGTTTCAGATTCTCTTCCTGTAGAGTCAGAGAAGCCCCTCGAAAGTTCAGATGAGACAATGTCTCGTGAGATTCATGTGGGATTAAAAACCATTGATGCTACTCTCGAAAGCGAGGTAGTAGGATCACCGGTTCACTTGTTAGATGAAAGTGAAGATATCACCTCCGATACCATAAATGTCTTGACTAGGGCTCAGACCAAAGCCCAGGCTTCTCCTACTGTCCATCCTTTGATTTTCCCTGACTTTAAGCCTTTAGATGTATCGAAGGACTCCTTTGTCAATTTACAACGTAATTGCCCTTCTCTTCAGAATTGCCATAATGCCGCTAAACAAAGTCAAGTGATCCAAAGGAAAAACTTTTCATATAAATTTGAATATATGAAAGGTATCTTGTACAAGTAAGGATTCAAATTAAATTCAGATGAGATAGACTATTCCATCTTAGTTGTTCCAAGTCAATGCAGAGAGACTGTTCTTAAAATGGCTCATGACCTGCCAGTGGCCGGACATTTCTCGCATCGTAAAACCTTAAATAAAATTAGGGAAACCTATTTTTGGCCAAAAATGTCCTCAGATGTCACTACCTATTGTAGATCGTGTAAATTTTGCCAACTGTCATCCTCCTGAGGTACCAGGAGAGTACCTATGGTCAAAATGCCTATCTTTACGGTACCGTTTGAAAGAGTAGCTATTGACATCGTTGGTCCTTTATCTCCACTTTCATCTGGGGGACATAGATATATATTAACATTAGTTGATTATGCTTCGAGTTTCCCTGAAGCCATACCCTTAAAGACCATAACTACTACAGAGGTGGCTGAAGCCCTTTTGTCCATCTTCTCCAGAGTGGGCATCCCTAGAGAAATTTTATCTGACCGTGGGACACAATTCACATCTGACTTAATGCAACATCTATACCAACTTCTGGGAGTGAAGCCTCTCTTCACCACACCCTATCATCCCAGCTGTAATGGGAGGATTGAGCGCCAGCATTCGATTCTCAAGTCCATTTTAAGGAAACTTTGCTCCCTTAAACCTAAGGAGTGGCATCGTTACCTACCTTGTGCTTTGTTTGCCATGAGGGAAGTTCCCAGTGACTCTTTGGGGTTTTCACCTCTTGAACTTCTCTATGGTAGACAGGCCAGAGGTCCACTGTCCATCCTTCATGACTTATGGACTAATGAGGAGGTGAGTGCTGAGGTTCAGTCTTCTTATCAGTTTCTCCTTGACCTTAGATCCAAACTTGAGGAGACCTCTGACATAGTTTCGAAAAACCTAAGCTTGTCAATGGACCAATACAAAGCCTATTTTGATTCCAAAAGTCAGAGGAGAAGTTTTAAAGTAAGGGATGAAGTTCTAGTACTTTTGCCTATCAAGTCAAATAAATTATTAGTAGCATGGAAAGGTCCATATAAGGTGTTAAAAATTGGTGGGAAAGTTGACTACCTCATAGAAGTCAAGGGGAAACCTAAGCTTTATCATATCAACATCCTTAAGAAATATTACCGAAGAAATTCGGTCAACTGCCTTAATAACTTTGACTTAGTTTTTCCACACGAACTTGATAAGACAACTGAAGAATGTAAGGTGTGTGTAATTGACACCTCTAACTTAGACTATGATGAAGAACTACATGACTTGGTGACTCTTGACCACACGGACGCAACCACCATTAATATTAATGAATCTTTGGATGACCATAAGAGACATGAACTACTTCAATGTGTGAGTAACTTTTCAGACGTCTTTACTGATATTCCAGGTGTTACCTCCACGGTAGTCCATAAGATTGACTTAATGACGGACAATCCTATCAAACGAAAATTATACCCAGTTCCAGTTCACCATAGGGATGCATTTGACCGAGAGGTAGACAAATTATTAAAACTAAAGATCATTGAACCTTCAGTATCTGCATATTGCTCACCAGTAGTCATGGTTAAGAAGGAGGATAATTCATATAGACTTGCTATTGACTTCAGAGGCCTTAATGCTATAACTCGGTGGGATGCTGAGCCTATGCCCTTAAGAGATAGCGATCTACACAAATTTTATGACGCTTCCTTCTTTTCAGAGATTGATATTGCGCAGGCATATCATCAAGTAATGTTAGATCCTTCTTCTAAGCAGTACACCGCTTTTCCTACACACCAAGGACTGATGCAATATAGAACTATGCCCTTCGGTTTGGTAACTGCCTGTGCTACCTACGTGAGACTGATGAGAAAGGTCTTGGGTAATATGCCAAATGTTTCAGTTTATTTTGATAACATTTACGTAATGACATCCACGTGGGGCGAGCATATCCAAACTTTAACATCAGTTTTACGTAGGTTACACTCACATGGCCTCACTGCCAAGCCGAAGAAATGCTTCCTTTGGTATAACAAGATTAGATATCTTGGACTGATACTTTCTAATAACTCTCTGCAGCCTCTCCCCAGTAAGATCAAAGCTTTATTAGAATTTAAATTCCCCAAAACCAAGAAGCTCATGCATAGCTTTCTTGGTTCTGTAAATTTCTATGCACGGTTTATCCCGAACCTTACTGATCTTACAGGCATCTTATCCGACTTCCTTGAAAAGTCTGTGAATGAACCTCTTGAACTTTCCGACGTAGCTCGGGAAAAGTTTAATGAGATTAAAAGTATCTTTTCGAAAGACCCTATACTTAAGATTCCAGATATTAATAAAACATTTTGCTTAAGAATTGATGCCTCCAATACTGGCTTAGGTGCGGTGTTACTACAATACAATGATGGTACTCCCTTCCCTGTATGCTTCCTAAGCCGGAAACTCCTTCCTGCAGAAACGAGATACTCCACAATAGAAGAGGAATGTTTAGCCCTTGTGTGGGGTATCTCCAAACTTAAATTTTATTTGCTGGGAAAAGAATTCATTTTAGAAACAGACCACAAACCTTTGATATACCTAGAAACTTTTAAGGGAACCAACAGTCGCCTCTTGAGGTGGACACTGGCACTCCAGACTTTTAAGTTCCATATTGTGTATAACAATGGTTCATCCAATTATTTCTCTGACTGGTTAAGTCATGACAGTCAGTAGAAGATTTGTTGCCTTACACGACTTCCACAGGTTAGAACTTTTTCCTCGCCTATTCTTCTTATACTCCTTGACTATAAGTCTTGGTATGGGGGAGTGTGAGGGAAAAGATCAATAGATAGGAGTAGCGATATAGTAACGATAGTTTCATTGCCGGCTACTTGTTAAGGTTGGGTAAGTCCAGCTCCCGCTATTCCCCCCCCTTTTTCCCCCTCCCCGAAAGTGATAGTTTGCTTGCCGGCTACTTGTTAACGTAGGGTCAGTCTAGCTCCCGCTATCCCTTTCCGTCCTTCTTCCCCCCCCCCCGAAAGGTGACGTGTGGGGCTCTGGTCCAAACAGTAATCACTAGACTCACAGCTCCCAGCACTACTGTAAGTACATGCCTGCCTTGTATTCTAGTGGATTTATTGGTTGAAAGCTTCACTTTTGACCAATAATAAACTTAGTCCTTTCAGTTTTGCTCTAGGTTGACTGTTGTAATAATCACCACATCTTTTAGGTATTGTACTTATCACAGCTTGGATGACAGAGAGGGTCACCTGCCAATCAACGAGTAGAATTGAAGGAGACGGACTAACGTTCTGAGATGTCCCGAATGTTGATCCACTTACCTGTTTGTGTATGCAAGTAGCAGGATATAACCCCTCATCATTGCAGGGGAGAAAACCTGCTTTCCTGTCATCTGGAAGGATTATTGAAAGCTAGAAAATCTGTGAAGAACGAGCCGGTGGGTTGTCATCAACACCTGCGACCCCCCCCCCCCATCATCAGCAACGGCTACGATTTCAACAACACGCAGTGTCACCAACACCAGACACCCACGTTTTATATACATTTATATTAGCGTTGAATTCAGTTATCATTTATATTTTTCATTTTTCATTTTCTTTAATGTAGGATTAATACTTCATATTTAAGTGTTTTGTATTTTATATTTTCTATATAATAAAGTGTTTATGTTTGTCAGTTTTTATTCTTTTTCTATTCATTAATTTTCCTGAGGAGGAGCCAGCCTTGGTAATACTGACTGAAGTTGTTACAGGGCTGAGTCCTCCTCAGGAAAATTAATGTATAGAAAAAGAATAAAAACTGACAGACATAAACACTTTATTATTTAGAAAATATAAAATATAAAACACTTAAATATGAAGTAATAATCCTACATCAAAGAAAATGAAAAATGAAAAATATAAATGATAACTGAATTCAACGCTAATATAAATGTATATAAAACGTGGGTGTCTGGTGTTGGTAAAGAAATGCTGGTAAAGAAATGCTGGAGTTTTGAGGAGTTGCTTAACATGGAGAGTATCGTATCAAAGACTCTAAAGTAGTTATAGATAAAGTTGATGAATGAGACATTTGGATGTCTTTGTGGAAAAAATAATAAAGATACAATAGAGATATCCAAGTGTGACGTAATAGTTTAGAAAACCGACAAGTTGAAGAATGAGACACTTGTGCAACATCTGGAAATCAATAAAGATTTCCAAGTGTTGCACAAGAGTCCCACTCATCACTATACAGTATAAAGATCGACCGAGGGAACTCGAGGGTAAAGTAGCAGTGAATTATAATCTCATTCTGAGTAACACGAAACAGAGGCATAAGGACAGCAATAATAGAGCCACAATGCACTGTATGGCACAAGAACACAGAGAGTAGAATCACATTACTAGTTATAGAGGATTTCGGCCAAAAAGAAATATTCTGAGAGACCTGGGATCCCCATGGGGCAGTGGACAGAAGTACAAAACAGATGGAGACTGATAGAGGAAGTAATAAAAATTTCTTAAGCCATATCAAAGAAGCCACAAGAAAGAGGGAAGGGGACGAACCTGCTCGACTTAACCTGATTTTCACCTTACGTGAATATGACATTAATGAAATAAAATAATGACAATTACTGGGAATAATAACCAAACGTTGATTAGCTTCTAGGATTTGGTAGAAGTGTGCGTGGAGAGAAGAGGAGATACAAATAAAAAAAACTAGATAACAGACAAGAAAACTAGGTATGAGAAATGTAAATGAATTCCTCTTTGCTGTGGCATTATGTGACAATGCCACAGAAAGATACATACCCATCAGGAGGCTGGAGAGAACCTTTGCTTTAATCAGAGTTGTAGATAAAAAGCTGGATGAACACCTTCATTAGAAGACCTTTGCTAACATAAAAGAAATGCATGGATTTAGGGAAGTTCTGGAGTTCTATGAAAGAATAATGAAAATCGGAGATAAGGATGGGTCATATTTTGACTGCAAAAAAGCTTTCGACACTGTAGCTCCACCAGAAATTGATTCAGTAGTTAGGGGAGTAAACTGGAATACATGATAGAGCACAACAGTAAATGAAGAAAAGGAATTCCTCAGGAACAGAAGACAGAAAGAGATGAGTATGACTCAAGTGCTATAGTTGATTATTTGTATTTTCGAAGAAAATACAAATGCCTTTGTGTTTAATGTCGCTCACACACACACACACACACACACACACACACACACACACACACACACACACACACACACACACACACACACACACACACACACACACACAGGAGGTATGACTCGACCCCTGCGACCACAGTTAGGTGACTACACACACCTCTTACCAAAGCTCATAAAACCCCAAAATTGATATTGCCAGCTCTCAGATGGTAGCACGTAATAAAGTCTTTGGCCAGGCAGAGCCGATCAATCTTGGGAATTCCAAGTACAGTCTGCCACGGTGTGTTGATCCAAACACAGTCTGCCACGGTGTGTTGATCCAAACACAGTCTGCCACGGTGTGTTGATCCAAACACAGTCTGCCACTGTGTGTTGATCCAAACACAGTCTGCCACGGTGTGTTGATCCAAACACAGTCTGCCACGCTGTGTTGATCCAAACACAGTCTGCCACGGTGTGTTGATCCAAACACAGTCTGCCACGGTGTGTTGATCCAAACACAGTCTGCCACGGTGTGTTGATCCAAACACAGTCTGCCACTGTGTGTTGATCCAAACACAGTCTGCCACGGTGTGTTGATCCAAACACAGTCTGCCACGGTGTGTTGATCCAAACACAGTCTGCCACGGTGTGTTGATCCAAACACAGTCTGCCACGGTGTGTTGATCCAAACACAGTCTGCCACGGTGTGTTGATCCAAACACAGTCTGCCACTGTGTGTTGCTCCAAACACAGTCTGCCACGGTGTGTTGATCCAAACACAGTCTGCCACGGTGTGTTGATCCTAACACAGTCTGCCACGGTGTGTTGATCCAAACACAGTCTGCCACGGTGTGTTGATCCAAACACAGGCTGCTACGGTGTGTTGATCCTAACACAGTCTGCCACGGTGTGTTGATCCAAACACAGTCTGCCACGGTGTGTTGATCCAAACACAGTCTGCCACTGTGTGTTGATCCAAACACAGTCTGCCACTGTGTGTTGATCCAAACACAGTCTGCCACTGTGTGTTGATCCAAACACAGTCTGCCACGGTGTCTTGATCCAAACACAGGCTGCTACGGTGTGTTGATCCTAACACAGTCTGCCACGGTGTGTTGATCCAAACACAGTCTGCCACGGTGTGTTGATCCAAACACAGTCTGCCACTGTGTGTTGATCCAAACACAGTCTGCCACGGTGTGTTGATCCAAACACAGTCTGCCACTGTGTGTTGATCCAAACACAGTCTGCCACGGTGTGTTGATCCAAACACAGTCTGCCACGGTGTGTTGATCCAAACACAGTCTGCCACGGTGTGTTGATCCAAACACAGGCTGCCACGGTGTGTTGATCCAAATACAGTCTGCCACTGTGTGTTGATCCAAACACAGTCTGCCACTGTGTGCTGATCCAAACACAGGCTGCCACTGTGTGTTGATAAAAAAATAGTCTGCCACTGTGTGTTGATCCAAACACAGTCTGCCAAGGTGTGTTGATCCAAACACAGTCTGCCACTGTGTGTTGATCCAAACACAGGCTGCTATGGTGTGTTGATCCAAACACAGGCTGCCACTGTGTGTTGATCCAAGCACAGTCTGCCACTGTGTGTTGATTCAAACACAGGCTGCCACTGTGTGTTGATCCAAACACAGTCTGCCACTGTGTGTTGATCCAAACACAGTCTGCCACTGTGTGTTGATCCAAACACAGTCTGCCACTGTGTGTTGATCCAAGCACAATCTGCCACGGTGTGTCGATCAAAGTACATTTAATTTGGATCTTTTTTGGTCCTGGAACCTATAAAGACTGAAGAGGTAGCAAACGAGGTAACGAGTCCCTCAGCCTAGGTTCTATAGTAGCTTAGTGTTGAAAAATCTGATCATTATTTTATTTCTGGTGTTGAGGAAGTATCTGGGGCAGGTCACTGGG
>NC_091295.1:54666039-54676039 GCF_038502225.1 Cherax quadricarinatus
AGAAAAGGATAATAAACTATGTACGACTGCGGTAACTAGTGACATGGTCCTCAGACAATAGAGAAACTAAAACCTAACAAATCCTCAGGCCCTGATGAACTGTTTGCAAGGGTGTTAAAGGAATGTAAAGAGGAACTTAGCATATCTTTGGCTAATATCACTACAAAGTGGCATAGTGCCTGATAAGTGGAAAATGGCAAATGTAATACCTATTTACAAGGCAGGTAACAGGTCCTTGGCTTCGAACTATAGACCAATAAGCCTTACCTCCATAGAGGGAAAATTTATGGAATCAATAATTGCCGAAGCAATTCGTAGCCATCTTGATAGGCACAGATTGATTAATGAATCTCAACACAGTTTTACAAAAGGGCGTTCCTGTCTTACGAATTTACTAACTTTTTTCACTAAGGTGTCTGAGGAGGTAGATCATGGTAATGAATATGATATTGTGTATATGGACTTCAGTAAGGCTTTCGATAGAGTTCCACATCAGAGGCTATTGAGGAAACTTAAGGCACACGGAACAGGAGGAGAAATTTTTTCCTGGGTAGAGGCATGGCTGACAAATAGGCAGCAGAGAGTTTGCATAAATGGGGAGAAATCAGAATGGGGGCACGTCACAAGCGGTGTTCCTCAGGGGTCAGTGTTGGGCCCGTTGTTGTTCACAATTTACATAAACGACATAGATGAGGGAATAAATAGCGACATAAACAAATTTGCTGATGACACCAAAATAGGCCGTCCAATTCATTCAAATGAGGACACTAGAGCACTCCAGGATGATTTGAATAGACTGATGCAATGGTCGGAGAAGTGGCAGATGCAGTTTAATATTGACAAATGCAAAGTTCTAAATGTTGGACAGTTAAATAACCATGCCATATATAAACTAAATAATGTAGATCTTAATATTACTGATTGCAAAAAGGATTTAGGAGTTCTGGTTAACAGTAATCTAAAACCAAGACAACAGTGCATTAGTGTTCGCAATAAAGCTAACAGAAATATTGGCTTCATATCTAGAAGTATAAATAATAGAACTCCTCAGGTTGTTCTTCAACTCTATATATATTTGGTTAGGCCTCATTTAGACTATGCTGCTCAGTTCTGGTCACCGTATTACAGAATGGATATAATATTTTTTTTTTTTTTTTTTATTATCACACCGGCCGATTCCCACCAAGGCAGGGTGGCCCGAAAAAGAAAAACTTTCACCATCATTCACTCCATCACTGTCTTGCCAGAAGGGTGCTTTACACTACAGTTTTTAAACTGCAACATTAACACCCCTCCTTCAGAGTGCAGGCACTGTACTTCCCATCTCCAGGACTCAAGTCCGGCCTGCCGGTTTCCCTGAATCCCTTCATAAATGTTACTTTGCTCACACTCCAACAGCACGTCAAGTATTAAAAACCATTTGTCTCCATTCACTCCTATCAAACACGCTCACGCATGCCTGCTGGAAGTCCAAGCCCCTCGCACACAAAACCTCCTTTACCCCCTCCCTCCAACCCTTCCTAGGCCGACCCCTACCCCGCCTTCCTTCCACTACAGACTGATACACTCTTGAAGTCATTCTGTTTCGCTCCATTCTCTCTACATGTCCGAACCACCTCAACAACCCTTCCTCAGCCCTCTGGACAACAGTTTTGGTAATCCCGCACCTCCTCCTAACTTCCAAACTACGAATTCTCTGCATTATATTCACACCACACATTGCCCTCAGACATGACATCTCCACTTCCTCCAGCCTTCTCCTCGCTGCAACATTCATCACCCACGCTTCACACCCATATAAGAGCGTTGGTAAAACTATACTCTCATACATTCCCCTCTTTGCCTCCAAGGACAAAGTTCTTTGTCTCCACAGACTCCTAAGTGCACCACTCACTCTTTTTTCCCTCATCAATTCTATGATTCACCTCATCTTTCATAGACCCATCCGCTGACACGTCCACTCCCAAATATCTGAATACGTTCACCTCCTCCATACTCTCTCCCTCCAATCTGATATTCAATCTTTCATCACCTAATCTTTTTGTTATCCTCATAACCTTACTCTTTCCTGTATTCACCTTTAATTTTCTTCTTTTGCACACCCTACCAAATTCATCCACCAATCTCTGCAACTTCTCTTCAGAATCTCCCAAGAGCACAGTGTCATCAGCAAAGAGCAGCTGTGACAACTCCCACTTTGTGTGTGATTCTTTATCTTTTAACTCCACGCCTCTTGCCAAGACCCTCGCATTTACTTCTCTTACAACCCCATCTATAAATATATTAAACAACCACGGTGACATCACACATCCTTGTCTAAGGCCTACTTTTACTGGGAAAAAATTTCCCTCTTTCCTACATACTCTAACTTGAGCCTCACTATCCTCGTAAAAACTCTTCACTGCTTTCAGTAACCTACCTCCTACACCATACACTTGCAACATCTGCCACATTGCCCCCCTATCCACCCTGTCATACGCCTTTTCCAAATCCATAAATGCCACAAAGACCTCTTTAGCCTTATCTAAATACTGTTCACTTATATGTTTCACTGTAAACACCTGGTCCACACACCCCCTACCTTTCCTAAAGCCTCCTTGTTCATCTGCTATCCTATTCTCCGTCTTACTCTTAATTCTTTCAATTATAACTCTACCATACACTTTACCAGGTACACTCAACAGACTTATCCCCCTATAATTTTTTGCACTCTCTTTTTTCCCCTTTGCCTTTATACAAAGGAACTATGCATGCTCTCTGCCAATCCCTAGGTACCTTACCCTCTTCCATACATTTATTAAACAATTGCACCAACCACTCCAAAACTATATCCCCACCTGCTTTTAACATTTCTATCTTTATCCCATCAATCCCGGCTGCCTTACCCCCTTTCATTTTACCTACTGCCTCACGAACTTCCCCCACACTCACAACTGGCTCTTCCTCACTCCTACAAGATGTTATTCCTCCTTGCCCTATACACGAAATCACAGCTTCCCTATCTTCATCAACATTTAACAATTCCTCAAAATATTCCTTCCATCTTCCCAATACCTCTAACTCTCCATTTAATAACTCTCCTCTCCTATTTTTAACTGACAAATCCATTTGTTCTCTAGGCTTTCTTAACTTGTTAATCTCACTCCAAAACTTTTTCTTATTTTCAACAAAAATTTGTTGATAACATCTCACCCACTCTCTCATTTGCTCTCTTTTTACATTGCTTCACCACTCTCTTAACCTCTCTCTTTTTCTCCATATACTCTTCCCTCCTTGCATCACTTCTACTTTGTAAAAACTTCTCATATGCTAACTTTTTCTCCCTTACTACTCTCTTTACATCATCATTCCACCAATCGCTCCTCTTCCCTCCTGCACCCACTTTCCTGTAACCACAAACTTCTGCTGAACACTCTAACACTACATTTTTAAACCTACCCCATACCTCTTCGACCCCATTGCCTATGCTCTCATTAGCCCATCTATCCTCCAATAGCTGTTTATATCTTACCCTAACTGCCTCCTCTTTTAGTTTATAAACCTTCACCTCTCTCTTCCCTGATGCTTCTATTCTCCTTGTATCCCATCTACCTTTTACTCTCAGTGTAGCTACAACTAGAAAGTGATCTGATATATCTGTGGCCCCTCTATAAACATGTACATCCTGAAGTCTACTCAACAGTCTTTTATCTACCAATACATAATCCAACAAACTACTGTCATTTCGCCCTACATCATATCGTGTATACTTATTTATCCTCTTTTTCTTAAAATATGTATTACCTATAACTAAACCCCTTTCTATACAAAGTTCAATCAAAGGGCTCCCATTATCATTTACACCTGGCACCCCAAACTTACCTACCACACCCTCTCTAAAAGTTTCTCCTACTTTAGCATTCAAGTCCCCTACCACAATTACTCTCTCACTTGGTTCAAAGGCTCCTATACATTCACTTAACATCTCCCAAAATCTCTCTCTCTCCTCTGCATTCCTCTCTTCTCCAGGTGCATACACGCTTATTATGACCCACTTCTCGCATCCAACCTTTACTTTAATCCACATAATTCTTGAATTTACACATTCATATTCTCTTTTCTCCTTCCATAACTGATCATTTAACATTACTGCTACCCCTTCCTTTGCTCTAACTCTCTCAGATACTCCAGATTTAATCCCATTTATTTCCCCCCACTGAAACTCTCCTACCCCCTTCAGCTTTGTTTCGCTTAGGGCCAGGACATCCAACTTCTTTTCATTCATAACATCAGCAATCATCTGTTTCTTGTCATCCGCACTACATCCACGCACATTTAAGCAACCCAGTTTTATAAAGTTTTTCTTCTTCTCTTTTTTAGTAATTGTATACAGGAGAAGGGGTTACTAGCCCATTGCTCCCGGCATTTTAGTCGCCTCATACGACACGCATGGCTTACGGAGGAAAGATTCTTTTCCACTTCCCCATGGACAATAGAAGAAATAAAAAAGAACAAGAGCTATTTAGAAAAAGGAGAAAAACCTAGATGTATGTATATATATATATATGCATGTGCGTGTCTGTGAAGTGTGACCAAAGTGTAAGTAGGAGTAGCAAGATATCCCTGTTATCTAGCGTGTTTATGAGACAGAAAAAGAAACCAGCAATCCTACCATCATGCAAAACAATTACAGGTTTTTGTTTCACAGTCATCTGGCAGGACGGTAGTACTTCCCTGGGTGGTTGCTGTCTACCAACCTACTACCTACAATGGATATAAATGCTCTGGAAAACGTACAGAGGAGGATGACAAAGTTGATCCCACGTATCAGAAATCTTCGCTATGAGGATAGACTGAGGGCCCTAGAATCTGCACTATCTCGAAAGGCGTAGAATTAGGGGGGATATGATTGAGGTGTATAAATGGAAAACAGGAATAAATAAAGGGGATGTAAATAGGGTGCTGAAAATTTCCAGCCAAGACAGGACTCGCAGCAATGGTTTCAAGTTGGAAAAATTCAGATTCAGGAAGGATACAGGAAAGCACTGGTTTTGTGTGTGTGTGTGTGTAGGTGTGTGTACTCACCTAGTTGTACTCACCTAGTTGAGGTTGCGGGGGTCGAGTCCGAGCTCCTGGCCCCGCCTCTTCACTGATCGCTACTAGGTCACTCTCCCTGAGCCGTGAGCTTTATCATACCTCTGCTTAAAGCTATGTATGGATCCTGCCTCCACTACATCGCTTCCCAAACTATTCCACTTACTGACTACTCTGTGGCTGAAGAAATACTTCCTAACACCCCTGTGATTCATCTGTGTCTTCAGCTTCCAACTGTGTCCCCTTGTTACTGTGTCCAATCTCTGGAACATCCTGTCTTTGTCCACCTTGTCAATTCCTCTCAGTATTTTGTATGTCGTTATCATGTCCCCCCTATCTCTCCTGTCCTCCAGTGTCGTCAGGTTGATTTCCCTTAACCTCTCCTCGTAGGACATACCTCTTAGCTCTGGGGCTAGTCTTGTTGCAAACCTTTGCACTTTCTCTAGTTTCTTCACGTGCTTGGCTAGGTGTGGGTTCCAAACTGGTGCCGCATACTCCAATATGGGCCTAACGTACACGGTGTACAGGGTCCTGAATGATTCCTTATTAAGATGTCGGAATGCTGTTCTGAGGTTTGGTAGGCGCCCATATGATGCAGCAGTTATTTGGTTGATGTGCGCTTCAGGAGATGTGCCTGGTGTTATACTCACCCCAAGATCTTTTTCCTTGAGTGAGGTTTGTAGTCTCTGACCCCCTAGACTGTACTCCGTCTGCGGCCTTCTTTGCCCTTCCCCAATCTTCATGACTTTGCACTTGGTGGGATTGAACTCCAGGAGCCAATTGCTGGACCAGGTCTGCAGCCTGTCCAGATCCCTTTGTAGTTCTGCCTGGGCTTCGATCGAGTGAATTCTTCTCATCAACTTCACGTCATCTGCAAACAGGGACACCTCAGAGTCTATTCCTTCCGTCATGTCGTTCACAAATACCAGAAACAGCACTGGTCCTAGGACTGACCCCTGCAGGACCCCGCTGGTCACAGGTGCCCACTCTGACATCTCGCCACGTACCATGACTCGCTGCTGTCTTCCTGACAAGTATTCCCTGATCCATTGTAGTGCCTTCCCTGTTATCCCTGCTTGGTCCTCCAGTTTTTGCACCAATCTCTTGTGTGGAACTGTGTCAAACCCACCCCTCTCTCTCTTGTCTTACTGCTGTCACCATGTCATAGAACTCCAGTAGGTTTGTGACACAGGATTTCCCGTCCCTGAAACCATGTTGGCTGCTGTTGATGAGATCGTTCCTTTCTAGGTGTTCCACCACTCTTCTCCTGATAATCTTCTCCATGATTTTGCATACTATACATGTCAGTGACACTGGTCTGTAGTTTAATGCTTCATGTCTGTCTCCTTTTTTAAAGATTGGGACTACATTTGCTGTCTTCCATGCCTCAGGCAATCTCCCTGTTTCGATAGATGTATTGAATATTGTTGTTAGGGGTACACACAGCGCCTCTGCTCCCTCTCTCAATACCCATGGGGAGATGTTATCTGGCCCCATTGCCTTTGAGGTATCTAGCTCACTCAGAAGCCTCTTCACTTCTTCCTCGGTTGTGTGCACTCTGTCCAGCACTTGGTGGTGTGCCCCACCTCTCCGTCTTTCTGGAGTCCCTTCTGTCTCCTCTGTGAACACTTCTTTGAATCTCTTGTTGAGTTCTTCACATACTTCACGGTCATTTCTTGTTGTCTCTCCTCCTTCCTTCCTTAGCCTGATTACCTGGTCCTTGACTGTTGTTTTCATCCTGATGTGGCTGTACAACAGTTTCGGGTCAGATTTGGCTTTCGCTGCTATGTCATTTTCATATTGTCTTTGGGCCTCCCTTCTTATCTGTGCATATTCGTTTCTGGCTCTACGACTGTTCTCCTTATTCTCCTGGGTCCTTTGCCTTCTATATTTCTTCCATTCCCTAGCACACTTGGTTTTTGCCTCCCTGCACCTTTGGGTAAACCATGGGCTCATCCTGGCTTTTTCATTATTCCTGTTACCCTTGGGTACAAACCTCTCCTCAGCCTCCTTGCATTTTGTTGCTACATATTCCATCATCTCATTAACTGGCTTCCCTGCCAGTTCTCTGTCCCACTGAACCCCGTTCAGGTAGTTCCTCATTCCTGTGTAGTCCCCTTTCTTGTAGTTTGGCTTCATTCGTCCTGGCCTTCCTGCTTCTCCCTCCACTTGTAGCTCTACTGTGTATTCGAAGCTTAAAACCACATGGTCACTGGCCCCAAGGGGTCTTTCATATGTGATGTCCTCGATATCTGCACTACTCAAGGTGAATACTAAGTCCAGCCTTGCTGGTTCATCCTCTTCTCTCTCTCTTGTAGTGTCCCTTACGTGTTGGCACATGAAGTTTTCCAGTACCACCTCCATCATCTTAGCCCTCCATGTATCTTGGCCCCCATGTGGGTCCAAGTTCTCCCAATCGATCTCCTTGTGGTTAAAGTCACCCATGATCAGGAGCTTTGACCTGCATGCATGAGCTCTTCTGGCCACTCTAGCCAGTGTGTCAACCATCGCTCTATTGCTCTCGTCGTACTCTTGCCTTGGCCTCCTGCTGTTCTGTGGTGGGTTATACATCACTGCTATTACCACCTTGGGACCTCCAGAGTGAAGTGTTCCCGCTATGTAATCACTTTCTTCTCCGCTGTCTCCTCTCTCCAGCTCATCAAAATTCCAGCGATTTTTGATCAACGCCACTCCTCCACCCCCCCTGTTCCCTCTGTATTTCCTCAGGATTTGGTATCCCGTTGGAAAGATGGCATCTGTTATCATACCTGTAAGCTTGGTTTCTGTGAGAGCTATGATGTCCGGTGATGCTTCTTTGACTCTTTCATGCCACTCCTCCCACTTATTTGTTATTCCATCAGCGTTTGTGTACCATACATTCAGTTTCCTTTCCAACACTGTGGTTTGGGGGGCCTGTGAGGGTGGGAGACCTGGTGGCATACTGTGGGATTCTATAACTCGGTGTTGGGTGGAGGCTGTGGGTATGGATTGTAGTGTGTGTTGGGATGGTGTGATAGGTTGTATGGTTCTGAGAATAGTTGTGTGTGTGCTTGCCCTTGCTGTTCTGTTCTGCTCTGACTGACCTCTGCTGGTTCCATCCTTGTCTCTTTTCCTAGCTCCTTTCGCTTTTTTGTCCTCTCCCTCAGCTGCTGTCGTTCTGATTTTGTTCTGTCTCTGTCTAGGAACACCCTCTTGTACTCTTCCGAGTATTTCAATCGTGGTTTCTCTTGGAGGATCCTGTTCCGCACTGTTTCTGTCCTGAGAATCAGCTTGATTGGTCGGTTTCTCCCCTTCGAGTACCCCCCTATTCTCTGAAAATTTACAATCTCGTCCATCTCTTCACCTATTTCCGTGATGATTTTCTCAATCTCCTTTCTTTCTTCCTGCTGGCTTTCAGTGTGTGTCCTTTCCTCTCTCTCCTGAAGCCCATGGATAAACACTGATTTTGCCCTTTCTTCCTCCCATTGCCTCACCCTCTGTGACTCTGGATCCTGCCTGTATGTGGTCAGTTTCTCCCTTGATTTTTCCAGTGGCTCTTGATAGCCTGGTTGTGCCTCAGCATTCGACCTATCACCCTCTCCATCTGCAACCAGCTGTTCTTCCCTTTCACTCCTTGGTCCTCCTTGGCAGGCTGATATGACCTTAGCATAATTCATAATTCCTTCCTTCCTGTTTGGCTTCGCAGCTTCATATGCTGTGTCTTCTCTGGTCACTGCCCCTGTAACTTGCTTCAGCCTATTTATCTCAACTTCTAGGACCCTTATCTTGGCTACTGCAGTTTCGACTTGTGCCTCCCAATTCTTTGTCTCCTTCTCCAACCTCTTTTCCAATTTCACAGAGAGCTCTTTCTCCGTTTTTTCAGAAAGCTCTCCTAATTTTCTCTCCCACTCTTGTTCCACCCTTTTCCACTGCTCCTCCATCCACTCCTGCCTACCAGAACCATTCTCATCTGATCCTTGGTTCCTGCGAGTCCCCACCATGTTTTTTTTTTTTTTTTTTTTTTTTTTTTTTTGTGAGAGAAGAGAGAAGGGAAAGGTAGAAGGAGAGAGAGAGGGGAAGAGTGAGAAGGGAAAGGGGGAGAGAGAGTGTGAGAGGGGAAAAGAGAGAGAAGGGAAGGGAAGGAGAGGGGGAGAGTGAGAAGGGAAAAATGGAGAAGAGATGGAGAGAGAGAGCGAGAGAAAGAGAGCAAGAGAGAGAGAGAGAGAGAGAGAGAGAGAGCGAGAGAGAGAGAGAGAGAGAGAGAGAAGGGAAGGTAGAGAGAGGGGGATAGTGAGAAGGAAAAAGGGGAAGAGAGTGAGAGTGAGAGAGAGAGAGAGGGGGAGAGAGAGGGGAAGGGTAGGAGAGGGGGAGAGTTAGAAGGGAAAATGGGGAAGAGAGAGAGCAAGAGAGAGAGAGGGAGAAAGGGAGGGAGAGTGAGACAGAGAGGGGGAGAGAGAGTGAAGGGAAGAGTAGGAGAGGGGGAGAGTTAGAAGGGAAAATGGGGAAGAGAGAGAGCAAGAGAGAGAGCAAGAGAGAGAGCAAGAGAGAGAGCAAGAGAGAGAGCAAGAGAGAGAGCAAGAGAGAGAGCAAGAGAGAGAGCAAGAGAGAGAGAGGGAGAGAGGGAGAGAGGGAGAGAGAGAGAGAAAGAGAAGGCAAAGGCAAAGAGGGGGAGAGAGAGGGGGCAGAGAGGGGGAGAAGGGGGAAAGAGGGGGGAGATGGAAGAGCAAGAGGGGAGAGAGGCTAGGGGGAGTGGGCGGGGTGGAGGGGAGGAAGAGGGGAGAGATAATGGGAGGGGGGGAGGTGTTAGAGGTAAGAGATGTTAGAGGGGAGAGATGGGAGAGGGAAGAGAGAGAGAGAGATAGGTAGAGAGTGATAGCTAGAGAGAGAGATATAGGTAAAGAGTGAGAAAGGTAGAGATAGGTCTCTACTTAGGATAGGAAGAGGGGGG
>NC_091295.1:54678539-54686039 GCF_038502225.1 Cherax quadricarinatus
GGGAACAAAACAAGCAAAAAAATATATGAATACTGCATATTTCGGCCTCGAATTGAAGCCCTCTTCAGCAGACGAGGTTTGTGTTTGCAAAAGCAGGTCACGTGACTTATGGGTTATGTTTTTTTTTTTTCACTGGCCTTCCTCGGATCAAATCTGATTATAGCTCGTGTTATTAAGGGACTGACTCCATGAGAGTTTAGTGCTCTCACCCTGAATATATTAATAATTATGAAAATTGAGGTTTATTAAATGGGTGGAGTTGGAAACCCTCAGATGATGGCGTGGTATCAGAGCCCCTCAAATAATGGGGTGGTGTCGGAACCCCTCAAATGATGGGGTGGCGTCGGAAACCCTCAGATGATGGTGTGCTATCGGCACCCCTTAAATGATGGGGTGGCGCCGAAAACCCTCAAATGATGGGTGTGGTATCAGAGCCCCCAAATAATGGGGTGGTGACGGAATCCCTCAAATAATAGGGTGGCATCAGAATCCCCTTAGATGATAGGGACAATGGAAGTCAAACGTCTTTCAAAATTCGTCCTGAAGAAGTACATAGTAACGCCCAAGCTAACACAGAACGCCAACACAACATCAGGAATCACTCAGCACATAGATACTTCCTACCCATATTTCTTACTCCACTTCACGACCTGTCTTCTCACCCACCCACTGCTTGACACCTCCTCCCACTTATGTGTACGGGGTAAGGTGTAACCTTCCTTGTATATTCTTGTTCTCATTTAACTTGTGTACATGTATGCTGAAGAGGGTCCCGGAAGGGGATCGAAATATACAAATCAATTAGGCTTCTGAGTTTCTGTGGGTTATTACTGAGTATTGACAAGTGCTCATTATATTTTAGTTATCCATATGTGTGTGTGTACTCACCTAGTTATACTCACCTAGTTGTGGTTGCAGGGGTCGAGTCAAAGCTCCTGGCCCCGCCTCTTCACTGGCCACTACTGGGTCACTCTTTTCCTACACAATTAGCTTTATCATACCTCTGCTTAAAGCTATGTATGGATCCTGCCTCCACTACATCGCTTCCCAAACTATTCCACTTACTGACTACTCTGTGGCTGAAGAAATACTTCCTAACATCCCTGTGATTCATCTGTTTCTTCAACTTCCAACTGTGTCCCCTTGTTACTGTGTCCCATCTCTGGAACATCCTGTCTTTGTCCACCTTGCCAATTCCTCTATGTATTTTATATGCCGTTATCATGTCTCCCCTGTCTCTACTGTCCTCCAGTGTCGCCAGGTCGATTTCCCTTAACCTCTCCTCGTAGGACATACCCCTCAGCTCTGAGACTAGTCTTGTTCCAAACCTTTGCACTTTCTCTAGTTTCTTTACGTGCTTGGCTAGGTGTGGGTTCCAAACTGGTGCCGCATACTCCAATATGGGCCTAACGTAGACAGTGTACAGGGTCCTGAACGATTCCTTATTAAGATGTCGGAATGCTGTTCTGAGGTTTGCTAGGCGCCCATATGCTGCAGCAGTTATTTGGTCGATGTGCGTTTCAGGAGAAGTGCCTGGTGTTATAATCACCCCAAGATCTTTTTCCTTGAGTGAGGTTTGTAGTCTCTGGCCCCCTAGACTACACTCCGTCTGTGGTCTTCTTTGCCGTTCCCCAATCTTCATGACTTTACACTTGGTGGGGTTGAACTCCAGAAGCCAATCGCTGGACCAGGTATGCAGCCTGTCCAGATCCCTTTGTAGTTCTGCCTGGTCATCGTCCGATTGAATTCTTCTCATCAACTTCACATCATCTACCAATAGGAACACTTCGATGCTTATTCCTTCCGTCATGTGTGTGCGTGTGTGTGTGTGTGTGTGTGTGTGTGTGTGTGTGTGTGTGTGTGTGTGTGTGTGTGTGTGTGTGTGTGTGTGTGTGTGTGTGTGTGCGTGTGTGTGTGTGTACTCACCTAGTTGTACTCACCTAGTTGAGGTTGCGGGGGTCGAGTCCGAGCTCCTGGCCCCGCCTCTTCACTGATCGCTACTAGGTCACTCTCCCTGAGCCGTGAGCTTTATCATACCTCTGCTTAAAGCTATGTATGGA
This sequence comes from Cherax quadricarinatus, assembly GCF_038502225.1. Classification (NCBI taxonomy): domain Eukaryota; kingdom Metazoa; phylum Arthropoda; class Malacostraca; order Decapoda; family Parastacidae; genus Cherax; species Cherax quadricarinatus. Next base: position 54,680,600 of record NC_091295.1, read on the forward strand.
TCCTGCCTCCACTACATCGCTTCCCCAAACTATTCCACTTACTGACTACTCTGTGGCTGAAGAAATACTTCCTAACATCCCTGTGATTCATCTGTGTCTTCAACTTCCAACTGTGTCCCCTTGTTACTGTGTCCAATCTCTGGAACATCCTGTCTTTGTCCACCTTGTCAATTCCTCTCAGTATTTTGTATGTCGTTATCATGTCCCCCCTATCTCTCCTGTCCTCCAGTGTCGTCAGGTTGATTTCCCCTTAACCTCTCCTCGTAGGACATACCTCTTAGCTCTGGGACTAGTCTTCTTGCAAACATTTGCACTTTCTCTAGTTTCTTTACGTGCTTGGCTAGGTGTGGGTTCCAAACTGGTGCCGCATACTCCAATATGGGCCTAACGTACACGGTGTACAGGGTCCTGAATGACTCCTTATTAAGATGTCGGAATGCTGTTCTGAGGTTTGCTAGGCACCCATATGCTGCAGCAGTTATTTGGTTGATGTGCGCTTCAGGAGATGTGCCTGGTGTTATACTCACCCCAAGATCTTTTTCCTTGAATGAGGTTTGTAGTCTCTGGCCCCCTAGACTGTACTCCGTCTGCGATCTTCTTTGCCCTTCCCCAATCTTCATGACTTTGCACTTGGTGGGATTGAACTCCAGGAGCCAATTGCTGGACCAGGTCTGCAGCCTGTCCAGATCCCTTTGTAGTTCTGCCTGGTCTTCGATCGAGTGAATTCTTCTCATCAACTTCACGTCATCTGCAAACAGGGACACCTCAGAGTCTATTCCTTCCGTCATGTCGTTCACAAATACCAGAAACAGCACTGGTCCTAGGACTGACCCCTGTGGGACCCCGCTAGTCACAGGTGCCCACTCTGACACCTCGCCACGTACCATGACTCGCTGCTGTCTTCCTGACAAGTATTCCCTGATCCATTGTAGTGCCTTCCCTGTTATCCCTGCTTTGTCCTCCAGTTTTTGCACCAATCTCTTGTGTGGAACTGTGTCAAACGCCTTCTTGCAGTCCAAGAATATGCAATCCACCCACCCCTCTCTCTCTTGTCTTACTGCTGTCACCATGTCATAGAACTCCAGTAGGTTTGTGACACAGGATTTCCCGTCCCTGAAACCATGTTGGCTGCTGTTGATGAGATCGTTCCTTTCTAGGTGTTCCACCACTCTTCTCCTGATAATCTTCCCCATGACTTTGCATACTATACATGTCAGTGACACTGATCTGTAGTTTAATGCTTCATGTCTGTCTCCTTTTTTAAAGATTGGGACTACATTTGCTGTCTTCCATGCCTCAGGCAATCTCCCTGTTTCGATAGATGTATTGAATATTGTTGTTAGGGGTACAAATAGCGCCTCTGCTCCCTCTCTCAATACCCATGGGGAGATGTTATCTGGCCCCATTGCCTTTGAGGTATCTAGCTCACTCAGAAGCCTCTTCACTTCTTCCTCGGTTGTGTGCACTGTGTCCAGCACATGGTGGTGTGCCCCACCTCTCCGTCTTTCTGGAGCCCCCTCTGTCTCCTCTGTGAACACTTCTTTGAATCTCTTGTTGAGTTCCTCACATACTTCACGGTCATTTCTTGTTGTCTCTCCTCCTTCCTTCCTTAGCCTGATTACTTGGTTCTTTACTGTTGTTTTCCTCCTGATGTGGCTGTACAACAGTTTCGGGTCAGATTTGGCTTTCGCTGCTATGTCATTTTCATATTGTCTTTGGGCTTCCCATCTTATCTGTGCATATTCGTTTCTGGCTCTACGACTGCTCTCCTTATTCTCCTGGGTCCTTTGATTTCTATATTTCTTCCATTCCCTGGCACACTTGGTTTTTGCCTCCCTGCACCTTTGGGTAAACCATGGGCTCATCCTGGCTTTTTCATTATTCCTGTTACCCTTGGGTACAAACCCCTCCTCAGCCTCCTTGCATTTTGTTGCTACATATTCCATCATCTCATTAACTGGCTTCCCTGCCAGTCTGTGTGTGTGTGTGTGTGTGTGTGTGTGTGTGTGTGTGTGTGTGTGTGTGTGTGTGTGTGTGTGTGTGTGTGTGTGTGTGTTTGTGCGTGCGTGTGTGTGTGTGTGTGTGTGTGTGTGTGTGTGTGTGTGTGTGTGTGTGTGTGTGTGTGTGTGTGTGTGTACTCACCTATTTGTACTCACCTATTTGTGGTTGCAGGGGTCGAGTCATAGCTCCTGGCCCCGCCTCTTCACTGATTGCTACTAGGTCCTCTCTCTTCCTGCCCCATGAGCTTTATCATACCTCGCCTTAAAACTATGTATGGTTCCCGCCTCCACTACGTCACTTTCTAGGCCATTCCACGGCCTGACCACTCTATGACTGAAGAAATACTTTCTAACATCCCTTTGATTCATCTGAGTCTTCAACTTCCAATTGTGACCTCTTGTGTCTGTGTCCCATCTCTGGAACATCCCGTCTTTGTCCACCTTGTCTATTCCGCGCAGTATTTTATATGTCGTTATCATGTCTCCCCTGACCCTCCTGTCCTCCAGTGTCGTCAGGCCGATTTCCCTCAACCTTTCTTCATAGGACAATCCCCGTAGCTCTGGGACTAGTCTTGTTGCAAACCTTTGCACCTTCTCTAATTTCTTGACGTGCTTGACTAGGTGTGGATTCCAAACTGGTGCTGCATACTCCAGTATGGGCCTGACGTAAATGGTATACAGAGTCTTGAACGAATCCTTGCTGAGGTATCGGAACGCTATCCGTAGGTTTGCCAGGCGCCTGTATGCTGCAGCAGTTATCTGATTGATGTGCGCCTCAGGAGATATGCTCGGTGTTATACTCACCCCCAGATCTTTTTCCTTGAGTGAAGTTTGCAGTCTTTGGCCATCTAAACTATATTGTGTCTGCGGTCTTCTTTGCCCTTCCCCAATCTTCATGACTTTGCATTAGGCAGGGTTAAACTCAAGGAGCCAGTTACTAGACCAGGCTTGTAGCATGTCCAGGTCTCTTTGTAGTCCTGCCTGATCCTCATCCGATTTTATTCTTCTCATTAACTTCACATCATCTGCAAACAAGGACACTTCTGAGTCTATTCCTTCCGTTATGTCGTTCACATATACCAAGAACAGCACAGGTCCTAGGACTGACCCCTGTGGAACTCCGCTTGTCACAGGCGCCCACTCTGACACCTCGTCACGTACCATGACTCGTTGTTGCCTCCCTGTCAGGTATTCTCTGATCCATTGCAGTGCCTTTCCTGTTATGTGTGCCTGATCCTCTAGCTTTTGCAGTAACCCCTCTCTCTCTTGTCTTACTTCTGTCACCTTATCATATAACTCTATTAGGTTTGTGACACAGGATTTTCCTTCCCTGAAACCGTGCTGGTTGTCAATTATACACTTGTTTCTTTTCAGGTGCTCCACCACTCTCCTCCTGATGATCTTCTCCATGACCTTGCATACTATACACGTTAGTGATACAAGCCTGTAGTTTAGTGCCTCATGTGTGTGTGTGTGTGTGTGTGTGTGTGTTGTGTGTACGTGTGTGTGTGTGTGTGTGTGTGTGTGTGTGTGTGTGTGTGTGTGTGTGTGTATTTAGAATTCGCAGAACAGGCGAAATATTCACAAATACTAATCTCAGGTCAAAGGTGACTCGAACCTACGAACCTTGGGACACGGTAGGCAGTGCTCTTCTCACCGTACCACACTGGTCCAATACCATGGCGCCCAGCTAACACCCAGCTAATCTCTCGTCGGTCGATGCATGCACTGGAAGAGATGAAAAGCTTAAAACCACCTGCCTGAAGGCTGGCTGCCTGGGACCAAAACGTCTAGCGTTAGCTGCGTGCCAAGGTATTGGACCAGTGTGGTACGGTAAAACTTGCGATTATGGCTTAAGCAGCAACGCTCTTCTTACCGAATAAGACAAGCGAGAATTTGTGTATGCAATAATTTCGCAAAAATCATTCTGAACCTAACGAAAAAATATATTTCATTGGTTTGTTTATTATTAAATTATTGAAAGCTTATTTAAAATATATTTAGTTGGATTAAGCTAAATTGAATTGCGCTTGTTATGATAAGGTTAGGTAAGTTTTCTAAGGTTCTTTTAGGACAAAATTATTAATTTTTACACTAACATAAATGAGAAAAATATATCTTTAAACGTATAACAGAAAGTTTTAGAAAGGACTTAATTTTGAATGACTTCTTGCTAATTGACCAATTTTACCTATTCGGCACGACATACATACATATATGCAATAAGATCATAGTAAACAGGTTATATAAAAATATGCAAAACAACCACTGTGAAAGAATAGTGAAATTCCAAGAGCTTTTGTGACTTCTCACATTATTTAGGAGTTGATATAGTTCCTTGATAATGTGAAAAGTCACGAAAACGCTTGGGTTATCACTGTCCTTTCACGTTTGTTGTTTTGCATATATATATATATATATATATATATATATATATATATATATATATATATATATATATATATATATATATATATATATATATATATATATATATATATATATATATATATATTAACACATCGGCCGATTCCCATCAAGGCAGGGTGGCCCAGGAAGGCAGGGTGCCCCACCAAGGCAAGGTGGCCCACCAAGGCAGGGTGCCCCACCAAGGCAGGGTGGCCCACCAAGGCAGGGTGGCCCACCAAGGCAGGGTGGCCCACCAAGGCAGGGTGGCCCACCAAGGCAGAGTGGCCCACCAAGGCAGGGTGGCCCACCAAGGTAGGGTGGCCCACCAAGGTAGGGTGGCCCACCAAGGTAGGATGGCCCACCAAGGCAGGGTGGCCCACTAAGGCAGGGTGGCCCGAAAAAGAAAAACTTTTATCATCATTCACTCCATCACTGTCTTGCCAAAAGGGTGCTTTACACTACAGTTATAAAACTGCTACATTAACCCCCTCCTTCAGAGTGTAGACGCTGTACATCCCACCTCCAGGACTCAAGTCCGGCCTGCCGGTTTCCCTGAATCCCTTCATAAATGTTACTTTGCTCACACTCCAACAGCACGTCAAGTATTAATAACAATTTGTCTCCATTTACTCCTATCAAATACGCTCATGCACGCTTGCTGGAAGTCCAAGCCCCTCGCACACAAAACCTCCTTTACCCCCTCCCTCCCACCCTTCCTAGGCCGACCCCTACCCCGCCTTCCTTCCACTACAGATTTATACACTCTCGAAGTCATTCTGTTTTGTTCCATTCTCTCTACATGTCTGAACCACCTCAACAACCCATCCTCAGCCCTCTGGATAATAGTTTTGGTAATCCCACACCTCCTAATTTCCGAACTACGAATTCTCTACATTATATTCACACCACACATTGCCCTCAGACATGACATCTCCACTGCCTCCAGCCTCCTCGTTGCAACATTCATCACCCATGCTTCACACTCATACAAGAGTGTTGGTACTTCTATACATGTACTCTCATACAGTCCC
>NC_091295.1:54688539-54703539 GCF_038502225.1 Cherax quadricarinatus
ATCTTCATGACTTTGCACTTGGTGGGATTGAACTCCAGGGAGCCAATTGCTGGACCAGTTCTGCAGCCTGTCCAGATCCTTTGTAGTTCTGCCTGGTCTTCGATCAGGTGTATTCTTCTCATCAACTTCACGTCATCTGCAAACAGGGACACCTCAGAGTCTATTCCTTCCGTCATGTCGTTCACAAATACCAAAACAGCACTGGTCCTAGGACTGACCCTGCGGGACCCCGCTGGTCACAGGTGCCCACTCTGACACCTCGCCACGTACCATGACTCGCTGCTGTCTTCCTGACAAGTATTCCCTGATCCATTGTAAGTGCCTTCCCTGTTATCCCTGCTTGGTCCTCCAGTTTTTGCACCAATCTCTTGTGTGGAACTGTGTCAAACGCCTTCTTGCAGTCCAAGAAAATGCAATCCACCCACCCCTCTCTCTCTTGTCTTACTGCTGTCACCATGTCATAGAACTCCAGTAGGTTTGTGACACAGGATTTCCCGTCCCTGAAACCATGCTGGCTGCTGTTGATGAGATCATTCCTTTCTAGGTGTTCCACCACTCTTCTCCTGATAATGTGTGTGTGTGTGTGTGTGTGTGTGTGTGTGTGTGTGTGTGTGTGTGTGTGTGAACTCATATGTGTTTGCTGGAGCCAAGTCTTAGTTCCTAGTCTCGCCTTATCGCTGGCTGTTTCTGGGTTCATTTTTGGATTAGAAAGGGATCCTTGTCATACCACTATTTTTTAAAGCTATGTGTATGAATCGTACCTCTATCACTCTACTGTACAGGTCATTCCGCTTTCCGACTACTCTAAGCCTGAAGAAATACTTCCTAACATCCTCTGGTTCACATACACTATGTTTCCAGCTTCCACCTGATGCTCACTTGCTATGTCTCCGTCTTTCCAACAATCTATCCCTGTCTGTCCTATCATTTCCTCTAAATATTTTGTACTTTCTCATTATATCACCCCCAGTTCTTGTTATAAGATTTAACTCCCTTAATCTCTCCTCATAGCACATACAGCTTAACTTCGAGACTAGTTTCGTTGTGAACCTCTGCACATTCACCAATTTTTAATATAATTGACGTTTCGCCACGAGTGGCTTCATCACACTGATGAAGACACTCGTGGCGAAACGTTTACCTTACCTGGAGTTTACCTGGAAGGAATTCCGGGGATCAATGTCCCCGCGGCCCGGTCCAGGACCAGGCCTCCCGGTGGATCAGGGCCTTATCAACGAGGCTGTTACTGCTGGCCGCACATAATCCAACGTACGAACCACAGCCCGGCTGATCCGGCACCGTCTTTAGGTATCTGTCCAGCTCCCTCTTGAAGACAACCAGGGGTCTTCCCGTAATGCCCCATATTGCTGGTGGGAGGCTGTTGAACAGTCTTGGGCCCCGGACACTTATTGTGTTTTCTCTTAGTGTACCAGTGACGCCCCTACTTTTCACTGGGGGGTATGTTGCATCGCCTGCCAAGTCTTTTGCTTTCGTATGGAGTGATTGCTGTGTGCATATTAGGGACCAGTCCCTCCAGAATCTTCCAGGTGTAGATTATGATATATCTCTCTCGCCTGCGCTCTAGTGAGTACAAGTCAAGTGCTTCCAGGCGCTCCCAGTAGTTAAGGTGTTTGATGGAACTTATACGTGCAGTGAAGGTTCTCTGTACAATCTCTAGCTCTGCAATTTCACCTGCCTTGAATGGGGATGTTAATGTACAGCAGTATCCCAGACCTCGGGGAAAAGGACACTTTTCTCCATGAATGAAGTTGCAACCTTTGCCTCCTGAGCCTGTACCCCGTTTGCTGTCTTTTTTGCCCATCCCCAGTATTCATAACCTTGCATATGCTAGGGTTAACTGCTAGTAGCCACTTGTCAGGCTAGACCTGTAGCCCGTCCAGGTCCATCTGTAGTCTTTCCTGGCCCTCACCTCGTTGTATTTTCTTCATTAGTTTCACTTCACATGTGAAGAGCGACATATCTCTCTTCTGTCATGTCATTCACGTTATGTGTGTGTAGCAGAAGTAGTAGTAGTAGAAGTAGTAGTAGAAGTAGTAGTAGAAGTAGTAGTAATAGTAGTAGTAATAGTAGCAATAGCGGTAGTAGTGGTAATAGTAGTAGCAGTAATAGTTTATTCGCTGTTAAAGACACTTGTCGATAGACGCTTGGCCTGTTGATTGTGTGGTGAGTGTGTATGTATAGTAATAGTAGTTACTAAGTGTGTGTGTGTGTGTGTGTACTCACCTAGTTGTACTCACCTAGTTGAGGTTGCAGGGGTCGAGTCCAAGCTCCTGGCCCCGCCTCTTCACTGGTCGCTACTAGGTCACTCTCCCTGAACCATGAGCTTTATCGTACCTCTGCTTAAAGCTATGTATGGAACCTGACTCCACTACATCGCTTCCCAAACTATTCCACTTCCTGACTACTCTGTGGCTGAAGAAATACTTCCTAACATCCCTTTGATTCATCTGTGTCTTCAACTTCCAACTGTGTCCCCTTGTTACTGTGTCCAGTCTCTGGAACATCCTGTCTTTGTCCACCTTGTCAATTCCTCTCAGTATTTTGTAAGTCGTTATCATGTCCCCCCTATCTCTCCTGTCCTCCAGTGTCGTCAGGTTGATTTCCCTTAACCTCTCCTCATAGGACAAACCTCTTAGCTCTGGGACTAGTCTTGTTGTAAACCTTTGCACTTTCTCTAGTTTCTTTACATGCTTGGCTAGGTGTGGGTTCCAAACTGGTGCCGCATACTCCAATATGGGCCTAACGTACACGGTGTACAGGGTCCTGAACGATTCCTTATTAAGATGTCGGAATGCTGTTCTGAGGTTTGCCAGGCGCCCATATGTTGCAGCAGTTATTTGGTTGATGTGCGCTTCAGGAGATGTGCCTGGTGTTACACTCACCACAAGATCTTTTTCCTTGAGTGATGTTTGTAGTCTCTGACCCCCTAGACTGTACTCCATCTGCGGTCTTCTTTGCCCTTCCCCAATCCTCATGACTTTGCACTTGGTGGGATTGAACTCCAGGAGCCAGTTGCTGGACCAGGTCTGCAGCCTGTCCAGATCCCTTTGTATTTCTGCCTGGTCTTCGATCGAATGAACTCTTCTCATCAACTTCACGTCATCTGCAAACAGGGACACCTCAGAGTCTATTCCTTCCGTCATGTCGTTCACAAATACCAGAAACAGCACTGGTCCTAGGACTGACCCCTGTGGGACCCCGCTGGTCACAAGTGCCCACTCTGACACCTCTCCTCGTACCATTACTCGCTGCTGTCTTCCTGACAAGTATTCCCTGATCCATTGTAGTGCCTTCCCTGTTATCCCTGCTTGGTCCTCCAGTTTTTGCACTAATCTCTTGTGTGGTACTGTGTCAAACGCCTTCTTAAAGTCTAAGAAAATGCAATCCACCCACCCTTCTCTCTCTTGTCTTACTGCTGTCACCATGTCATAGAACTCCAGTAGGTTTGTGACACAGGATTTCCCGTCTCTGAAACCATGTTGTCTGCTGGTGATGAGATCTTTCCTTTCTAGATGTTCCACCACTCTTCTCCTGACAATTTTTTCCATGATTTTGCATGCTATACATGTCAGTGACACTGGTCTGTAGTTTAGTGCTTCATGTCTGTCTCCTTTTTTAAAGATTGGTACCACATTTGCTGTCATCCATGCCTCAGGCAATCTCCCTGTTTCGATTGATGTATTGAATATTGTTGTTGAATACACATAGCGCCTCTGCTCCCTCTCTCAGGACCCATGGAGAGATGTTATCTGGCCCCCATTGCCTTTGAGGGTATCTAGCTCACTCAGAACCTCTTCACTTCTTCCTCGGTTGTGTGTACTGTGTCCAGCACATGGTGGTGTGCCCCACCTCTCCGTCTTTCTGGAGCCCCTTCTGTCTCCTCTGTAGACACTTCTTTGAATCTCTTGTTGAGTTCCTCACATACTTCACGGTCATTTCTTGTTGTCTCTCCTCCTTCCTTCCTTAGCCTGATTACCTGGTCCTTGACGGTTGTTTTCTTCCTGATGTGGCTGTATAACAGCTTCGGGTCAGATTTGGCTTTTGCCAAATCTGTGTGTGTGTGTGTGTGTGTGTGTGTGTGTGTGTGTGTGTGTATGTGTGTGTGTGTGTGCGTGTGTGTGTGTGTATGTGTGTGTATGTGTATGTGTGTGTGTGTGTGTGTGTGTGTGTGTGTGTGTGTGTGTGTGTGTATGTGTGTGTGTGTATATATGTGTGTGTGTGTGTATATATATATGTGTGTACTCACTTATTTGTGGTTGCAGGGGTCGATTCCTAGCTCCTGGCACCGCCTCTTCACAGGTTGCTACTAGGCCCTCTCTCTCCCCGCTCCATGAGCTTTATCAAACCTCGTCTTAAAACTGTGTATGGTTCCTGCCTCCACTACGTCATTTTCTAGGCTATTCCACTGCCTTACAACTCTATGACTGAAGAAATACTTCCTACTATCTCTCTGACTCATTTGTGTCTTCAACTTCCAATTGTGGCCTCTTGTTTCTGTGTCCCCTCCCTGGAACATCCTGTCTTTGTCCACCTTGTCTATTCCACGCAGTATTTTATATGTCGTTATCATGTCTCCCCTGACCCTCCTGTCCTCCAGTGTCGTCAGGCCGATTTCCCTTAATCTTTCTTCATAGGACATTCCACTTAGCTCTGGAACTAACTTTGTCGCAAACCTTTGTACTTTCTCTAGTTTCTTGACGTGCTTTATCAAGTGCGGGTTCCAAACAGGTGCTGCATACTCCAGTACTTTACCATTTTCCAATAATAATAACAATAATAAAAATAATAACAACAACAATAATAATAATAACAATAGTAATAATAATAATAATAATAATTAATTTTAAGGGCATAAAGTTTATAATCACTGTTCCACAGCCCATTTCATCCTGTTATTAATCGAAAGTAATAATAAGTTATCATCACTTATGTATGACTCAAGACTGCTTAGCTCTCCAGCTCTCAGCTGAGTTCTTCCCACCGTAGTCTAGTACGCATGATATGCGATGTCGTGATCATGGCTCCTCTTGTTTTACCTTCTTCCAGAGTGCTTACCCTTCGACTTTCTCCACTTTCTGAGTTGCTCGTCTTTCCTTATTCTGTTTCTGGTGTTCTTTTGCTTTTCTAAATTTATTTTCGTTATTTTTAACGAGACTGTCTAGAGCCGTAATGTAAACACAGTGGGTTCGAAGCTGGAACCTCGTGGAACCTCGCTGGTTACTTTCTCCCATAGTTTATGCTCTTCACCCTGGGTTCTATCATTCGGTATTTTTTTCTCAGCTTCGATAACTTTACTGTAATTCAGTTTAGGTGTTGTACTGTGTATGAGTCTGTTAGTGGTCTGTGAGATGCTGTATTTCCTCTCTTCATCTGTCCCTCCCCATCTCTCTCCTTCCTTCTTACCCCCTTTTTCTATCCTTCCTCGTACCCTTCCCTCTACTTCTCTCCTTCCTTTCCTTCATCATCCTTCCTCCTACCCCTTCCTTTCTGTTTCTTCTCTCCTAACTCTTTACCTCCTTCCTCCCTCCTCTCTAATTCCTGCTTCCCTCTCACCTTCCCTCCTCCTCCCTCCCTCCTAGGCAAGAGTGTCATCATAATCAGACAACATAAATTGATGTTGGCTGGTCAGCCATTACTACACCTCAGTATTGTATTACTGAGAACAGAAAACACCTTCTCGACTATATTATCTTGCCATTGTCAGCGCCTCAGGCTGGACCCTGGCAGGGTGTGCTGGTTGGCAGGGAGTCCTGGGAGGGAGAGAGTCCTGGCTGGAACGAAAGGGGATAGCGAGAGTGAACAAAGAATTGGGTGTAGTTGAGTGGAGAGAGACAGATACAGACAGAATAAGAAAAGAAGACAGAAGGTGGGTCAGGATAAGGAAGAGAGGAAAGTGAGTCAAGGGAAGAGAAAAAAAATAATTAAAAAAGTGAATTCATTTTATACATAAAAAAAATCAATGACTTTTTTAAGCCTATCTTCTGAGTTACAAGTTAGTTTCTACTTATGCATTACTAAATAACATTATGTGTTATGCATTACAAGTTGAAATTTCAACATACCATTACGGGCTAGTAAATATACTAATATAATCTACAAATGTTGCACTGTGACTCAAGTATGTTGCACTGTGACTCAGATATGTTGCACTGTAACTCAGGTACGTTGCACTGTAACTAAGGTATGTTGCACTGTAACTCAGGTATGTTGCACTGTAACTCAGGTATGTTGCACTGTGACTCAGGTATGTTGCACTGTAACTCAGGTATGTTGCACTGTAGGTATGTTGCTCAGGTATGTTGCACTGTAACTCAGGTATGTTGCACTGTGACTCAGGTATGTTGCACTGTAACTCAGGTATGTTGCACTGTAACTCAGGTATGTTGCACTGTAACTCAGGTATGTTGCACTGATACTCAGGTATGTTGCACTGTAACTCAGGTATGTTGCACTGTGACTCAGGTATGTTGCACTGTAACTCAGGTATGTTGCACTGTGACTCAGGTATGTTGCACTGTAACTCAGGTATGTTGCACTGTAACTCAGGTATGTTGCACTGTAACTCAGGTATGTTGCACTGTGATGTTGCACTGTAACTCAGGTATGTTGCACTGTAACTCAGGTATGTTGCACTGATACTCAGGTATGTTGCACTGTGACTCAGGTATGTAACACTGTTACTCTGGTATGTTGCACTGTGACTCAGGTATGTTGAACTGTGACTCAGGTATGTTGCACTGTGACTCAGGTATGTTGCACTGACTCAGGTGTGTTACACAGTCAGGTATGTTGCACTGTAACTCAGGGATGTTGCACTGTGACTCAGGTATTGTTGCACTGGGACTCAGGTATGTTGCACTGTGACTCAGGTATGTTGCCCAGTTACTCAGGTATGTTGCACTGTGACTCAGGTACATTGAACTGTGACTCAGGTATGTTGCACTGTGACTCAGGTATGTTGCACAGTGACTCAGGTGTGTTGCACAGTGACTCAGGTATGTTGCAAAGTGACTCAGGGATGTTACACTGTCAGGTATGTTGCTCTCAGGTATGTTGCACTGTGACTCAGGTATGTTGCACTGTGACTCAGGTATGTTGCACAGTGACTCAGGTATGCTCACAGTGACTTAGGTGGGTTGTACTGTAAGTCAGGTGTTGCACTGTGACAGGTATGTTGCACTGTGACTCAGGTATGTTGCACTGGAACTCAGGTATGTTGCACTGTGACTCAGGTGTGTTACACTGTAACTCAGGTATGTTGCAGATATGTGACTCTCAGGTATGTTGCACTGTGACTCAGGTATGTTGTGACTCAGGTATGTTGCACTGTGACTCAGGTATGTTGCACTGTGACTCAGGTATGTTGCACTGTTACTCTGGTATGTTGCACTGTAACTCAGGTATGTTGCACTGTGTTGCACTCAGGTATGTTGCACTGTGACTCAGGTATGTTGCACTGTAACTCAGGTATGTTGCACTGTGACTCAGGTATGTTGCACTGTGACTCAATTATGTTGCACTGTGACTCAGGTTTGTTGCACTGTGACTCAGGTATGTTGCACTGTAACTCAGGTATGTTGCACTGTAACTCAAGCATGTTGCACTGTGACTCAGGTATGTTGCACTGTAACTCAGTTATGTTGCACTGTGACTCAGGTATGTTGCACTGTGACTCAGGTATGTTGCACTGTGACTCAGGTATGTTGCACTGTGACTCAGGTATGTTGCACTGTGACTCAGGTATGTTGCACTGTGACTCAGGTATGTTACACTGGTATGTTGCACTCTCAGGTATGTTGCACTGTAACTCAGGTATGTTGCACTGTAACTCAGGTATGTTGCACTGTGACTCAGGTATGTTGCACTGTGACTCAGGTATGTTGCACTGTGACTCAGGTATGTTGCACTGTAACTCAGGTATGTTGCACTGTGACTCAGGTATGTTGCACTGTGACTCAGGTATGTTGCACTGTCACTCAGGTATGTTGCACTGTGACTCAGGTATGTTGCACTGTTACTCAGGTATGTTGCACTGTAACTCAGGCATGTTGCACTGTGACTCAGGTATGTTGCACTGTGACTCAGGTATGTTGCACTGTAACTCAGGTATGTTGCACTGTGACTCAGGTATGTTGCACTGTAACTCAGGTATGTTGCACTGTGACTCAGGTATGTTGCACTGTAACTCAGGTATGTTGCACTGTGACTCAGGTATGTTGCACTGTGACTCAGGTATGTTGCACTGTAACTCAGGTATGTTGCACTGTGACTCAGGTATGTTGCACTGTGACTCAGGTATGTTGCACTGTAACTCAGGTATGTTGCACTGTAACTCAGGTATGTTGCACTGTGACTCAGGTATGTTGCACTGTGACTCAGGTATGTTGCACTGTAACTCAGGTATGTTGCACTGTGACTCAGGTATGTTGCACTGTAACTCAGGTATGTTGCACTGTAACTCATGTTGCCCAGTAACTCAGGTAGGTATGTTGCACTGACTCAGGTACTCAGTGACTAGGTGTTGCACAGGTATGTGACTCAGGTATGTTGCACTGTGACTCAGGTATGTTGCACTGTAACTCAGGTATGTTGCACTGTGACTGTGACTCAGGTATGTTGCACTGGTACATTGACTCATGTATGTTGCACAGTGACTCAGGTATGTTGCACTGTTACTCAGGTATGTTGCACTGTAACTCAGGTACGTTGCACTGGGACTCATGTATGTTGCACTGTGACTCAGGTATGTTGCCCAGTACTGTATGCACTGTGACTCAGGTATGTTGCACAGTGACTCAGGTATGTTGCCCAGTTCAGGTATGTTGCACTGTGACTCAGGTATGTTGCCCAGTTACTCAGGTATGTTGCACTGTGACTCAGGTATGTTGCACAGTGACTCAGGTATGTTGCACAGTGACTCAGGTATGTTGCACTGTAACTCAGGTACCTTGCACTTTAACTCAGATATGTTGCACAGTGACTCAGGTATGTTGCACTGTGACTCAGGTATGTTGCACTGTGACTCAGGTATGTTGCACTGTGACTCAGGTATGTTGCACTGTAACTCAGGTATGTTGCACTGTAACTCAGGTATGTTGCACTGTAACTCAGGTATGTTGCACTGTGACTCAGGTATGTTGCACTGTGACTCAGGTATGTTGCACTGTAACTCAGGTATGTTACACTGTGACTCAGGTATGTTGCACTGTAACTCAGGTATGTTGCACTGTAACTCAGGCATGTTCCACTGTGACTCAGGTATGTTGCACTGTGACTCAGGTATGTTGCACTGTAACTCAGGTATGTTGCACTGTAACTCAGGTATGTTGCACTGTAACTCAGGTATGTTGCACTGTAACTCAGGCATGTTGCACTGTGACTCAGGTATGTTGCACTGTGACTCAGGTATGTTGCACTGTAACTCAGGTATGTTGCACTGTAACTCAGGTATGTTGCACTGTGACTCAGGTATGTTGCACTGTAACTCGGGTATGTTGCACTGTAACTCAGGTATGTTTCACTGTAACTCAGGTATGTTGCACTGATACTCAGGTATGTTGCACTGTGACTCAGGTATGTAACACTGTTATTCAGGTATGTTGCACTGTGACTCAGGTATTTTGCAAAGTGACTCAGGTATGTTGCACTGATACTCAGGTATGTTGCACAGTGACTCAGGTGTGTTACACAGTGACTCAGGTATGTTGCACTGTAACTCAGGTATGTTGCATTGTGACTCAGGTACGTTGCACTGGGACTCAGGTAAGTTGCAACTGGGACTCAGGTATGTTGCACTGTGACTCAGGTATGTTGCCCAGTTACTCAGGTATGTTGCACTGATACTCAGGTATGTTGCACAGTGAATCAGGTGTGTTACACAGTGACTCAGGTATGTTGCACTGTAACTCAGGTATATTGCACTGTGACTCAGGTAAGTTGCAACTGGGACTCAGGTATGTTGCACTGAGACTCAGGTATGTTGCCCAGTTACTCAGGTATGTTGCACTGTGACTCAGGTATGTTGCACAGTGACTCAGGTATGTTGCACAGTGACTCAGGTATGCTACACAGTGACTTAGGTGGGTTGTACTGTAAGTCAGGTATGTTGCACTGTGACAGGTATGTTGCACTGTGACTCAGCTATGTTGCACTGGAACTCAGGTATGTTGCACTAGAACACAGGAGGGTTGCACTGTGACTCAGGTATGTTGCACTGTAACTCAGGTACATTGCACTCTAACTCAGATATGTTGCACAGTGACTCAGGTATGTTGCACTGTGACTCAGGTATGTTGCACTGTGACTCAGGTATGTTGCACTGTAACTCAGGAATGTTACACTGTTACTCAGGTATGTTGCACTGGAACTCAGGAGTGTTGCACTGTGACTCAGGTATGTTGCACTGTAACTCAGGTATGTTGCACTGTGACTCAGGTATGTTGCACAGTGACTCAGGTATGTTGCACTGTGACTCAGGTATGTTGCATTGTGAGTCAGGTATGTTGCACTGTAACTCAGGTATGTTTCACTGGAACTCAGGAGTGTTGCACTGTGACTCAGGTATGTTGCACTGTAACTCACTTATGTTGCACTGTGACTCAGGTATGTTGCACTGGAACTCAGGTATGTTGCACTGGAACTCAGGAGTGTTGCACTGTGACTCAGGTATGTTGCACTGTAACTCAGGTACATTGCACTCTAACTCAGATATGTTGCACAGTGACTCAGGTATGTTGCACTGTGACTCAGGTATGTTGCACTGTGACTCAGGTATGTTGCACTGTGACTCAAGTATGTTGCACTGTGACTCAGGTATGTTGCACTGTAACTCAGGTATGTTGCACTGTAACTCAGGCATGTTGCACTGTGACTCAGGTATGTTGCACTGTGACTCAGGTATGTTGCACTGTAACTCAGGTATGTTGCACTGTGACTCAGGTATGTTGCACTGTAACTCAGGTATGTTGCACTGTAACTCAGGCATGTTGCACTGTGACTCAGGTATGTTGCACTGTGACTCAGGTATGTTGCATTGTGACTCAGGTATGTTGCACTGTAACTCAGGTATGTTGCACTGTGACTCAGGTATGTTGCACTGTAACTCAGGTATGTTGCACTGTAACTCAGGTATGTTGCACTGTGACTCAGGTATGTTGCACTGTGACTCAGGCATGTTGCACTGTGACTCAGGTATGTTGCACTGTGACTCAGGTATGTTGCACTGTAACTCAGGTATGTTGCACTGTAACTCAGGTATGTTGCATTGTGACTCAGGTATGTTGCACTGTGACTCAGGTATGTTGCACTGTAACTCAGGTATGTTACACTGTGACTCAGGTATGTTGCACTGTAACTCAGGTATGTTGCACTGTACCTCAGGCATGTTGCACTGTGACTCAGGTATGTTGCACTGTGACTCAGGTATGTTGCACTGTAACTCAGGTATGTTGCACTGTAACTCAGGCATGTTGCACTGTGACTCAGGTATGTTGCACTGTGACTCAGGTATGTTGCAACTGGGACTCAGGTAAGTTGCAACTGGGACTCAGGTATGTTGCACTGTGACTCTGGTATGTTGCCCAGTTACTCAGGTATGTTGCACTGTGACTCAGGTATGTTGCACAGTGACTCAGGTATGCTACACAGTGACTCAGGTGGGTTGTACTGTAAGTCAGGTATGTTGCACTGTGACAGGTATGCTGCACTGTGACTCAGGTATGTTGCACTGGAACTCAGGTATGTTGCACTGGAACACAGGAGTGTTGCACTGTGACTCAGGTATGTTGCACTGTAACTCAGGTACATTGCACTCTAACTCAGATATGTTGCACAGTGACTCAGGTGTGTTACACAGTGACTCAGGTATGTTGCACTGTAACTCAGGTATGTTGCACTGTGACTCAGGTACGTTGCACTGGGACTCATGTATGTTGCACTGTGACTCAGGTATGTTGCCCAGTTACTCAGATATGTTGCACTGTGACTCAGGTATGTTGCACAGTGACTCAGGTATGTTGCCCAGTTACTCAGGTATGTTGCATTGTGACTCAGGTATGTTGCCCAGTTACTCAGGTATGTTGCACTGTGACTCAGGTATGTTGCACAGTGACTCAGGTATGTTGCACAGTGACTCAGGTATGTTGCACTGTAACTCAGGTACCTTGCACTCTAACTCAGATATGTTGCACAGTGACTCAGGTATGTTGCACTGTGACTCAGGTATGTTGCACTGTGACTCAGGTATGTTGCACTGTAACTCAGGTATGTTGCACTGTAACTCAGGCATGTTGCACTGTGACTCAGGAATGTCGCACTGTGACTCAGGTATGTTGCACTGTAACTCAGGTATGTTGCACTGTAACTCAGGTATGTTGCACTGTAACTCAGGTATGTTGCACTGTGACTCAGGTATGTTGCACTGTGACTCAGGTATGTTGCACTGTAACTCAGGTATGTTACACTGTGACTCAGGTATGTTGCACTGTAACTCAGGTATGTTGCACTGTAACTCAGGCATGTTCCACTGTGACTCAGGTATGTTGCACTGTGACTCAGGTATGTTGCACTGTAACTCAGGTATGTTGCACTGTAACTCAGGTATGTTGCACTGTAACTCAGGTATGTTGCACTGTAACTCAGGCATGTTGCACTGTGACTCAGGTATGTTGCACTGTGACTCAGGTATGTTGCACTGTAACTCAGGTATGTTGCACTGTAACTCAGGTATGTTGCACTGTGACTCAGGTATGTTGCACTGTAACTCAGGTATGTTGCACTGTAACTCAGGTATGTTGCACTGTAACTCAGGTATGTTGCACTGATACTCAGGTATGTTGCACTGTGACTCAGGTATGTAACACTGTTACTCAGGTATGTTGCACTGTGACTCAGGTATTTTGCAAAGTGACTCAGGTATGTTGCACTGATACTCAGGTATGTTGCACAGTGACTCAGGTGTGTTACACAGTGACTCAGGTATGTTGCACTGTAACTCAGGTATGTTGCATTGTGACTCAGGTACGTTGCACTGGGACTCAGGTAAGTTGCAACTGGGACTCAGGTATGTTGCACTGTGACTCAGGTATGTTGCCCAGTTACTCAGGTATGTTGCACTGATACTCAGGTATGTTGCACAGTGAATCAGGTGTGTTACACAGTGACTCAGGTATGTTGCACTGTAACTCAGGTATATTGCACTGTAAGACTCAGGTATGTTGCAACTGGGACTCAGGTATGTTGCACTGTGACTCAGGTATGTTGCACAGTGACTCAGGTATGTTGCACTGACTCAGGTATGTTGCACTGTACTCAGGTATGTTGCACAGTGACTCAGGTGTGTTGCACAGTGACTCAGGTATGTTGCACTGTGACTCAGGTGTGTTGCACAGTGACTCTTGTATGTTGCACTGTGACTCAGGTATGTTGCACAGTGATTCAGGTGTGTTGCACAGTGACTCAGGTATGTTGCACTGTGACTCAGGGATGTTACACTGTAACTCAGGTATGTTGCACTGTGACTCAGGTATGTTGCACTGTAGGTATGCTCAGGTATGTTGCACTGTGACTCAGGTATGTTGCACTGTGACTCAGGTATGTTGCACTGTAACTCAGGTATGTTGCACACTGTGACTCAGGTATGTTGCACTGTAACTCAGGTACATTGCACTCTAACTCAGATATGTTGCTCAGGTATGTTGCACTGTGACTCAGGTATGTTGCACTGTGACTCAGGAATGTTGCACTGTGACTCAGGTATGTTGCACTGTGACTCAGGGATGTTGCACTGTAACTCAGGAATGTGGCACTGTGACTCAGGTATGTTGCACTGTATGTTGCACTCAGGTATGTTGCACTGTTGCACTCAGGTTGCACATTGCACTGTGACTCAGGTATGTTGCACTGTGACTCAGGTATGTTGCACTGTATGTTGCACTCAGGAGTGTTGCATGTGACTCAGGTATGTTGCACTGTGACTCACTCTAACTCAGATATGTTGCACAGTGACTCAGGTATGTTGCACTGTGACTCAGGTATGTTGCACTGTAACTCAGGTATGTTGCACTGTAACTCAGGCATGTTGCACTGTGACTCAGGTATGTTGCACTGTGACTCAGGTATGTTGCACTGTAACTCAGGCATGTTGCACTGTGACTCAGGTATGTTGCACTGTGACTCAGGTATGTTGCACTGTGACTCAGGTATGTTGCACTGTAACTCAGGTATGTTGCACTGTAACTCAGGTATGTTGCACTGTGACTCAGGTATGTTGCACTGTGACTCAGGTATGTTGCACTGTGACTCAGGTATGTTGCACTGTGACTCAGGTATGTTGCACTGTAACTCAGGTATGTTGCACTGTGACTCAGGTATGTTGCACTGTGACTCAGGTATGTTGCACTGTAACTCAGGTATGTTGCACTGTGACTCAGGTATGTTGCACTGTAACTCAGGTATGTTGCACTGTAACTCAGGCATGTTGCACTGTGACTCAGGTATGTTGCACTGTGACTCAGGTATGTTGCACTGTAACTCAGGTATGTTGCACTGTAACTCAGGTATGTTGCACTGTGACTCAGGTATGTTGCACTGTGACTCAGGTATGTTGCCCAGTTACTCAGGTATGTTGCACTGATACTCAGATATGTTGCACAGTGACTCAGGTATGTAACACTATATGTTGCACTGTGACTCAGGTATGTTGCACTGTCAGGTATGTTGCTCAGTGACTCAGGTGTTACACTGTTACTCAGGTATGTTGCACTGTAACTCAGGTATGTTGCACTGTGACTCAGGTATGTTGCACTGTAACTCAGGTATGTTGCACTGTGACTCAGGTATGTTGCACTGTGACTCAGGTATGTTGCACTGTGACTCAGGTATGTTGCACTGTGACTCAGGTATGTTGCACTGTGACTCAGGTATGTTTCACTGGAACTCAGGAGTGTTGCACTGTGACTCAGGTATGTTGCACTGTAACTC
>NC_091295.1:54713539-54716039 GCF_038502225.1 Cherax quadricarinatus
TTTAATTAATATTTGGTTTACTTAAGTTATCCATGAGAATTGGAACATTGTTATTATCTATTTTAGTCCATCGTACGAAACTTGTGGGTAATGAATGGTAGTGTTTGAACTAAACTGGATACATGAGCAGTGTGCTGCTACATATTTCCTATGCTTATGTATAATAAGGGTCTTTCATTAATGGTATACAAAGAGGTTTAGAGTAGTGAGTATGGCGGGTAAGCAATGTATGTATTGGTAAGGAGAGAGCCTATAACTAGCTTATACTACACGACAGGACAGCCTTATAGGGAGGTGCTAGGATCCTTACCCAATACCTACGAGACCCTAATAACGAATACACAAGAAATAGGGGTGTACAAGTAAACATCCGTGTACACTGTAATGTTGAAGATTGAGACACTTATGCAGCATATGGGAATCTTTATTCAGGAAACGTTTCGCCACACAGTGGCTTCATCAGTCCAATACAAAGAGGAAGGCGTAAGGAGAGGAGGAGTATGAGGTAATCAGTCCCTCAGCCTGGAGTCGATGTGTTCAGTCCATCAATCTTGTAGAATGCACAGCATAGGGCCGTAGACGTGGCTTATATACTGTAGTGAGGTGACGTGAAGCAGGCGGAGGCGGGGTCATAGTGGTACCATCCACTAGTCGAAGTAGGATCTTCGTCAAAGGTTCGTCCGGTTGAACAAGTGTTGAAGAATTCTTTGTAACAAGATCCCATGATGCTGCAGTGTCTGACAGTTGTGATGAATGGTTTGAAAAACCGACAAGTTGAAGATTGAGACACTTATGCAGCATATGGGAATCTTTATTCAGGAAACGTTTCGCCACACAGTGGCTTCATCAGTCCAATACAAAGAGGAAGGCGTAAGGAGAGGAGGAGTATGAGGTAATCAGTCCCTCAGCCTGGAGTCGATGTGTTCAGTCCATCATACTCCTCCTCTCCTTACGCCTTTCTCTTTGTATTGGACTGATGAAGTCACTGTGTGGCGAAACGTTTCCTGAATAAAGATTCCCATATGCTGCATAAGTGTCTCAATCTTCAACTTGTCGGTTTTTCAAAACCATTCATCACACACTGTAATGTACATGATGTACAGAGATTCCGACACACGCAGAGATGCACTGACTAGCGGAACTGCTGACTTGCATTGTGTGTCTACAATCACACACGCTAGCATACCTGGAGGACTTACTTAACCAAGAGTCTCACATCTGACTGAGAGACACTGACTCAGTGAACCTGTCCCGAACACCGTCACGGTGAAAAACAGCCAATGAAGAATATAGAAAACTATGACGTCATAATGTGTTGGCCAATCAGCAGCACAAGTCTGTATGTATGACATGCCTGGGAGTGGAATTATGCCCGACATGCCTGGGAGCCTATGTATGTATGACATGCCTGGGAGTCTATGTATGTATGACATGCCTGGGAGTCTATGTATGTATGACATGCCTGGGAGTCTATGTATGTATGACATGCCTGGGAGTGGAGGCATGTATGACATGCCTGGGAGTGTATGTATGTATGACATGCCTGGGAGTGTATGTATGTATGACATACCTGGGAGTGGAGGTATGTATGACATGCCTGGGAGTGTATGTATGTATGACATGCCTGGGAGTGGAGGTATGTATGACATGCCTGAGAGTGTATGTATGACATGCCTGGGAGTGGAGGTATGTATGACATGCCTGAGAGTGTATGTATGACATGCCTGGGAGTGTATGTATGTATGTATGACATGCCTGAGAGTGGAGGTATTCATGACATTCCTGGGAGTGAATGTATGACATGCCTGGGAGTGTATGTATGACATGCCTGGGAGCGTATGTATGACATGCCTGGGAGTGCATGTATGGCATGCCTGAGAGTGTATGTATGACATGCCTGAGAGTGTATGTATGACATGCCTGGGAGTGTATGTATGTATGACATGCCTGGGGGTGGAGGTATGTATGACATGCCTGGGAGTGTATGTATGACATGCCTGGGAGTGTAAGTATGACATCCTGGGAGTGTATGTATGACATGCCTGAGAGTGTATGTATTACATACCTGGGAGTGTATGTATGTATGACATGCCTGGGGGTGGAGGTATGTATGACATGCCAGGGAGTGTATGTATGACATGCCTGGGAGTGTATGTATGCCATGCCTGGGAGTGGAGGTATGTATGACTTGCCTGGGAGTGGAGGTATGCATGACTTGCCTGGGAGTGTATGTATGACATGCCTGGGAGTGTATGTATGACATGCCTGGGAGTGTATGTATGACATGCCTGGGAGTGTATGTATGACATGCCTGGGAGTGTATGTATGACATGCCTGGGAGTGTATGTATGACATGCCTGGGAGTGTAAGTATGACATCCTGGGAGTGTATGTATGACATGCCTGAGAGTGTATGTATTACATACCTGGGAGTGTATGTATGTATGACATGCCTGGGGGTGGAGGTATGTATGACATGCCAGGGAGTGTATGTATGACAT
>NC_091295.1:54718539-54728539 GCF_038502225.1 Cherax quadricarinatus
CCGGGAAGCCTTTGATAAGAAGCAGAGAAGCCTTGAGAGCACACCGGGAAGCCTTTGATAAGACGCAGAGAAGCCTTGATAGGACACCGGGAAGCCTTTGATAAGAAGCAGAGAAGCCTTGATAGGACACCGGGAAGCCCTTGATAAGACGCAGAGAAGCCTTGATAGGACACCGGGAAGCCCTTGATAAGACGCAGAGAAGCCTTGATAGGACACCGGGAAGCCTTTGATGAGACGCAGAGAAGCCTTGATAGGACACCGGGAAGCCTTTGATAAGAAGCAGAGAAGCCTTGAGAGCACACCGGGAAGCCTTTGATAAGACGCAGAGAAGCCTTGATAGGACACCGGGAAGCCTTTGATAAGACGCAGAGAAGCCTTGATAGGACACCGGGAAGCCTTTGATAAGACGCAGAGAAGCCTTGATAGGACACCGGGAAGCCTTTGATAAGAAGCAGAGAAGCCTTGATAGGACACCGGGAAGCCCTTGATAAGACGCAGAGAAGCCTTGATAGGACACCCGGGAAGCCTTTGATGAGACGCAGAGAAGCCTTGATAGGACACCGGGAAGCCTTTGATAAGAAGCAGAGAAGCCTTGAGAGCACACCGGGAAGCCTTTGATAAGACGCAGAGAAGCCTTGATAGGACACCGGGAAGCCTTTGATAAGACGCAGAGAAGCCTTGATAGGACACCGGGAAGCCTTTGATAAGACGCAGAGAAGCCTTGATAGGACACCGGGAAGCCTTTGATAAGAAGCAGAGAAGCCTTGATAGGACACCGGGAAGCCCTTGATAAGACGCAGAGAAGCCTTGATAGGACACCGGGAAGCCTTTGATGAGACGCAGAGAAGCCTTGATAGGACACCGGGAAGCCTTTGATAAGAAGCAGAGAAGCCTTGAGAGCACACCGGGAAGCCTTTGATAAGACGCAGAGAAGCCTTGATAGGACACCGGGAAGCCTTTGATAAGACGCAGAGAAGCCTTGATAGGACACCGGGAAGCCTTTGATAAGACGCAGAGCTCTATATATGATTGCTGTAATGTAGGAAATTTCCACTCTGCGAGTTTAAGTCAGTTGAAAACCCCAGAAGGACTCCAGAAGCGTAAACACAAGTCACGCATCACAGAGAAGGCAGCGGAGAAAGCGTAACAAAAATATGGATTAGTAGTACTGATATCGCACACGTTGCGAATGAGATACGTGTCCAACACTTAGGTATGTTTAGTGTGGAAACGTTTCTCCAGTCAGTGGCTTCCTCAGTCCAGTACAGAAGAGTATGGCTGACGATCAGGAGTTTGAGGTAATCAGTCCCTCAGCCTGGAGTCGATGTCTCCAGTCCATCCGGCTTGATGGTCTCGAATATCATTAGAGAACATTCAGAGAAGAATAACAAAATAATTTGGGCGAAACTTCGAATAATAATCTTAACGTTTCGAACACTCATAGTAACACGATAGATCCAAGTTATTTGTACTGTTTCTGTGGTTCAATTAAGATAATATGTAGATAGACACACATGCACAGAACATAAAGGAAACGCTTCGCCAGAGTGGCTACTTCAGTACTAATACAGAGACGCTAAAACAGGTGTATATATAATGTGAGAAGTCAGGTGAGCGTAGACTAACAGCGTGGTTGGTGACATATTGCAGGTAACATAATGAGTGATCTTTAAAAGCTAGTTTGGACGAATATATTAGTGCTGCTGGAAGTCCTCGTGCAGTGTTACGTGGTGCAATGTTACGTGGTGCAATGTTACGTGGTGCAGTGTTACGTGATGCAGTGTTACGTGGTGCAGTGTTACGTGGTGCAGTGTTACGTGATGCAGTGTTATGTGGTGCAGTGTTACGTGGTGCAGTGTTACGTGGTGCAATGTTACGCGGTGCAATGTTATGTGGTGCAGTGTTACGTGGTGCAGTGTTACTTGGTGCAGTGTTATGTGGTGCAGTGTTACCTGGTGCAGTGTTAAGTGGTCCAGTGTTACGTGGTGCAGTGTTACGTGGTGCAGTGTTACCTGGTCCAGTGTTATCTGGTCCATTGTTACCTGGTGTACCCTGGTGTTATCTTAAGCTGTAGACAGGTCTTCCTCTCACTTGTGAGAGCGGCAGCAGGTTGACTGGCTGGTGTCATCTAACCACATAATCCAGGATGAGCAGTAATCGATGTGCCAAGACTTTGGAAATGTTGTAACTACCGGATTTTTGTGGCGTGGTGCTGTTTACTACCCCCATTTTCCCTCCCTTTCTCCCCCTCCCAGACTTCCCCCTCCCATCACCACCCCCTTCCCCATCTCCTTCCGACCCCCAGGCTGTGTCTCTCACCTCTCCAATAAAAGGTCTAAGCAACAAGAGAATATTATATTTAAGCTTAATGATGCTTAATGTTGCGATTATCCTGACTGCAACTGGAAGAGGTGGTTTGCAATTGCAGGGAGTGTTATGTAGGAGGGGTGAGTAGTAGGAGGGAGGGAGGTTGGAGACAATAGAATGAATGTATGTATATATATATATATATATATATATATATATATATATATATATATATATATATATATATATATATATATATATATATATATATATATATATATATAAAATATATATATATATATATATATATATATATATATATATATATATATATATATATATATATATATATATATATATATAATTAGGTAAATAGTAGCCAATAGGTTGCAGTTGAGGTGGGAACAGGGGTGCAGATATGTGTACTCCTTGGGCGGAGGAAGATAAAGATAGAGTGGAAGGGGCTGTTATTTTTGCTGCTGCTGTTTTTGCTATGGTCTTGTTGTTTTGGATGAAGTTTTTGATGCTGTGGTTGTTGATTCGGTTACTGTCGTTGTTAATTTTTTTTGTGTTGTAACGTTATATAGTCGTTGTGGTTGTTGGAGATTTGAGAAATTAAACGTTTTGGACAACGTAGACAAGTGTGAGGCTGAGTCAGTGACCGTCTTGAACTTGACTGAAGAAACCTGCTGAGCAGGCGAAACGTTTCGTCAATAAAGAAGCACAAGTGTTTTACTCATCTGCTTGTCATAAATCCGGGGAAAATGGAAACACTTCGGTTTCTATGCACTAAATAATGCTTGACTTAACACTTGATGTTAGCACCTGCAAGTTCTGTTTACTAAAAATCTGAAGCCAAGACATCCCTAAATGTCTTTAACCTGATAAACCTGGTTTTTTTTTATTGTATGCACACACATGTTGTTTATGCGGAGCAGTTCTGGTCAACAAATTAGAAGACAGACACAAATAAGCAGGAACACACGACAGAATGACAGACTGATTTCCCTGCAACAGAAGTCATTCACACGAAGACTGAGAACCTTGCATGACCACCTATATGACAGGCGTAGAACGAGGCGAGGTATAATTAAGAAGTATAAGTGAATGACAGGAATTAATAAAGGAGAAATGAATAAGGTGCTGAGAACATATAAACAACTCGAGATTATGGATTAAAGTCGAATATATTCAGATTTAGAAAATATGCATAAGAAGAGCGGTAGTTTACTCATGGTTAAGTAAAAGCCAATAGGCCCTTTTCCTCATTTATATTCATAATTTTATGCGATTTTGTTGTTGCTTGATGTTGTTATTGGCACTACTTCCACCATCCACAAGCTTTTAATCCCGATTATGATATGATCTTTATAGTACTTAATGTGAACGCGTCCGGGCGATTTGTAGACATATATTGTAACTGTCTCAGCTCTGTTTTCCTCTACTTTCTACTGTCACTTCCAGTCATAGTGTGACTGGTTGTCATAGTACGACGTTTCCTCTGTGTGTTTGTGTTTGTGTGTGTGTGTGTGTGTGTGTGTGTGTGTGTGTGTGTGTGTGTGTGTGTGTGTGTGTGTGTGTGTGTGTGTGTGTGTGTGTGTGTGTGTGTATAGTGAGTTTTGCTGAAACACCTAGTGTGTATGTAAGGGTTACCGAAACACGTTTTCCCTTGTCTGTTACGATTTATAGGGCCACTGACCGCTTACGCCGTATGGAACCTGCATTTTTTTTCCTTCCTGAGAGATTCAAGACTCAACCTGCAAGGAGTCCCTCCGTGTAGCATAACAGATGGTAGGATACCATCGCAATTAGGCGTGTGAAGCTTATGACAACGTTTCAGTCCAACTTGGACTTACCTGAACGTCAACACACAGTCCCTAGATCCGCCTGAGCATAATGCACCCTTGGGCTTCTCTCCTGTATACAGGGGGCGGATTCCCCATCTATTCTTCAACTATCCCCACTTCCCTTTATCCCTAGTGGGTCCTTACCTGTGAATCCTAGTTCTCTAGGGGCGGATCTACTGGGGCCCCCTAATTCCCTCCAGTATTAGGGGCCCCAGAAGCGAATTTAGTCCACATTGCTTAAAATTTTTCGGTCTATTGTGTGAGAAAGGGGTTGTGACGGGGCCCCCAGAACAGTTCAACCTTCATGGCTCCAAAAATGTAGGTCGGCCATCACTTGCATACAACCATACACACCCACACTAACCCCTCACTACACGCACCGTACAAGATCAATACTCGTACGTAAGTAGTGCTATGTTACGATTTAAATTTCTTTTACGAAGTAAAGGATAAGGACTCTAAATGTTTTTCTATAATTATAAAGACAAGTAAAGACGTTTTCTTGGTTCATTGTCCCCGGGACAATTTGAATGATTATAATAATTATAATGATAATTAATAACGTTAATTATTACTGAGATACAAGAGTACTTAAATTAATTACCTAAAGAGATGCAGTTACTGTGAAAAATAATAATTACATTTGTTATTATACAATTATTTTTATTAGTTAATTAAGGTCCACGCTTATGTATAATAATAATAGTACTACTAATAATAATAATTATAATTATAATGAATAAAAGAAATAATAATAATCATAACAAATAATAATAATAATAATAATAAAATGCTTAATGGTGGAGAACTTTTGACACCTACTCACACGCCCACACGCCCACAACCCCCACCCATGCCCACAACCCCCACCCATACGCCCACAACTCCCACTCACACTCACATCCCCCACCCACACGCCCACAACCCCCACCTACGCCCACAACTCCCACCCATACGCCCACAACTCCCACTCACACTCACATCCCCCACCCACACGCCCACAACCCCCACCCACACGCCCACAACCCCTTCCCACACACCCACAACCCCCCACACACGCCCACAACCCGCACCCACACGCCCATAACCTCCTCCCACACGCCCACAACCGACACCCAAGCCCAAAACCCCCACCCACACCCCCACCACCCCCTCCACAACGCCCACAGCTCCCACCCACACGCCCACAGCCCCCACCCACACGCCCGCAACCCCCACCCACACGACCACAACCCCCACCCACACGCCCACAACACCCACCCATGCCCACAACCCCCACCCACATGCCCACAACCCCTACCCACGCCCACAACCCCCACGCACACGCCCACAACCCCCTCCCACACGCCCACAACCCCCACCCATGCCCAAAACTCCCACCCACACGCCCACAACCCCCTCCACCACGCCCACAGCCCCCACCCACACGCCCACAGCCCCCACCCACACGCCCGCAACCCCCACCCACACGACCACAAGCCCCACCCACACGCCCACAACACCTACCCATGCCCACAACCCCCACCCACACGCCCACAACCCCCTCCCACACGCCCCAACCCCCACCCATGCCCACAACACCCACACACACGCCCACAACCCCCAACCACACGCCCACAACCCACACCCGCGCCCACAACCCCCACCCTCGACCTCAACTCCCACCCACACGCCCACAACCCCCACCCACACGCCCACAACCCCTACCCACGCCACAACCCCCACCCACACGCCTACAACCCCCCACCCGCACGCCCACAACCTCCACACACAAGCCTACAACCGCCACTCACACGCCCACAACCCCCACCCACACTCCCACAACCTCTACTCACGCCCACAACCCCCACCCACACGCCTACAATTCCCCACCCACACGCCCACAACCCCCACCCACACGCCCACAACCCCCACCCACACACCCACACGCCCACAACCCCGACCCACACGCCCACAACCCCCGCCCACACGCCCACAACCCCCACCCACACGCCCACAACCCCCATCCCCACGCCCACAACCCCCACCCACCCGCCCACAACCCCCACCCACGCGCCCACAACCCCCACCCACACGCCCACAACCCCCACCCACGCGCCCACAACCCCCACCCACGCGCCCACAACCCCCACCCACGCGCCCACAACCCCCACCCACGCGCCTACAACCCCCACCCACACGCCCACAACCCCCACCCACACGCCCACAACCCCCACCCACACGCCCACAACCCCCACCCACAACCCCCACCCACGCGCCCACAAGCCCCACCCACACGCCCACAACCCCCACCCACGCTCCCACAACCCCCACCCACACGCCGACAACCCCCACCCACGCGCCCACAACCCCCACCCACACGCCCACAACCCCCACCCACACGCTTACAACCCCCACCCACACGCCCACAACCCCCACCCTCGACCTCAACTCCCACCCACACGCCCTCAACCCCCCACCCTCGACCTCAACTCCCACCCACACGCCCACAACCCCCACCCACACGCCTACAATTCCCCAACGACACTCCCACAACCCCCACCCACACGCCCACAACCCCCACCCACACGCCCACAACCCCCACCCACACGCCCACAACCCCCACCCACATGCCCACAACCCCCACCCACACGCCCACACGATCCCTGAGCGGGAATAGCACTATTATCGCGGTGATCTATAAAATTATATGTTCTTATACCATGATGGATTAGTGAGCGTCGTGGCCAGACCCGCTGATAGTGGCCATGTACCGGCCAGACCCGCTGATAGTGGCCATGTACCGGCCAGGCCCGCTGATAGTGGCCATGTACCGGCCAGGCCCGCTGATAGTGGCCATGTACCGGCCAGGCCCGCTGATAGTGGCCATGTACCGGCCAGACCCGCTGATAGTGGCCATGTACCGGCCAGACCCGCTGATAGTGGCCATGTACCGGCCAGGCCCGCTGATAGTCGCCATGTACCGGCCAGGCCCGCTGATAGTGGCCATGTACCGGCAAGGCCCGCTGATAGTGGCCATGTACCGGCCAGACCCGCTGATAGTGGCCATGTACCGGCCAGGCCCGCTGATAGTGGCCATGTACCCGCCAGGCCCGCTGATAGTGGTCATGTACCGGCCAGGCCCGCTGATAGTGGCCATGTACCCGCCAGGCCCGCTGATAGTGGTCATGTACCGGCCAGACCCGCTGATAATGGCCATGTACCGGCCAGACCCGCTGATAGTGGCCATGTACCCGCCAGGCCCGCTGACAGTGGTCATGTACCCGCCAGGCCCGCTGATAGTGGTCATGTACTGGCCAGGCCCGCTGATAGTGGCCATGTACCGGCCAGACTCGCTGATAGTGGCCATGTATCGGCCAGGCCCGCTGATAGTGGCCATGTGCCGGCTAGACTCGCTGATAGCGGCCATGTAACGGCCAGACCCGCTGATAGTGGCCATGTACCAACCAGACCCGCTGATAGTGGTCATGTACCGGCCAGACCCGCTGATAATGGCCATGTACCGGCCAGACCCGCTGATAGTGGCCATGTACCCGCCAGGCCCGCTGACAGTGGTCATGTACCCGCCAGGCCCGCTGATAGTGGTCATGTACTGGCCAGGCCCGCTGATAGTGGCCATGTACCGGCCAGACCCGCTGATAGTGGCCATGTACCGGCCAGACCCGCTGATAGTGGCCATGTACCGGCCAGGCCCGCTGATAGTGGCCATGTACCGGCCAGGCCCGCTGATAGTCGCCATGTACCGGCCAGACTCGCTGATAGTGGCCATGTATCGGCCAGGCCCGCTGATAGTGGCCATGTGCCGGCTAGACTCGCTGATAGCGGCCATGTACCGGCGAGACCCGCTGATAGTGGCCATGTACCGGCCAGGCCCGCTGATAGTGGCCATGTACCGGCCAGGCCCGCTGATAGTGGCCATGTACCGGCCAGACCCGCTGATAGTGGCCATGTACCGGCCAGGCCCGCTGATAGTGGCCATGTACCCGCCAGGCCCGCTGATAGTGGTCATGTATCGGCCAGGCCCGCTGATAGTGGCCATGTACCCGCCAG
This sequence comes from Cherax quadricarinatus, assembly GCF_038502225.1. Lineage (NCBI taxonomy): Eukaryota > Metazoa > Arthropoda > Malacostraca > Decapoda > Parastacidae > Cherax > Cherax quadricarinatus. The sequence continues at coordinate 54,726,744 of NC_091295.1, forward strand.
GCCCGCTGATAGTGGTCATGTACCGGCCAGACCCGCTGATAATGGTCATGTACCGGCCAGACCCGCTGATAGTGGCCATGTACGCGCCAGGCCCGCTGACAGTGGTCATGTACCCGCCAGGCCCGCTGATAGTGGTCATGTACTGGCCAGGCCCGCTAATAGTGGCCATGTACCGGCCAGACTCGCTGATAGTGGCCATGTATCGGCCAGGCCCGCTGATAGTGGCCATGTGCCGGCTAGACTCGCTGATAGCGGCCATGTACCGGCCAGACCCGCTGATAGTGGCCATGTACCAACCAGACCCGCTGATAGTGGTCATGTACCGGCCAGACCCGCTGATAATGGCCATGTACCGACCAGACCCGCTGATAGTGGCCATGTACCCGCCAGGCCCGCTGACAGTGGTCAAGTACCCGCCAGGCCCGCTGATAGTGGTCATGTACTGGCCAGGCCCGCTGATAGTGGCCATGTACCGGCCAGACTCGCTGATAGTGGCCATGTATCGGCCAGGCCCGCTGATAGTGGCCATGTGCCGGCTAGACTCGCTGATAGCGGCCATTTACCGGCCAGACCCGCTGATAGTGGCCATGTACCAACCAGACCCGCTGATAGTGGCCAAGTGCCGGCCAGATTCGCTGATAGTGGCCATGTACCGGCCAGGCCCGCTGATAGTGGCCATGTACCGGCTAGACCCGCTGATAGTGGCCATGTACCGGCCAGACCCGCTGATAGTGGCCATGTACCGGCCAGATCCGCTGATAGTCGCCATGTACCGGCCAAACCCGCTGATAGTGTCCATGTACCGCCCAGACCCGCTGATAGTGGCCGTGTACCGCCCAGACCAGCTGATAGTGGCCATGTACCGGCTAGACCCGCTGATAGTGGCCATGTACCGGCCAGGAATGGTACTATCCATTAATGGTACCGGCCAGGAATGGTACTATCCATAAATGGTACCGGCCAGGAATGGTACTATCCATTGATGGTACCGGCCAGGAATGGTACTATCCAAAATAGATCGTACCGGCCAGAAATAGTACTATTCATAGATGGTACCGGCCAAGCTTCCTACCATTCACTCAAATAGCTTCGCACTGTAGAGAGGAGTGAAACGACGTTTCGGTCGGTCCTGGACCATGTTTCGTACCTGTCTTCTGATTTCTTTCATTTTCTCTCCCATAGACTTAATAAGGGTCCAGGAAGGACCGAAACGTGCTGCAAGTTTTTACCCTATAAATAGTGGGTCAGTTTTAAATTGTTTCCTGCAGTGCAGTGTTGTGGTAAGGGAGGTCGTAGCGACCCCGTCGTGGGTACGGTCGTAGTGATCTGGTCGTTTGGGGTCGTAGTTACCTGGTCGATGGTGTGATAGTAGTGATCAGGTCGTGGGTATGGTCGTAGTGATCTGGTCGATTGTGTGGTCGTAGTGACCTGGTCGAGTGTGGTCGTAGTGACCTTGTCGAGGGTGTGATCGTAGTGACTTGTCGAGGGTGTGGTCGTAGTGACATGGTCGTGGATGTAGTCGTAGTGACCCGGTCGTGGGTGTAGTCGTAGGGACCTGGTCGTGGGAGTGGGAGAAGAAAGGGAATCTTTGAGTGACTTCCAGCAAGCAAGTGGAACAATCTCTCTCTCTCTCTCTCTCTCTCTCTCTATCTCTCTCTCTCTCTCTCTCTCTCTCTCTCTCTCTCTCTCTCTCTCTCTCTCTCTCTCTCTCTCTCAGCTCTTGGGCTCCACAGATCCAATCTCTAGCTCGGTGGTCACGCTAGCGCCATATTTACATACGCTGTGCGGGGGTGTGA
>NC_091295.1:54733539-54738539 GCF_038502225.1 Cherax quadricarinatus
AGTCAGTCAGTCAGTCAGTCAGTCAGCCAGTCAGCCAGTCAGTCAGTCAGCCAGTCAGCCAGTCAGCCAGTCAGTCAGCCAGTCAGTCAGTCAGCCAGTCAGCCAGTCAGCCAGTCAGTCAGTCAGTCAGCCAGTCAGCCAGTCAGCCAGTCAGTCAGTCAGCCAGTCAGCCAGTCAGCCAGTCAGCCAGTCAGTCAGTCAGTCAGCCAGTCAGCCAGTCAGCCAGTCAGTCAGTCAGCCAGTCAGCCAGTCAGCCAGTCAGTCAGCCAGTCAGTCAGTCAGCCAGTCAGCCAGTCAGCCAGTCAGTCAGCCAGTCAGCCAGTCAGCCAGTCAGTCAGTCAGTCAGCCAGTCAGCCAGTCAGCCAGTCAGCCAGTCAGTCAGTCAGTCAGCCAGTCAGCCAGTCAGTCAGTCAGCCAGTCAGTCAGTCAGCCAGTCAGCCAGTCAGCCAGTCAGTCAGCCAGTCAGTCAGTCAGCCAGTCAGCCAGTCAGCCAGTCAGTCAGCCAGTCAGCCAGTCAGCCAGTCAGTCAGCCAGTCAGCCAGTCAGCCAGTCAGCCAGTCAGTCAGCCAGTCAGCCAGTCAGCCAGTCAGCCAGTCAGTCAGTCAGCCAGTCAGCCAGTCAGTCAGTCAGTCAGCCAGTCAGCCAGTCAGCCAGTCAGCCAGTCAGTCAGTCAGTCAGCCAGTCAGTCAGTCAGTCAGTCAGTCAGTCAGTCAGCCAGTCAGCCAGTCAGCCAGTCAGCCAGTCAGTCAGTCAGTCAGCCAGTCAGCCAGTCAGCCAGTCAGTCAGTCAGTCAGCCAGTCAGCCAGTCAGCCAGTCAGTCAGTCAGTCAGCCAGTCAGCCAGTCAGCCAGTCAGCCAGTCAGTCAGTCAGTCAGCCAGTCAGCCAGTCAGCCAGTCAGCCAGTCAGCCAGTCAGCAGTCGGACAGTCAGTCAGTCAGTTAGTCAGTCAGTCAGTCAGTCAGTCAGTCAGTCAGTCAGCCAGTCAGCCAGTCAGCCAGTCGGACAGTCAGTCAGTCAGTCAGTCAGTCAGTCAGTCAGCCAGTCAGCCAGTCAGCCAGTCAGTCAGTCAGTCAGCCAGTCAGCCAGTCAGCCAGTCAGCCAGTCAGCAGTCGGACAGTCAGTCAGTCAGTTAGTCAGTCAGTCAGTCAGTCAGTCAGTCAGTCAGTCAGCCAGTCAGCCAGTCAGCCAGTCGGACAGTCAGTCAGTCAGTCAGTCAGTCAGTCAGCCAGTCAGCCAGTCAGTCAGTCAGCCAGTCAGCCAGTCAGCCAGTCAGCCAGTCAGCAGTCGGACAGTCAGTCAGTCAGTTAGTCAGTCAGTCAGTCAGTCAGTCAGTCAGTCAGTCAGTCAGTCAGCCAGTCAGCCAGTCAGCCAGTCAGTCAGTCAGTCAGCCAGTCAGCCAGTCAGCCAGTCAGCCAGTCAGTCAGTCAGTCAGCCAGTCAGCCAGTCAGCCAGTCAGCCAGTCAGCCAGTCAGCAGTCGGACAGTCAGTCAGTCAGTTAGTCAGTCAGTCAGTCAGTCAGTCAGTCAGTCAGTCAGCCAGTCAGCCAGTCAGCCAGTCGGACAGTCAGTCAGTCAGTCAGTCAGTCAGTCAGTCAGTCAGCCAGTCAGCCAGTCAGTCAGTCAGTCAGTCAGTCAGTCAGTCAGCCAGCCAGTCAGCCAGTCAGTCAGCCAGTCAGCCAGTCAGCCAGTCAGCCAGTCAGTCAGTCAGTCAGTCAGTCAGTCAGTCAGTCAGTCAGTCAGCCAGTCAGCCAGTCAGCCAGTCGGTCAGTCAGTCAGTCAGTCAGTCAGTCAGTCAGTCAGTCAGTCAGTCAGCCAGTCAGCCAGTCAGTCAGTCAGTCAGTCAGTCAGTCAGTCAGTCAGCCAGCCAGTCAGCTAGTCAGTCAGCCAGTCAGTCAGTCAGTCAGTCAGTCAGTCAGTCAGTCAGTCAGTCAGTCAGTCAGTCAGTCAGTCAGCCAGTCAGTCAGCCAGTCAGTCAGTCAGTCAGCCAGTCAGTCAGTCAGTCAGTCAGTCAGTCAGTCAGTCAGTCAGTCAGTCAGTCAGTCAGTCAGTCAGTCAGCCAGTCAGTCAGCCAGTCAGTCAGTCAGTCAGTCAGTCAGTCAGTCAGTCAGTCAGCCAGTCAGTCAGTCAGTCAGTCAGTCAGTCAGTCAGTCAGTCAGTCAGTCAGTCAGTCAGTCAGTCAGTCAGTCAGTCAGTCAGTCAGTCAGTCAGTCAGTCAGTCAGTCAGTCAGTCAGTCAGTCAGTCAGCCAGTCAGTCAGCCAGTCAGTCAGTCAGTCAGTCAGTCAGTCAGTCAGTCAGTCAGCCAGTCAGTCAGTCAGTCAGTCAGTCAGTCAGTCAGTCAGTCAGTCAGTCAGTCAGTCAGTCAGTCAGTCAGCCAGTCAGTCAGCCAGTCAGTCAGTCAGTCAGTCAGTCAGTCAGTCAGTCAGTCAGTGCACCCAGGTTCAGTCAAGACTTAAGTGTTGACTCCACATCAGTCAATGACTAGAAAGAATTGAAATATAAAAAATCTGAGGTGTTTTGGTACTCCCCCCCCCCCCTTCCGCTCTCTCTCTCTCTCTCTTACAGGGTTTAGTTATTAATGCAGCTACAGAAGAAAGTGGTTTTAAGTAAATAAGAAAACTGCGACTAGCCGGGAATGTAACCCAGGACATTTAGCCAGGCTCCTGTGAACCAAGCTGACCTCCCGACACCTTAACCGGAGTACCGGAGACCTTCAGACCAGTGTGTGGTATATACTGGAGGTGGCGTATATCCCTGGTATTCTATACAGACATACATGCCAACAAGACACGATGTGAGGTTTATGGGATTGTATTGAGAAAACATTTCGCCCACCAGCGACTTTATCAGTTCTCGTGAGAAATGAGAATGACACTGATGGGTGAACACCTCAGCAAAATGCCTCAAATGCATAGTGTATCTTAACATTCTGAGAGTAACACAAGAGATTTTGAGCGCGAGACCAGCATGAAAAAAGGAAAACTTGAAATACTGAGAGTTCCTCTAGAAATTCACTCTGGCAATGAACTTAATAGAAAAAACTAGGCTAGACGCGAGTAATCTTCCCAGACGAGTGGAAGGACCCGCTGAAAAATTCCGTCCAGTAAGAGAAACGAAGGAATGAACCTCTAGTTCTATAAACAGTGTGTGAAAGCTAAAATAAAGAAAAAAAAAACGGCAAAATGGAAACATAATGTTAAGGAATGAATAAAAACGAAACACGAAAACTGTATAACGAGTTAAGGCCGACATATTTCAATGTAGATATTATACTTTTAATCGCAACAGATGATAATTAATTTTCCATTTTTTCAGACTAGTATTTTCTGCTTACCACTAAAATTAAAATATTTTGACTAAAAATCCTTCATTTTACTAAACTAATACTGAGTCATATCAGGAGAAAACTAACGTTAAAGATCACCTAATCTGAGGAAAATTAGGAAGCTTACTGAGGATGACAGGAAAATATGAGGAACTTCGGAGAGTAATCCAAGACTTGAACATAATAATTTTATATAATACCGTCAAGTTCATAAATAAAACACCGTTAGGTATCCTTATTTCGAAACGTTTCGCCTACACAGGTTTCTTCTCTGTATTCGACTGAAGAAGCCTACTGTGTAGACGAAATGTTTCGGAATACATACCTAATTGTTGCACATGTGTCTTAGTTATCACTCTGAGACTTATTTGTGATAGAAATGGCACAGATACCGGAAGCCGGAGACGAGAAATCTTTTCTAAACTATCCAACAATTTGGAGAAGAAACTTTAGATGTCTTAAGACGTCGTTTTGTTATTCTTTGAGAGGTCTTGACAAATGATCCGTAACCTCGCAGCTGCGTCACAAGACGTACAACAACACCGGAAGGACCAGGACGTAACGAAATGAATGGAGACTTGATAACATCTTGCTACTGACGGTGAGAAGAGATACGTTGCAGAGCCGTTAATAACGAAGATCTGCAAAACAAATTACTTGAGACAGGCCTGGTCAAGGACTGGACCGCGGGGGCGTTAACCCCCAGAACACACACCAGGTTGGTCGGTAGACCCCACCAGGTACACTCACTGTCTCCCAGAAGGGACGTCCGCGTTTGCACTCATTACTCTTCGCTGATTTTTTGGTCGATCTATATAATAAACCAGAGTTGTTACGGTCGCTGCTCGACCGGAGAGAATCCCAGAAATTTTAAAATCCTCGCCCACTCTGCCTCGATGCAGACGAGAGAAATACAGGGTGTCCACGAAAACGTTATTGTAATAATCTTTCACAGTTAGTAGCTTCAGATGCAGGATTTCATTCAGTTTCGTGTGGTATAGGGTAGCATTAAGGCGCTCAATGTGCGTCCCTCTGGATGCTCGGCAAACATCGATGTGATAGTCCAGTTCGGTCCAGACGCTCTGCAGCATATCTGGTGTTATCATGTGAACTGCTTCTGTGATCGAAATTTTCAGCTCCTCCAGGGTTGCAGGTAGTGTTGGTACGTAAACTGTGCTCTTCACGTACCCCCAAAGAAAGAAGTCACAGTTAGGTCCGGTGACCTCTGCAAGTGGCCTGCGAGGTCACCGGAAAATGGTGGAAGTCTAGTCTGCACACGGGTTCAGCAATGTCATCCACGGATTTGACAACACCATCCACAGATTTGACAACCCCATCCACAGATTTGACAACCTCATCCACGTATTCAACACCATCCACGGATTCAGTGACACCATTCACAGATTCAACACCACCAACATCCACGGATTCAGCAGCACAAACGGTACGTCTTGGAACGTAAGCGATAAAGGTACACAACTTACACCTGGAAAATGATGAAGGGACAGATCCCCAAATCTGAACACTGAAATCACTCTGACAAGAGACTGGCAAATAGTGTAATAAACCTCCAATAAAAAGCACACTAACTCGACTAAGAGAAATCTCAGTGAGTGTCACAGATCCCCGGCAAATGTTACCCAAAATTTTTTTTAAAGAAGGTGATGGAGGATGTCCAG
>NC_091295.1:54741039-54788539 GCF_038502225.1 Cherax quadricarinatus
ATTACTTGGGTAACTTAAAATTCAGAGACGCCCAATTAGTGATCAAAGAAATTAATTTCCTCAGACGCGTGCCTTGAATCAGCACTAATCGCTGTTTCTAATACAATTAAACAAAACAAAGACAGCTTCACCATCTCTGAAGTCTTAGCAAGAATCCTCCTGAAAACAGTAAACCCTGCCATCACATAGTCTCTCCTGTTAATACTACACAAGCACATTAGAGAGAGTGAACACTGAAACAGACCTTCTTTATCCAGTCTATATTTGTCCAACCTATTTTTATGTTACCCAAGTAATAGCTTTTATATCCTTTTACTCATGTACGAATTAATTTCTCTACCATATTGTATTACTTTTGTCACTACCACTACTACTACTACTACTACTACCACTAGTGAACATCGAAATGTTGCCTCACTAGTATTACACCTCATTCTGAGCCTTTATATACCCTCTGTGTCCATGTATTGTTTGTAATGGCTTGACAAAGCTCCTGGAGAGCGAAACGTTGCCACAATAAAATGTCACATTAGTTGCACTTATGTCCTTTTGCTTTACATATTGTCGGTAATTCTACCAACTTTATTACACGTGGGTGTATTTACCACTTGTTGTATTAACCACTATTTGTTGCTACTACTATCTGTAATAGCAACTCTCTGTAACTACCACCATCTATAATAACCATTGTCTGTAACTACCACCATCTGTAATAACCATTACCTGTAGCAACCACTGTCTGTATCTACCACCACCTGTGATAACCAATATCTGTAGTTATCACTATCTGTGATAATCACTATCTGTAGCTATCACTATGATAACCACTATCTGTAGCTATTACCATCTGTGATAACCACTGTCTATAGCTATCACTATAACCACTATCTCTAGCTATCACCATTTGTGATAACCACTGCCTGTAGCTATCACCATCTGTAATACCCACTACCTGTAGCAACCACCACCTGTGATAACCAATATCTGTAGTTATCACTATCTGTGATAACCACAATCTGTAGCTATCACTATGATAACCACTATCTGTAGCTACCACCATCTGTGATAACCACTATCTGTAACTATCATCATCTGTGATAACCACTATCTGTAGCTATCACCATCTGTGATAACCATTGTCTGTAGCTACCACCATCTGTAATTCTGTAATAATCACAGTCTGTAGCAACCAGCACATGCAACAACCACTATCTGCAGTCGCCCTTATTGATAATAGCCACCGTCTTTAGTTACTGCCATCAACTGAAGTTGCCTTCAATTGTTGTTACCACTACCGGCACCACTACCACAACCATTATTACTACCCGCACAACTACCACCACCACTACCACCACCACTACCACTACCACCACTACCATTACCACCACCACTACCACTACCACCACTACCACTACCACTACTACTACCACCACCCCTAGAACTACCACTACCACCACTACTACAACCACCACTACCACTTCCACCACCACTACCACTACCAATGCCACTACCACTACCACCACCACGACCACCACGACCACCACGACCACCACCACGACCACTACCACCACCACAACCACTACCACCACCACTACCACTACCACTACCACCACCACTGCCACTACCACTACCACCACCACCATCACTACCACTACCACCACCACAACCACTAGCACTACCACCACCACTATCACTACCATTACCATTACCACTACCACCACCACCATCACTACCGCTACCACTACCACCACCACGATCACCACGACCACCACTACCACCACCACGACCACGACCACCACTACCACCACCACGACCACTACCACCACCACCACCACTACCACCATCACTACCACTACCACCACCACGACCACCACCACCACGACCACCACCACTACCACCACCACCACCACCACTACCACCACTACCACTACCACGACTACAACCACTACCACTACCAAAACCACCACCACTACCACTACCACTACCACTACCACTACCACCACCACTACCACTACCACCATCACTACCACTGCCACCACCACGACCACTACTACCACCACCACCACGACCACTACCACCACCACGACCGCTACCACGACCACTACCACTAACACTGCCACCACCACGACCACTACCACTACCACGACCACTACCACCACCACTACCACCACAACTACCACCACCACTACCACCACCACTACCACCACCACTACCACTACCACTACTACTACCACCACCCCTAGCACTACCACTACCACCACTACTACAACCACCACTACCACTACCACCACCACTACCACTACCAATGCCACTACCACTACCACCATCACTACCACTACCACCACCACGACCACCACCACTACCACCGCCACGACCACTGCCACGACCACAACCACCACCACTGCCACTACCACTACCACCACCACCATCACTACCACTACCGCTACCACCACCACGACCACCACCACCACCACTACCACCACCACTACCACTACCACCACTACCACTACCACCACCACGACCACCACGACCACCACGACCACCACTACCACCACCACGACCACCACCACCACTACCACCACCACGACCACTACCACTACCACCACCACCACTACCACCATCACTACCACTACCACCACCACGACCACAACCACCACGACCACCACTACCACCACCACCACCACCACTACCACCACTACCACCACTACCACCACTACCACCACTACCACTACCACGACTACAACCACTATCACCACCACTACCACCACCACTACCACCACCACCACCACTGCCACCACCACTACCACTACCACTACCACCACCACTACCACTACCACTATCACTACCACTATCACTACCACTACCACCACCACGACCACTACTACCACCACTACCACGACCACTACTACCACCACCACCACGACCACTACCACCACCACGACCACTACCACTACCACTACCACTAACACTCCCACCACCACAACCACTACCACTACCACCACCACTACCACCACAACTACCACCACCACTACCACCACCACTACCACCACCACTACCACCACCACTACCACCACCACTACGACTACCACCACCACCATGTGTAGCTACTGCAAAGACCTTAAGTTACAACTATCATCTACAATCACCACTATCTCTGGTAACCAACATTTGTAACCAAACACCACAACCCACATCTCCCATACCTTCCCCAACACCTGCAACACCGCCCACATCTCCCATACCTTCCCCAACACTTGCAACACCGCCCACATCTCCCATACCTTCCCCAACACCTGCAACACCGCCCACATCTCCCATACCTTCCCCAACACTTGCAATACCCCCCACATCTCCCATACCTTCCCCAACACCTGCAACACCGCCCACATCTCCCATACCTTCCCCAACACTTGCAACACCGCCCACATCTCCCATACCTTCCCCAACACTTGCAACACCGCCCACATCTCCCATACCTTCCCCAACACTTGCAACACCGCCCACATCTCCCATACCTTCCCCAACACCTGCAACACCGCCCACATCTCCCATACCTTCCCCAACACTTGCAACACCGCCCACATCTCCCATACCTTCCCCAACACTTGCAACACCGCCAACATCTCCCATACCTTCCCCAACACTTGCAACACCGCCCACAACATCTCCCATACATTCCACAACACCTACAACACTGCCCACACACCACTGATGTTACTAGTATCACAGTCATCATTATTATTATTATTATTATTATTATTATTATTATTATTATTATTATTATTATTATTATTATTAGTATTGTTATTATTATTATTATTATTATTATTATTATTATTATTATTATTATTATTATTATTATTATTATTATTATTATTGTGTGCTGTTGTGCAGTTCATACTATAATTAATGAGTGAATTTTACAGAGGAACAGTTAGTTTGTCTTACTGTTATATGAGGCGTTAAAACCAGTGTGGAAGCTCGATCCTCTGTCCAATAATCGCGTCTCCGGTCCATGACCAGTCACCCATCATCTCTGCTCCCTCCATCATCCTCGCCACAGCGACCACAACTTCCCTCTCACCACAATCAAGCAACCTTCCCTCCCTCCCTCCCTCCATCCCTCCATCCCTCCCTCCCTCACCGGAACACTTTATACTCATCCCTTATTGGACTGTTTGACAATATACTCATCGCTGTACTGGTTCCCAGCTCAGGCTGACACTACTGAAGTCTCCCAGCTCAGGCTGACACTACTGAAGTCTCCCAGCTCAGGCTGACACTACTGAAGTCTCCCACCTCAGGCTGACACTACTGTAGTCTCCCAGCTCAGGATGACACTACTGTAGTCTCCCATCTCAGGCTGACACCACTGTAGTCTCCCATCTCAGGCTGACACCACTGTAGTCTCCCATCTCAGGCTGACACTACTGTAGTCTCCCATCTCAGGCTGACACTACTGTAGTCTCCCATCTCAGGCTGACACTACTGTAGTCTCCCATCTCAGGCTGACACTACTGTAGTCTCCCATCTCAGGCTGACACCACTGTAGTCTCCCAGCTCAGGCAGACACTACTGAAGTCTCCCAGCTCAGGCTGACACTACTGAAGTCTCCCAGCTCAGGCTGACACTACTGAAGTCTACCAGCTCAGGCTGACACTACTGAAGTCTCCCAGCTCAGGCTGACACTACTGAAGTCTCCCAGCTCAGGCTGACACTACCGAAGTCTCCCAGCTCAGGCTGACACTACTGTAGTCTCCCAGCTCAGGCTGACACTACCGAAGTCTCCCAGCTCAGGCTGACACTACTGAAGTCTCCCAGCTCAGGCTGACACTACTGAAGTCTCCCAGCTCAGGCTGACACTACTGAAGTCTCCCAGCTCAGGCTGACACTACCGAAGTCTCCCAGCTCAGGCTGACACTACTGAAGTCTCCCAGCTCAGGCTGACACTACTGAAGTCTCCCAGCTCAGGCTGACACTACTGAAGTCTACCAGCTCAGGCTGACACTACTGAAGTCTCCCAGCTCAGGCTGACACTACTGAAGTCTCCCAGCTCAGGCTGACACTACCGAAGTCTCCCAGCTCAGGCTGACACTACTGTAGTCTCCCAGCTCAGGCTGACACTACTGTAGTCTCCCAGCTCAGGCTGACACTACTGAAGTCTCCCAGCTCAGGCTGACACTACTGAAGTCTCCCAGCTCAGGCTGACACTACTGTAGTCTCCCAGCTCAGGCAGACACTACTGAAGTCTCCCAGCTCAGGCTGACACTACTGTAGTCTCCCAGCTCAGGCTGACACTACTGAAGTCTCCCAGCTCAGGCTGACACTACTGTAGTCTCCCAGCTCAGGCTGACACTACTGAAGTCTCCCAGCTCAGACTGACACTACTGAAGTCTCCCAGCTCAGGCTGACACTACTGAAGTCTCCCAGCTCAGGCTGACACTACTGTAGTCTCCCAGCTCAGGCTGACACTACTGAAGTCTCCCAGCTCAGGCTGACACTACTGAAGTCTGCCAGCTCAGGCAGACACTACTGAAGTCTCCCAGCTCAGGCTGACACTACTGAAGTCTCCCAGCTCAGGTTGACACTACTGTAGTCTCCCATCTCAGGCTGAAACTACTGTAGTCTCCCAGCTCAGGCTGACACTACTGTAGTCTCCCAGCTCAGGCTGACACTACTGAAGTCTCCCAGCTCAGGCAGACACTACTGAAGTCTCCCAGCTCAGGCAGACACTACTGAAGTCTCCCAGCTCAGGCTGACACTACTGAAGTCTCCCAGCTCAGGTTGACACTACTGTAGTCTCCCATCTCAGGCTGACACTACTGTAGTCTCCCAGCTCAGGCTGACACTACTGTAGTCTCCCAGCTCAGGCTGACACTACTGAAGTCTCCCAGCTCAGGCAGACACTACTGAAGTCTCCCAGCTCAGGCTGACACTACTGAAGTCTCCCAGCTCAGGCTGACACTACTGAAGTCTCCCAGCTCAGACTGACACTACTGAAGTCTCCCAGCTCAGGCTGACACTACTGAAGTCTCCCAGCTCAGGTTGACACTACTGTAGTCTCCCATCTCAGGCTGACACTACTGTAGTCTCCCAGCTCAGGCTGACACTACTGTAGTCTCCCAGCTCAGGCTGACACTACTGAAGTCTCCCAGCTCAGGCTGACACTAATGAAGTCTCCCAGCTCAGGCTGACACTACTGAAGTCTCCCAGCTCAGGCTGACACTACTGAAGTCTCCCAGCTCAGACTGACACTACTGAAGTCTCCCAGCTCAGGCTGACACTACTGAAGTCTCCCAGCTAAGGTTGACACTACTGTAGTCTCCCATCTCAGGCTGACACTACTGAAGTCTCCCAGCTCAGGCTGACACTACTGTAGTCTCCCATCTCAGGCTGACACCACTGTAGTCTCCCAGCTCAGGCAGACGCTACTGTAGTCTCCCATCTCAGGCTGACACCACTGTAGTCTCCCATCTCAGGCTGACACCACTGTAGTCTCCCAGCTCAGGCTGACACTACTGAAGTCTCCCAGCTCAGGCTGACACTACTGTAGTCTCCCATCTCAGGCTGACACTACTGTAGTCTCCCATCTCAGGCTGACACTACTGTAGTCTCCCATCTCAGGCTGACACCACAGTAGTCTCCCAGCTCAGGCAGACGCTACTGTAGTCTCCCATCTCAGGCTGACACCACTGTAGACTCCCATCTCAGGCTGACACCACTGTAGTCTCCCAGCTCAGGCAGACACTACTGAAGTCTCCCAGCTCAGGCAGACACTACTGAAGTCTCCCAGCTCAGGCTGACACTACTGAAGTCTCCCAGCTCAGGCAGACACTACTGAAGTCTCCAAGCTCAGGCTGACACTACTGAAGTCTCCCAGCTCAGGCAGACACTACTGAAGTCTCCCAGCTCAGGCTGACACTACTTAAGTCTCCCAGCTCAGGCTGACACTACTGAAGTCTCCCAGCTCAGGCTGACACTACTGAAGTCTCCCAGCTCAGGCAGACACTACTGAAGTCTCCAAGCTCAGGCTGACACTACTGAAGTCTCCCAGCTCAGGCAGACACTACTGAAGTCTCCCAGCTCAGGCAGACACTACTGAAGTCTCCCAGCTCAGGCTGACACTACTGAAGTCTCCCAGCTCAGGCAGACACTACTGAAGTCTCCAAGCTCAGGCTGACACTACTGAAGTCTCCCAGCTCAGGCTGACACTACTGTAGTCTCCCAGCTCAAGCTGACACTACTGTAGCCTCCCAGCTCAGGCTGACACTACTGAAGTCTCCAAGCTCAGGCTGACACTACTGAAGTCTCCCAGCTCAGGCTGACACTAATGCAGTCTCCCAGCTCAGGCTGACACTACTGTAGTCTCCCAGCTCAGCCTGACACTACTGAAGTCTCCCAGCTCAGGCTGACACTAATGAAGTCTCCCAGCTCAGACTGACACTACTGAAGTCTCCCAGCTCAGACTGACACTACTGAAGTCTCCCAGCTCAGGCTGACACTACTGTAGTCTCCCAGCTCAGGCTGGCACTACTGTAGTCTCCCAGCTCAGGGTGACAGTACTGAAGTCTCCCAGCTCAGACTGACACTACTGAAGTCTCCCAGCTCAGGCTGACACTACTGTAGTCTCCCAGCTCAGGCTGGCACTACTGTAGTCTCCCAGCTCAGGCTGACACTACTGAAGTCTCCCAGCTCAGACTGACACTACTGAAGTCTCCAAGCTCAGGCTGACACTACTGAAGTCTCCCAGCTCAGGCTGACACTACTGTAGTCTCCCAGCTCAGGCTGACACTACTGTAGTCTCCCAGCTCAGGCTGACACTAATGAAGTCTCCTAGCTCAGGCTGACACTACTGTAGTCTCCCAGCTCAGGCTGGCACTACTGTAGTCTCCCAGCTCAGGCTGACACTACTGAAGTCTCCCAGCTCAGGCTGACACTACTGTAGTCTCCCATCTCAGGCTGACACTACTGAAGTCTCCCAGCTCAGGCTGACACTACTGAAGTCTCCCAGCTCAGGCTGACACTACTGTAGTCTCCCAGCTCAGGCTGACGCTACTGTAGTCTCCCAGCTCAGGCTGACACTACTGAAGTCTCCCAGCTCAGGCTGACACTACTGTAGTCTCCCAGTTCAGGCTGACACTACTGAAGTCCCCCAGCTCAGACTGACACTACTGAAGTCTCCCAGCTCAGGCTGACACTACTGAAGTCTCCCATCTCAGGCTGACACTACTAAAGTCTCCCAGCTCAGGCTGACACTACTGAAGTTCCCCGGTTGAGACTGACTCTTTCTGAAGTCTCCCAGCTCAGGGTGACACTACCGAAGTCCCCCAGCTCAGACTGACACTACTGAAGTCTCCCAGCTCAGACTGACACTACTGAAGTCTCTCAGCTCAGGCTGACACTACTGTAGTCTCCCAGCTAAGGCTGACACTACTGTAGTCTCCCAGCTCAGGCTGGCACTACCGTAGTCTCCCAGCTCAGGCTGACGCTACTGAAGTCTCTCAGCTCAGGCTGACACTACTGTAGTCTCGCTTCTCAGACTGACACTATTGAAGTCTCCCAGCTCAAACTGAAACTACTGAAGTCTCCCAGCTCAGGCTGACACTACTGAAGTCCCAGAGCTCAGACTGACACTGCTGAAGTCTCCCTGCTCTGGCTGACACTACCGAAGTCCCCCAGCTCAGACTGACGCTTTATGAAGTCTCCCAGCTCAGGCTGACACTACTGAAGTCTCCCAGCTCAGGCTGACACTAATGAAGTCTCCCAGCTCAGACTGACACTACTGAAGTCTCCCAGCTCAGACTGACACTACTGAAGTCTCCCAGCTCAGGCTGACACTACTGTAGTCTCCCAGCTCAGACTGACACTACTGAAGTCTCCCAGCTCAGACTGACACTACTGAAGTCTCCCAGCTCAGGCTGACACTACTGTAGTCTCCCAGCTCAGGCTGGCACTACTGTAGTCTCCCAGCTCAGGCAGACAGTACTGAAGTCTCCCAGCTCAGACTGACACTACTGTGGTCTCCCAGTTCAGGCTGACACTACTGTAGTCTCCCAGCTCAGACTGACACTACTGTAGTCTCCCAGCTCAGGCTGACACTACTGAAGTCTCCCAGCTCAGGCTTACACTACTGAAGTCTCCCAGCTCAGGCTGACACTAATGTAGTCTCCCAGCTCAGGCTGACACTACTGAAGTCTCCCAGCTCAGGCTGACACTACTGTAGTCTTCCAGCTCAGGCTGACACAACTGTAGTCTCCCAGCTCAGGCTGACACTACTGAAGTCTCCCAGCTCAGGCTGACACTACTGTAGTCTCCCAGCTCAGACTGACACTACTGAAGTCCCCCAGCTGAGGCTGACACTACTGAAGTCTCCCAGCTCAGGCTGACACTACTGATGTCCCCCCGCTCAGACTGACGCTTTCTGAAGTCTCCCAGCTCAGGCTGACACTACCGAAGTCCCCCAGCTCAGACTGACGTTTTTTGAAGTCCCCCAGCTCAGGCTGACACTACTGAAGTCTCCCAGCTCAAACTGACAATACTGAAGTCTCCCAGCTTAGACTGACACTACTGACGTCTCCCAGCTCAGACTGACACTACTGAAGTCTCCCAACTCAGGCTGACACTACTGTAGTCTCTCAGCTCAGGCTGACATTACTGAAGTCTCTCAGCTCAGACTGACAATACTGAAGTCTCCCAGCTCAGACTGAAACTACTGAAGTCTCCCTGCTCAAACTGACAATACTGAAGTCTCCCAGCTTAGACTGACACTACTGACGTCTCCCAGCTCAGACTGACACTACTGAAGTCTCCCAACTCAGGCTGACACTACTGTAGTCTCTCAGCTCAGGCTGACATTACTGAAGTCTCCCAGCTCAGACTGACAATACTGAAGTCTCCCAGCTCAGACTTACACTACTGAAGCCCCCCTAGCTTAGACTGACACTACTGAAGTCTCCCAGCTCAGGCTGACACTACCGACGTCCCCCAGCTCAGACTAACGCTTTTTGAAGCCTTCCAGCTCAGGCTGACACTACTGAAGTCTCCCAGCTCAGGCTGACACTACTGAAGTCTCCCAGCTCAGGCAGACACTACTGAAGTCTCCCAGCTCAGGCTGACACTACTGAAGTCTCCCAGCTCAGGCTGACACTACTGAAGTCTCCTAGCTCAGACTGACACTACCGAAGTCTCCCAGCTCAGACTGACACTACTGAAGTCTTCCAGCTCAGACTGACACTACTGAAGTCTCCCAACTCAGACTGACACCACTGAAGTCTCCCAGCTGAGGCTGACACTACTGAAGTCTCCCAGCTCAGACTGACACTACTGAAGTCTCCCAGCTCAGGCTGACACTATTGAATTCCCCCAGCTCAAGCTGACGCTTTCTGAAGTCTCCCAGATCAGGCTGACACTATTGAATTCCCCCAGCTCAAGCTGACGCTTTCTGAAGTCTCCCAGATCAGGCTGACACTGCTGAAGTCTTCCAGCTCAGGCTGACACATTTCAATAGTCAATATACAAAGTGGGATTAGAGTGGGTCGTCTGAGTGGCGGGTTGTTTGGGCACTGCATATCCATCCGGCGGATGGTAGCGCAGGAGAATATGAATACTCGAAATGAATAGGAACTTGGTTCCAAAACGGCTAACAGGAGAACATCTGGATTTATATATCTGTAACTTGCTTTATCTGTTGCAGGGAACTTTAGGATAATTGCTGAATATTCATATGTTTAGTGTTTTATTGTCGTTAATAAGATACTGTAACGTATTACATTATTATCGTTTATCTCTATATTCCTCAATAATTGTAGAAGCATGCACATAGTGCTCATGATTTAAGATCCTCCTCTGATGGAGTTTAACAGGAAAACATTGTTTTCCTTGTGCAGATAAATAGTTTACCTTACCATTATGTAACTGTCGTATAGTACTGGGTAGCAGCACGCCCCTTAAGTACCAGCTAATGTTTAATATAAGAAGTAAACACTGCCTGTGTCACCTGCTGGTTAGGTGGAACTCCTCGGTAATCAAACTTTCTTATCTCGATAAATCCTCTGAGGGTAGTTACTGCTGATATTCTGATGAAATTGGAAAATATTCTCGCCAATAAAATGAAATCATACTGGTCTCTTTTCACTAGACATTTAAGACAAATATGACCCTCACATGTCCTAAGCGTCAAGTATACTGCGTAGTATATCTATTTCTGATATCTTTAATTTGCCTACAGTAGACGAAAAATAAATTGTGAATATAAATACAAATGTATTCATGTGTGAAGCACTTTTGGGGCCTTTTGTGTATCCATACGCTCTTGCGCTATCGTTCACAAGATTTCTATGGAGCGCACAACGAATTAGTCGCTTCGGTGGCCAAATATAATCTATGGTGTGTGCTCGGGAGGCAGTCAATGTAATTTTCCTGCCATTTAATGGTAACGCACCTTTGAGTGAGGACTATTTAAAAAGTATGTTTATCTTCCCATGGGCCTTTCAACCTTTCTATTTCCCCAGTACTTTCTACTGCACCCTCTCTGTTGTCCTCGTTGACAGAGGTGCTGCTGTCTTCCTGGGTGTCTGTTGTCGTCCTTAGACTATAGAATCAGTCTGACCAGACTTTGTACTCTCTCAGCGGCCCAGTAAGGAAGTGTTGGAGTCCTTTTCTCTTTCCTCAAGAGTTTCTTGGGTGGATCGTATTTAATTAAATATCATTAAGTACATAGATACCTTTCAGTCAACACCTGAATACTTCCAGCAAGAACTGGAGTTACACACACACACAAAACCAGTGTTTCCTGACACGGAATCTGACATTCCAGCAAGTACTGGAGTTGCCTAAACACCAGGCTGGAGTGCTTTCTAACACAGAATTTGACATTCCCATAGTACCCTAAATACACTTCTCCCTTGACGCGACCCACAACAGTCAACTACCACATGGGTACCTTCTGTTTTTCACTGCAAGGTGGGCAGGGGCAGTAGTGGTGTAAGGAAACATGTCCATGTATTTTTCTGTGGCAAAGCATCGAACCTGAGACCTTGCTATTGTGAATCGAATATTGTGAGGCTTTCGTGTTTTGCCTTTTAAGTTTTTAAACATTTTTTTACGATTCGATGATGTTTGCTTCGGTTTGTGTCTTTATTTCTTCTGTTGTGGTCTTTTATTTCTTCATTTCTGGTGTCAGTGATTGGATAATTGAGATTACGAAATGAGAGAGACTGTCACCATAAATCTTACTAAATATCGAGAAGTAAATAATAGATGTAAATACGGTGCAAAAACATACAATTATATTAAGTTTTATAACCTGCATGAACAATAAAAAGCATTTAACTCTCCTTAGAAGTTGCATAGTTTTAATACCACATATTTTAAAACCCCTCCCGGCATTTTCGCCGCCATTTACGACACTCTTGCCTTACGGAGGAAAATTTTACTACACTTCGCCATGGAGATGAAAAGAAACACTACATGAACTGTTGAGAAATTACTTGGAAACTCAGAGATGTACATCCGCATGTCGTAGCAGCAAGATGTACCTGTCATCAAAGTAAAGACACCAGCAACCCTAGCAGAGTGTAAACAATTAGAGGTTTCTATTTCACATTCAATTAGCAGGACGGTAATACCTCCCTGGGTGGGTCTTGTCTACCACAACTGGGCTTCTACACTGAAAACTGAACTGGTTATCACCCTAATGACACTAAAGTTAAGTGATGATGCTGAGCTCGACTCCTACATCTTTCCTGATTTTGTCATCACTGAAGGACCTTGACCCGCATAACAGCAGGTATAGACACTAAAAAAAAGTGGAAGAAAAGGAATTAATTAATTTTTCATGGATTACACCACACTGAATCACTCCTGCATGATAAAGTTCATAATTAACCAAAGAAAGTACCTCTGAAAGAAAATATAGAATATATCTTGTGTATGTCTGTGTAAACCTTTTGGAATATTAGGAGTGAGTTAGATGATGAATCTAAATTTTGAAGGAATATAGCTAGAAGCCTGAGTACATTCAAAACTCACATGTTAATAAGAACTTAGATAAGCACATTTACGAGGCAACTTGCAACGTAAACAGACTGCTGATGTAGTAGCCAGGCTTAGGCGGCTTGGTTCCAAATACGTCTAATAGTTTGGCAGAGACTACACGATTAAACCAAATGCAAAGTATGTGGTCAGCCATGTGTTTACTCTCCAGCACTGTGTATCATTGTCCATTGATGAATATGGAGATGGCATATCACATAGGTTATTATACTAAGGTAAAAATATAAATGAAAATATTATACCAGATATATTAAGCAAATTCTCTAAATTTACTTTCAACAGATCGGACAGTCTGTGGACATATATCCAGATGTTTTCCTGTAAACCCTTTTAGGGCTTAGTTCCTAGGTCTCTGGTGTGTTCATATGCTCTTGTGCCCTCGTCCACCTAGCTGTTTCGACACCAAACTCATTGCCTTTTTTCCGTGATTGTCTCCTTCGTTTCCTTCCTTCTGTACTTTTCCTTCCATTATTCTTCCTCTCTTTCAACCACCCTTCTATCTACCTCTTCATGTTTCTCCTTATTCTTTTCCTTATCTCTCCTTACTCTTTAACATACATTCACCGTTTTCCTTGACTCATCCTAGTCTCAGCGAAGAACGAGCTGAGCACTTACCAAGTGACAGTTAGAACCGCTGTCCGCTACCGTATAATGGAGGAACCAGGAGGTGACCCTCCTTGACGCTTCCTAAATCATTCACCCTCTTCAATCTCTCTCTCCTCCACTCCCACCTCTTCCTTTCTCATCCTCTTCATTTTCATTTCTTCCCCGTTCCCTCCATCGTCCATTCCTTTATTCCCTTCATCCTACGCTCCCCCATCTCTCATTTTTCCACTACTTTCTCATTCACTTTATCCTAGGTTAGGTAAGGTTCGTCAGGAAACAGGACAAATGTTTCCTTAACGTGGGTCTTAGTCAGATGATGACCCGCCTTTGGATCCCCGACTCTAGAATAATGGGATGTACTGAGGAAGGGGAGGTCAGTTTCCATTCCTTAGAACAAGATCTTTGTAATACCATCAAAAAAAAATTTCCTTGAGGGGTAACTCATGTAGATTGACAAATCAAACACTATATAATATTATACTATTAAATATAGCTTTTATTCCTATTTTTATTAATATTACTTTAAAATCTAAAAGCAAATTGCTCGGAACGATCGACACCATGCCTAACCCTTCTTGGGTCGGGTAGGTGCCTGAGCCCGAGCTTACAGCTCACAAGCCTGTCATTCCCATTAGCCCCCTTGGGGCGGGGATGGCAGGCCAGAATGGCCTAGCTTGTGGCTAGGCCTGGGGACAGTTGGTCCCAAAGATGACGAGGTACTTGTGCCTCCTCCCATGGGAGACTTAGGTCTCAGACACTCCCTAAAGAGGGAGCCAAGGCCGGGCCACCACTTGGAAAAGGCCCGGGCCGGGAGAATACCGGCGAAACTTTAATAATAATAATAATCTCATTACTCGTCATCGAATTATTTTTGGAATTACCATTATGGTAAATAAAATATTTTTTTCACAGTCCGTGTCCTTTTAACATTTTTGTTCATCAAGAGAAGTTCCATGATGACTTAACATTACTGTTCATCAAGAGAGGTTCCTTGATGATCATGATGGCTTCTTAATACACTGAAATAGTTATTTTTAATTACCTTGGATACAATGTAATTACTTTCTAAAAAATTGTTGAATTATGAACAAAACGTATGTGTGATTTGTAATATGTACTGTGGTATGTGGTGTTGTATGATGGTATGTGGTATGTGGAGTTGTATGATGGTATGTGGTGTTGTATGGTGGTATGTGGTGTTGTATGGTGGTATGTGGTGTTGTATGGTGGTATGTGGTGTTGTATGGTGGTATGTGGTGTTGTATGATGGTATGTGGTATGTGGAGTTGTATGATGGTATGTGGTGTTGCATGGTGGTATGTGGTGTTGTATGGTGGTATGTGGTGTTGTATGATGGTATGTGGTGTTGTATGGTGGTATGTGATGTTGTATGGTGGTATGTGGTGTTGTATGATGGTATGTGGTGTTGTATGATGGTATGTGGTATGTGGTGTTGTATGATGGTATGTGGTGTTGTATGGTGGTATGTGATGTTGTATGGTGGTATGTGGTGTTGTATGATGGCATGTGGTGTTGTATGGTGGTATGTGATGTTGTATGGTGGTATGTGGTATTGTATGGTGGTATGTGGTGTTGTATGATGGTATGTGGTGTTGTATGATGGTATGTGGTGTTGTATGGTGGTATGTGATGTTGTATGGTGGTATGTGGTGTTGTATGATGGTATGTGGTGTTGTATGGTGGTTTGTGATGTTGTATGGTGGTATGTGGTATTGTATGGTGGTATGTGGTGTTGTATGATGGTATGTGGTGTTGTATGATGGTATGTGGTGTTGTATGGTGGTATGTGGTATTGTTTGGTGGTATATGGTGTTGTATGATGGTATGTGGTGTTGTATGGAGGTATGTGGTGTTGTATGATGGTATGTGGTGTTGTATGGTGGTATGTGGTGTTGTATGATGGTATGTGGTGTTGTATGGTGGTATGTGGTGTTGTATGGTGGTACGTGGTGTTGTATGATGGTATGTGCTGTTGTATGATGGTATGAGGTATCATGGTATGTGTTGTTTGGTGTTGTGTGGTGTTGTATGGTGCTATGTGGTGTTGTATGGTGTTATGTGGTGCTGTATGGTGTTATGTGGTGTTGTATGGTGGTATGTAGTGTTGCAAGGTGTTATGTGGTGTTTGGTGTTGTGTGGTGATCGTATGGTGTTATATGGTGTTGTATGGTGGTATGTAGTGTTGTATGGTGTTATGTGGTGTTTGGTGTTGTGTGGTGTTGTATGGTGTTATGTGGTGTTGTATGGTGTTATGTGGTGCTGTATGGTGTTATGTGGTGTTTGATGTTTTGTGGTGTTGTATGGTGGTATGTGGTGTTGTATGATGGTATGTGGTGTTGTATGGTGGTATGTGGTGTTGTATGATGGAATGTGGTGTTGTATGGTGGTATGTGGTGTTGTATGATGGTATGTGGTGTTGTATGGTGGTATATAGTGTCGTATGGTGGTACGTGGCGTTGTATGATGGTATGTGGTGTTGTTTGATGGTATGTGGTGTTGTATGGTGGTATGTGGTGTTGTATGATGGTATGTGGTGTATGGTGGTATGTGGTGTTGTATGATGGTATGTGGTGTGATATGTGGTGTTGTATGATGGTATGTGGTGATGTATAATGGTATGTGGTGTTGTATGGTGGTATGTGGTGTTGTATGATGGTATATGGTGTTGTATGGTGGTATTTGGTGTTGTATGGTGGTACGTGGTGTTGTATGATGGTATGTGGTGTTGTATGATGGTATGTGGTGTTGTATGGTGGTATATGGTGTTGTATGGTGGTATGTGGTGTTGTATGATCGTATGTGGTGTTGTATGGTGGTATATGGTGTTGTATGATGGTATGTGGTGTTGTATGATGGTAAGTAGTGTTGTATGGTGGTATGTGGTGTTGTATGATGGTATGTGGTGTTTTATGGTGGTATGTGGTGTTGTATGATGGAATGTGGTGTTGTATGGTGGTATGTGATATTGTATGGTGGCATGTGGTGTTGTATTATGGTATGTGGTGTTGTATGGTGGTATGTGGTGTTGTATGATGGTATGTGTTGTATGGTGGCATGTGGTGTTGTATGATGGTATGTGATGTTGTGTGGTGGTATGTGGTGTTGTATGATGGTATGTGGTGTTATATGGTGGTATTTGGTGTTGTATGATGGTATGTGGTGTTGTATGGTGGTATGTGGTGTTGTATGATGGTATGTGGTGTTGTATGGTGGTATATGGTGTTGTATGGTGGTATGTGGTGTTGTATGATTGTATGTGGTGTTGTATGATGGTATGTGGTGTTGTATGGTGGTATGTGGTGTTGTATGGTGGTATGTGGTGTTGTATGATGGTATGTGGTGTTGTATGGTGGTATGTGGTGCTGTATGGTGGTATGTGGTGTTGTATGATGGTATGTAGCGTTGTTGGTTGTTATATCTTCGAAATTGGTCATCCTGTGTTATTTAACCATTGTAAGAGAATATGTTCATCACTTAATATTATAGCGCGAAAGTCCCCGTTTATTCCTAAAATTGAGACTTTCGGCGTTATATTATTATCTGTTAATATATGAAAAATACCATGGTATTATCACTATTATTGTTATTATCACTATTATCCTTATTATCGCTATTATCGTTATTATCACTATTATTGTTATTATCACTATTCTGTAATTATCACTATTATTTTACTATTATGGTTAGGTAGGATTTCTTGTGTATATAGAGTTTAAGTCTCGGAACCATCCGGTGAATTGTTCAGTTGTTTATGTCCGGCTGGCTGACGTGGCTCAGCTGATCCAACCTGACGACACGTCAACAGACTGGCAAGTAGTCAGTCTGCTCCCAGCTCTAGCCCTGACAACTGATAGTATATTGGCTCTTACGGTGTACAGTTGAATGGTTTTGAGAATTGGACTATAGAGCTGACTCAATTTGTTCCTCATTGCTTTGAAAGACTCTTTTGATATTTATATCCTTGGTCAGTTCAGTAATCCAGAGATACTATACGGCCAGATTCAAATGTCTTGTTAAATCTTGTACCTTTTGTATTTTGAGTCTACAGTCTTGTTAAGAAAGAGACGTAAATATTAATGAGGACTTAGATACAGGAAGAATAATTAAACTTCCTTATTAATGTGACATTTCCATAATTTGGAACTAAATGTATATGGTAATTTTATTGTACAAAGTATTAAGTTAAATTAACTACAAAGAGAAGATAAAGTATTGTATTTAAATACTTTAATAAATTTGAATATTATTCTATGGAGTTTCCCAGTTGAAATTATTTCCCCTAGACTCTAAAAGACCTTTAAAGAACTCGGATCCAAAAATCTTGTTGCATAAGAAATAAATGGTAACAGGCCACATTCTGAAGTTCTTTAAAAAAAATTCTTATTCGCAACAAATGGGGTACCCGTCCGGGATCTCTGTTGTTCTAAGACATTGATCAAAAGAACAATATTAAAGTTATATACTGGGAATTTATCTTTAGTTAATTTCAAAATATTGATCATGGAAGATCACATTAAAGAGTTATTTGAAGATTTAACATTGTCAAAGCTGGACTCCTTGAAACTTCAAACCTGCTGGCAGATAGCCCGTAAATTGGGAGTACCATACGATAGATATTACACAGCCAATACCGTAAGGGCAATAATTAGAAACAAATTGTTTCCAGGGACCTCTAACCATCATGTAGCAGGAGATTCTGACTCTGAAAGTTTAGTTTCTCAAGTAAGCTACCAGTCGAGATTCGACGTATTAGAAGAACAATTTCAAAGAGTTGATCTTGAAATTGAATCAGACAGATTAGGTCCCGCTTTGGCCTCTAGTAAAGAAAATGAAGTACTGCAGGGTGCAGCCACTGTTCGGCATTCTCCCGTTACTGAATGAATTCCTATTAATGGTCAGCCTGCCCCTCACCAAGGTGCACGTCCAAAGGAATATCCACATACCGCCAGTTCAATTCCCTCATTTTCGATACCATCGGGGCATATTTCTCAGTCAGTTTGAGAAATTAGAGAGACTATTTATTTTACAGACTGCTCAAATTGAGGCTCAGCGTAAATTAAATGAAGAAGACTTTCAAAGGGAAACGCTCCGCTATATAAGACAACAACAACAAGATAAAGTAAGTGAAAGATGTACTGAATCCTCAAATGATTCTTTCAATATACAAAAAGCTGCATCTATGGTTCCAAGGTTTAATGACGGAGATCTAGATACTTATTTTGAAGTCTTTGAGAATCAAGCACGTGCTATGCGCTGGCCCCGACAACACTGGGCAACCTTATTACATACTTCGTTGTCTGGTAAAGCTCAAAGTTGTACGGGTACGTTACCTTTTGAGAAATGTGTGGATTATGATTCCGTTAAGAAGGCTATCCTAAAGGCTTATGATCTCCTCCCAGTAAGTTATCAAAAAACCTTTAGAGCATTAAAACGCCAGCCAACTCAGTCGTATGTAGATTTTGCTCGTGAAAAGAAAATCGCTTTTGAGAGATGGTGTAGAGCTTCTAACTGTAAATCTATGGAAAGTCTTTCCCAATTGATCCTGCATGAGGATTTCTATAATAATTTACCAGAAGACTTGCATAGGTATTTGATTAGTTGCCTCATAGTAAATATACTAGAAACAGCCTCGCTCGTCGATAATTATGAAATATCTCAACAATTGATTGGCGAAACAAAAAGTAAGGAAACAGTGACTAAATATGCCCCTAAGAAAGGACGATCCAATCTTACAGAGATGCGTCGCATACAGAATCCTTACCCGACCTCCTATGATGCCTCCACGCCCATTAATAATAAATTTAGATCTAACTCTAGGAAAAGTTCAAAACCACTAAGGCATAACAGTGAGTTGAACTGCACTTATTGTAATAAGAAAGAGCATTTAAGGAAATACTGTTATTGGCTAGAGAGGGATACCAGGAACGAGCGACTTCGTTTCCCAACTCAGGTAATATCTTCATAGACAACTAAAAAGAAACTGAACCCTAGTACCGAACAAGGTTCACAAGAACGAATCAGTAGTCATTCCAGATGACTAAATACTAGAGCTGTTTCAGAAAAAGAAATTCACTCAGCTATGAGTCCCTACTTTGCTAAAGTGAAAGTTGGAATAGACGAGACTCAATTAGTTGAAATTAATTCCTTCCGTGATACTGGAAGTTATTTAACATTGTTGAAGCAGGACATACTTCCCGTAAGTGATATGACTCGCACAAAGCTAGATGTCTTATTAGAAGCCTATGGAGGCGCCATTGTAAGAGTGCCTCTTCACAGGATATACATCCAAACACCAACCTATACTGGCTTTGTGTCGGTAGGTATATCCAGTGAAACTTTTCCTATTCAGGGCGTTGACTTACTCATAGGCAATGATCTAGACTATCCGGGTATAAGCCGAGAGCCTATAGTTATTGATAATTCTACTGACATTAACTATGCCATAGAAGCTCGAAAAGAGGCTCCTACCTTATTTCCTCTCAATGTTATAACTAGAGCAATGTCTAGAGCGCCTCAAAATCCTTTGTCAACTGAAGTCCTAAGTGAAGGCGAAGATTTAGGTCTCGATATATTGTTCAGTCGATCCTTACAACCCGGATCTTCAAATCTGAAATATTCTATGATCGGCCCTTTTCAAGATTCTGATATTAAAATGCTATCGAAAGAAGATTTAATAAGGGATCAGTTCCTTGATCCATCCCTAGAGAAATTACGAGAGATAGTTATTACAGAAGACGACGCCCAAGACCTGGACCTGGTTACTATCTTGCTAATGGTATATTAATGAGAAAGGAAAAGTCTCTTTTGTCTTCCGACGATCATCTGTCTACCAGCAAACATCTAGTAGTGCTACCTAGCACCTTTAGAGAATTGGCCATTAGTTTCGCCCACCATAGTCCCATGGGAGGACATTTGGGAGTAAAGAAAACGCTGGGCAAAATAGTCAAGCATTTTCATTGGCCCAGAATGAAAGAGACTGTGGAAAGCTATTTAGAAGGTTGTCAAGTCTGCCAAGTGACCGGCAAACCTTCGCACACACCTCCACCAGTTCCCCTCATTCCGATTCCCGTCAGTGGTGAGCCCTTCTCACGCCTGATAACAGATTGTGTTGGTCCGTTACCCAAGACTAAACAAGGGAATCAATATCTGTTTACAATTATGGATGTCGTTACTCGATATCCAGAGGCTATCCCTTTGAGAAAAATTAATTCTCGCATCATTGTTCGAGCTTTGCAAAAAATTTTCTCACAGGTGGGGATTCCCCGAATAATTCAATCAGATCAAGGTTCAAATTTTACCTCTAAGAGGTTTTGCGATGCCTTATCTCGCCTCGGAATTAAGTCCGTATTTTCTGTTGCTTATCACCCTCAGTCGCAAGGAGCCCTCGAACGATTTCATCAAACATTAAAATCAATGATGAGAGCGTACTGCGAGAAGTTTTCCCGAGATTGGGACGAAGGAATACCATTCCTCTTGTTCGCCTCAAGGGAAAGCGAACAAGAAAGCACTGGGTTTAGTCCATTTGAATTAATTTACGGACACCAAGTACGCGGCCCCCTCGCCGTACTAAAAGATTCATGGACAGGAAAATCAGAACCCTCGCTTAAAACAACTCCAACTCTAATGCAAAAGCGTTTGTCACAACTGAGGGAATTAACCTCAAAAAACTTAGCTAAGGCCCAATCCAAGATAAAGCATTGTTATGACAAACACACACGCTCTCGTTTCTTCAAACCAGGTGACAGTGTAATGGCACAGAAATTCTTACCTGGACACGCTCTGCAACCTAGATACGAAGGTCCTTTGGAAGTGATTTAGCGGCTCAATGAGGTAAATTATGTACTACGAACTCGAGGAAAGAGAAAAGCAAAACGTACTTATCACGTAAACCAACTTAAGGCTTACCACCCTAGTATCGTACCAGTTTCGACAGTTCTTCCTTTAGCTGAAACTGAAAATGTAAGTCTGCCCAGCATCTCTAAAGCGATAGAAGTACGTTTAAAAAACTCAGAGACATTGCAATCTCTTGATACCTTTCTTATGGACCTTGATTTAAAGAAAGCCAAAGATATCAAAGACTTGATATTACGTTATGAGGTCTTATTCGATGACGTCCCTAGGTGTTGTACATTGGGAATTCACGACATAGATGTACAAGGAGCAAAGCCTTGCAAACAGTCACCTTACAGGGCAAGTCCACTCAAACAAGAAACATTAAACAAAGAAGTAGAATTTTTGTTGTCCCTTGGACTCATAGAACGGAGTAAAAGTCCGTGGGCCTCGCCCTGTATATTAGTTCCCAAGCCTGATGGAACTTCTAGAATGTGCACTGATTATCGTAAGGTTAATGCTCACACAGTACCAGATGGTTTCCCACTACCCCGTATTGATGATCTAATAGACAGAGTATCAGGAGCTGCTTATTTCACCCGCCTGGATTTATTAAGGGGCTATTACCAAGTGCCGCTTACCCAGCGAGCCCAAGAAATATCCGCATTTACTATACAAGGCGGATTATTCAATTATCGAGTTATGCCCTTCGGGTTGTGTAACGCGGCCTCTACCTTTCAGCGCCTGATGAACCTGCTGACCAATGATTTAGAAGGAGTGGATGCATATCTAGATGATCTTGTTATATATAGCAATGAGTGGGAGCAACATTTAATTCGCCTGGAAACCTTATTTAAGAAGTTAGAAAAGTACAACTTCACTATAAATTTAGCCAAGTGTCAGTCTGGACAAGCCAAGATTAAATACCTCGATTTTTATATAGGTCAGGGTGAGGCACGTCCTGTTGATGTAAAAGTTAGGGCCATTGCCGAGTTTCCTATCCCTCAAGATAGAAAGTCTATACAGAGGTTCCTTGGAATGACTGGTTATTATCGACGTTTCTGTCCTAATTTTTCTCAGGTTACATCTCCTCTTACTGAGTTAACCAGTAGTAAGATGAAGTTTTGCTGGACGAAAGATTGTGAGATAGCTTTTAATCGGTTGAAGCAGTTGCTTTCTTCATCACCCGTATTGAAAAGTCCTGACTTTAATCAACCCTTCTATTTGGAAATAAATGGTATAAAATACCGACACAATGGCAATATAAACACAAATGCAGTATAATGTGATCCTTTATTGACTACGTTTCGCCCACACAGTGGGCTTTTTCAAGTCACAAACAGAACTACCTGGGGTGGAAGGAACGCGAGTATTTATAGTCCGGCTGAGGTCAGGTGAAGAATGCTGCATCTGATGATGTACCGAGTTGGGTTGTAGAGTCTAAAAACTTGGGTAGCTTGGAAAGGAGACTGGACAAGTTTGTGAGCAACAGTGTTCTTATGTGGGATAGCGATGAAGAAGTTTCTTGGCAAGTGGTTCAGCTATGTTATAGAAGCCACTATTCTGGTTGAAGTTGTCGGATATAGAAATAAGTGATGATTCCAGGATTCTTCGGTATTGAGTGTTGTCTTCTGTGGCGATAAGTCTTGAGTTTCTGTAGTTTATCAAGTGGTTGTGTGAATTACGGTGTTGTACGCAGGCATTCCTTGTGTCGTCAGACCTGCTTGCGTATTGGTGTTCTGAAATACGTGTTTGGAGGTCCCTTGATGTTTCGCCCACGTATAACTTGTTGCAGTCATTACAAGGGATTATGTATACCCCTGCAGAGGATGGAGGCTTGTCCTGCCTACTATTGGTGATGTCCTTGATGGTCGTGGTTGTGGAGGTAGATACTTGGAATGATGTTTTGGCAAAGATGTTGGAAACATATTTGGCAATGGAGTTGGTGGGAAGGACTATGTATCTCTTCTCGGCAGTGTCTTCTCTGGGTGTGTTGAAGATGTTTAGTGCTCGCCGTCTGCAGTCTCTGATGAAGTGACGAGGATAGTGGAGTTTGGAAAATATCTGTTCAATTATAGTGCATTCTTCCTCAAGGAACTCGTTGCTGCAGATTCTGAGTGCACGCAGGAAGAAGCCTATAATTACACCACGTTTGGTTTTGGTGTCGTGGTGAGAGTAGAAGTGGAGAAGATCGTTTTGGTTGGTGGGTTTTCGATAGACTTTAAAACGAAGTTCGTGGTCAGCTTTGCAGAGTAGAACATCAAGGAAAGGAAGATGTTTCCAACATCTTTGCCAAAACATCATTCCAAGTATCTACCTCCACAACCACGACCATCAAGGACATCACCAATAGTAGGCAGGACAAGCCTCCATCCTCTGCAGGGGTATACATAATCCCTTGTAATGACTGCAACAAGTTATACGTGGGCGAAACATCAAGGGACCTCCAAACACGTATTTCAGAACACCAATACGCAAGCAGGTCTGACGACACAAGGAATGCCTGCGTACAACACCGTAATTCACACAACCACTTGATAAACTACAGAAACTCAAGACTTATCGCCACAGAAGACAACACTCAATACCGAAGAATCCTGGAATCATCACTTATTTCTATATCCGACAACTTCAACCAGAATAGTGGCTTCTATAACATAGCTGAACCACTTGCCAAGAAACTTCTTCATCGCTATCCCACATAAGAACACTGTTGCTCACAAACTTGTCCAGTCTCCTTTCCAAGCTACCCAAGTTTTTAGACTCTACAACCCAACTCGGTACATCATCAGATGCAGCATTCTTCACCTGACCTCAGCCGGACTATAAATACTCGCGTTCCTTCCACCCCAGGTAGTTCTGTTTGTGACTTGAAAAAGCCCACTGTGTGGGCGAAACGTAGTCAATAAAGGATCACATTATACTGCATTTGTGTTTATATTGCCAACCCTTCTATTTACACATCGATGCCAGCGGTTTTGCTGTGGGAGCGGTGTTACTTCAGAAATCCCCCTCTACTGATATTTTGCATCCTATATCTTATTTTTCTTCAAAGTTGAAACGTCACCAAAAGAATTACGCCACTGTAGAGAAAGAAGCTCTTGCCCTAGTAATATCTTTGGAACATTTTGACATTTATCTGGGAACCTCCCCCCATAAAATTATGGTATTTTCTGATCACAACCCTTTAATTTAAGAACATAAGAACATAAGAAAGAAGGAACACTGCAGCAGGCCTGTTGGCCCATACTAGGCAGGTCCTTTACAATTCATCCCACTAACAAACATTTAACCAACCCAATTTTCAATGCCACCCAAGAAACAAGCTCCGATGTGCAAGTCCCTCTCAAATCCAACCCCTTTCACTCATGTACTTATCCAACCTAAATTTGAAACTACCCAAAGTCCTAGCCTCAATAACCCAACTAGGTAGACTGTTCCACTCATCAACTACCCTATTTCCAAACCAATACTTTCCTATGTCTTTTCTGAATCTAAACTTATCCAACTTAAATCCATTACTGCGGGTTCTCTCTTGGAGAGATATCCTCAAGACCTTGTTAATATCCCCTTTATTAATACCTATCTTCCACTTATACACCTCGATCAGGTCTCCCCTCATTCTTCGTCTAACAAGTGAATGTAACTTGAGAGTCTTCAATCTTTCTTCATAAGGAAGATTTCTAATGCTATGTATTAATTTAGTCATCCTACGCTGAATGTTTTCTAAGGAATTTATGTCCATTCTGTAGTATGGAGACCAGAACTGAGATGCATAATCTAGGTGAGGCCTTACTAATGATGTATAAAGCTGCAGTATGACCTCTGGACTTCTGTTGCTTACACTTCTTGATATAAATCCCAGTAATCTATTTGCCTTATTACGTACGCTTAGGCATTGCTGTCTTGGTTTAAGGTTGCTGCTTACAATAACCCCCAAGTCCTTTTCACAATCTGTATGGCTAAGTTCTACATTATTTAACTTGTAAGTGCTAGGGTTATGGACACTCCCGAGCTTCAGAACCTTGCATTTATCTACATTGAACTGCATCTGCCACTTTTCTGACCAAGAGTAGAGTTTGTCTAAATCCTCCTGAAGTTCCCTAACATCTACGTTTGAATCAATTATCCTACCTATCTTCGTGTCATCGGCGAATTTGCTCATATCACTAGTAATTCCTTCATCAAGATCATTGATATATATTATAAACAACAACGGGCCCAAGACTGATCCCTGTGGAACGCCACTTGTTACTGATCCCCACTCGGATTTAACCCCATTTATGGACACTCTCTGCTTCCTGTCTGTGAGCCATGATTCGATCCACGAGAGCACCCTTCCCCCAATGCCATGAGCTGCTACTTTCTTCAACAGTCTCTGGTGCGGAACTCTATCAAATGCCTTACTAAAATCTAAGTAAACAATATCAAATTCTTTATCGTGGTCAACAGCCTCAAAAGCTTTACTGAAGAAAGTTAATAAATTAGTTAGACAAGACCGGCCTCTTGTGAATCCATGCTGAGTATCATTAATCAAGCTATGCTTATCGAGATGGCTTCTTATAATCTCAGCTATAATTGACTCTAGTAATTTGCCTACAATTGAGGTCAGGCTTATTGGGCGGTAATTTGACGGTAACGACTTGTCCCCTGTTTTAAAAATAGGAATTACATTAGCCAGCTTCCACATATCAGACACTATACCTGTTTGAAGAGATAAATTAAAAATATTAGTTAATGGTTCACAGACTTCCATTTTGCATTCCTTTAGAACCCTTGAAAAAACCTCATCAGGACCCGGTGACTTATTTTGCTTCAGTCGGTCTATCTGCTTCACAACCATTTCACTAGTGACTGTGATGTTACATAATTTATCTTCTTCTGGCCCACTATAAAAATTAATTACCGGAATATTATTAGTGTCTTCCTGTGTAAAAACCGAGAGAAAATAATTATTTAAAATCGAGCACATTTCATTCTCTTTGTCAGTAAGATGCCCATAGTTATTTTTAAGGGGACCTATCTTATCTCTGACTTTTGTTCTATAGACTTGGAAAAAACTTTTTGGGTTAGTTTTAGAATCCCTAGCAACTTTAATTTCATAGTCCCTTTTAGCTTTTCTTATCCCCTTTTTAATGTCCCTCTTAATGTCAATATACTGATTCATAAGGTGACCCTCGCCTCTTTTGATACGCCTATAAATTCCTTTCTTATGCCCTAGTAGATATTTCAGCCTATTATTCATCCATTTTGGGTCATTTCTATTTGATCTAATTTCCTTATAAGGGATAAACGTTCTTTGAGCAGCATGTATTGTGTTCAGAAAACTGTCATATTGATAGCTCTCTTCGTTACCCCAGTCAACAGATGATAAGTGTTCTCTAAGCCCATCGTAATCTGCTAAGCGAAAATCTGGGACTGTTACTGAGTTATCCCTACTATCATACTTCCATTCAATTCTAAATGTAATTGATTTGTGGTCGCTAGCACCCAGTTCCTCTGAAACTTCTAAATTATTAACAAGGGATTCATTGTTTGCCAGAACTAAGTCAAGCAGGTTATTTCCCCTTGTAGGTTCTGTCACAAACTGCTTCAAAAAACAATCCTGAACTACTTCTAAGAAATCGTATGATTCTAAATTCCCAGTCAAGAAATTCCAATCAATATGACTAAAGTTAAAGTCTCCTAGAATTACTACATTATCGTGCCTTGTGGCCCTAACAATTTCCTCCCATAGTAGTCTCCCTTGGTCCCTATCTAAATTTGGGGAACGATATATCACACCTAAAATTAATTTTTCATGCCCCTCTGAAAATTCTATCCAAACAGACTCTGTATGTGTTACTTCAGACTTAATACCCGTTTTTATGCAACAGTTCAAGCGATCTCGGACATACAATGCCACCCCACCCCCCTTCCCGGTACTTCTATCTACTTGGAACAATTTAAAACCCTGAATGTGACATTCTGCAGGCATGTCCCGACTTTTTGAATTAAACCACGTCTCAGTAATGGCAAATACATCTATGTTACCTGCACTAGCAACTAGTCTCAACTCGTCCATCTTATTCCTAGCACTGCGACTATTTGTGTAATATATACTTAAGGACCCTCCTTTCTCTTTATCATTCCTGCTCCTTTCTGTTATTCCACTAAACTTATTACTGTCCTTGTCAATTAGTGCCACTGGCTTTCCAATATCCACCTCATTTTGCCTATTACTAGTTCTCCTAGTACTCATGTTACTACCCTGCGACTTCACAGTTTTCCCGCCAAAACCCATACCACTAACTATTCCTAGTTTAAAGACCTAACAGCTCCCTCCACTGCGTTGGCCAGTGCTCCCACCCCACACCTAGATAAGTGAACCCCATCCCTGGCATACATGTCATTTCTGCCATAGAAGAGGTCCCAGTTGTCAATGAATGTTACTGCATTTTCCTTACAGTACTTGTCCAGCCAGCAATTGACACCAATTGCTCTGGACAACCATTCATTTCCAACTCCTCTCCTTGGCAAAATGCCACATATGACAGGTTTCCCACCCTTCCTCCTAATTATCTCTATTGCTGACCTATACCTGCTAATCAGGTCCTCACTCCTACGTCTGCCAACATCGTTGCCTCCAGCACTGAGACAGATAATAGGATTGCTCCCATTACCTCTCATGATGTCATCCAGACGGCTAACAATATCCTTCATCCCAGCCCCAGGAAAACACACTCTCTGCCTCCTACTCCTATCCTTCAAACAGAATGCCCTATCCATGTACCTAATCTGGCTATCCCCAACAACAACAATGTTTTTACCTTCCTTGGCGTCGTCCGTCGTGATGCTCCGAGTAGTCGACTCACATTCGCCAGGTAGCATTACACCACTTGTAGAATTCGTCAAGACGTTCTCGATGGTCTTCGTTGGGGTTTCTAGGGATGTCTTACTCACGTCTGCCAATGCTTCTTTGGTGCTCGTTGTGGCATTCCCAGCAGAACACTCACATTCGTCAGGTAGCACCGAGAATGAGTTGGAAGTTTCCACTGTAGTCTTCTGGTTTCTCGTTGTTTCCGCCTCTCCAACCGTTTTCTTGATCTTCAGCTTGGTTCCATGTTGCCCGGCCACTGACCAAGCTCCCCTCTTAACCTGGGAACTCACAACAGAAGGATTACTACGAATCCTCTTGTTCTCCTCCGTTAATCGCCGTATCTCCATCTTAGCAACTCTGAGCTCCTCTCTCAGCTGCTGGTAAAGTTGCTCAAGAGAAGGCATCCTTGTACAGATTCACAAGAGCACACAAACAGGTCTTCACAGAGCTAAGTACACGTCACCACTGTGCTAAGTACACGTCACCACAGCTAAGTACACGTCACCACTGAGCTAAGTACACGTCACCACTGAGCTAAGTACACGTCACCACTGAGCTAAGTACACGTCACCACTGAGCTAAGTACACGTCACCACTGAAGCTAAGTACACGTCACCACTGCTAAGTACACGTCACCACTGAGCTAAGTACACGTCACCACTTGTTTATGCCCGTCATCCACTTATACACTTCAATGATATCTCCCCTCATTCTACGCCTCTCCAGAGAGTGGAGATTTAAGGCTTTAAGTCTATCTTCATACGGGAGGTTCCTTACACAGTAAATCATTTTAGTCATTCTTCTCTGTATGTTCTCTAATGAGTCTATGTCCATCCTGTAGTAAGGGGACCAAAACTGAGCAGCATAATCTAAATGAGGCCTCACTAGTGATGTATAGAGCTGTAAAATGGTGACGTGTACTTAGCTCAGTGGTGACGTGTACTTAGCTCAGTGGTGACGTGTACTTAGCTCTGTGAAGACCTGAACATCAAAATGGTATACAATACCGACACGTGGCATCTTGGTACAGAAAACACCTTGGACAAGCTTTTCAAGTGAGAAGTGTTGGATCTGAGAGGGACATGACCTCTCAGTGGCCTCTCACTACTACTACTACTACTACTACTACTACTACTACTACTACTGCTACTACTACTACTACTACTACTACCCTGCACCTCTCCTTCCGACAGTATTTAAGTCTCCGCACTGTCGCTTGATCTTCAGATAGTTCCTGACTATGGAACTGAACTTCTCCAGGCCGAGGGACTGACAACCTCAAATTCTACGACTTCAAGGGTGATGGACTGATTACATCGTCTTCACATCTCTACTGTTCCTGCCTACTTTCTGTATTCGACTGAAGAAGCCTACTGTGTAGGCGAAACGTTTCGGAATAAAGTTGTCTAACTGTTGCATATGTGTCTTACCTAACAATCTGTGAAGACCTGTTTGTGTGCTCTCTGTGAATCTGAACCAGGATGCCCTCTCTTGAGCAGCTTTACCAGCAGCTGAGAGAAGAACTCAGAGTTGCTAAACTGGAGATACGGAGGAGAACAAGAGGATTCGCAGTAATCCTTCTGTTGTGAGTCCCCAGGTTAAGAGGGGAGCTTGGTCAGTGGCCGGGCAACATGGAACCAAGCTGAAGATTAAGAAAACGGTTGGAGAGGCAGAAACAACGAGAAACCAGAAGACTGCCGTGGAAACTTCCAACTCATTCTCGGTGCTACCTGACGAATGTGAGTGTTCTACTGGGAATGCCATAACGAGCACCAAGGAAGCATTGGCAGACGTGAGTGAGACATCCCTAGAAACCCCAACGAAGACCATCGAGAACGTCATGACGAATTCTACAAGTGGTGTAATGCTACCTGGCGAATGTGAGTCGACTACTCGGAGCATCACTACGGACGACGCCAAGGAAGGTAAAAACATTGTTGTTGTTGGGGATAGCCAGATTAGGTACATGGATAGGGCATTCTGTTTGAAGGATAGGAGTAGGAGGCAGAGAGTGTGTTTTCCTGGGGCTGGGATGAAGGATATTGTTAGCCGTCTGGATGACATCATGAGAGGTAATGGGAGCAATCCTATTATCTGTCTCAGTGCTGGAGGCAACGATGTTGGCAGACGTAGGAGTGAGGACCTGATTAGCAGGTATAGGTCAGCAATAGAGATAATTAGGAAGAAGGGTGGGAAACCTATCGTATGTGGCATTTTGCCAAGGAGAGGAGTTGGAAATGAATGGTTGTCCAGAGCAATTGGTGTCAATTGCTGGCTGGACAAATACTGTAAGGAAAATGCGGTAACATTCATTCACAACTGGGACCTCTTCTATGGCAGAAATGACATGTATGCCAGGGATGGGGTTCACTTGTCAAGGTGTGGGGTGGGAGCACTGGCCAATGCAGTGGAGGGAGCTGTTAGGTCTTTAAACTAGGAATAGTTAGTGGTATGGGTTTTGGCGGGAAAACTGTGAAGTCGCAGGGTAGTAACATGAGTACTAGGAGAACTAGTAATAGGCAAAATGAGGAGGATATTGGAAAGCCAGTGGCACTAATTGACAATGACAGTAATAGGTTTAGTGGAATAACAGAAAGGAGCAGGAAGGGTAAAGAGATAGGAGGGTCATTAAATATTTATTACACAAATAGTCGCAGTGCTAGGAATAAGATGGACGAGTTGAGACTAGTTGCTAGTGCAGGTAACATAGATGTATTTGCCATTACTGAGACGTGGTTTAATTCAAAAAGTCGGGACATGCCTGCAGAATGTCACATTCAGGGTTTTAAATTGTTCCAAGTAGATAGAAGTATCGGGAAGGGGGGTGGGGTGGCATTGTATGTCCGAGATCACTTGAACTGTTGCATAAAAACGGGTATTAAGTCTGAAGTAACACATACAGAGTCTGTTTGGATAGAATTTTCAGAGGGGCATGAAAAATTAATTTTAGGTGTGATATACCGTCCCTTTGGGGGACGGTATATTACACCTAAAATTAATTTAGATAGGGACCAGGGGAGACTACTATGGGAGGAAATTGTTAGGGCCACAAGGCACGATAATGTAGTAATTCTAGGAGACTTTAACTTTAGTCATATTGATTGGAATTTCTTGACTGGGAATTTAGAATCATACGATTTCTTAGAAGTAGTTCAGGATTGTTTTTTGAAGCAGTTTGTGACAGAACCTACAAGGGGTAATAACCTGCTTGACTTAGTTCTGGCAAACAATGAATCCCTTGTTAATAATTTAGAAGTTTCAGAGGAACTGGGCGCTAGCGACCACAAATCAATTACATGTAGAATTGAATGGAAGTATGATAGTAGGGATAACTCAGTAACAGTCCCAGATTTTCGCTTAGCAGATTACGATGGGCTTAGAGAACACTTATCATCTGTTGACTGGGGTAACGAAGAGAGCTATCAATATGACAGTTTTCTGAACACAATACATGCTGCTCAAAGAACGTTTATCCCTTATAAGGAAATTAGATCAAATAGAAATGACCCAAAATGGATGAATAATAGGCTGAAATATCTACTAGGGCATAAGAAAGGAATTTATAGGCGTATCAAAAGAGGCGAGGGTCATCTTATGAATCAGTATATTGACATTAAGAGGGACATTAAAAAGGGGATAAGAAAAGCTAAAAGGGACTATGAAATTAAAGTTGCTAGGGATTCTAAAACTAACCCAAAAAGTTTTTTCCAGGTCTATAGAACAAAAGTCAGAGATAAGATAGGTCCCCTTAAAAATAACTATGGGCATCTTACTGACAAAGAGAATGAAATGTGCTCGATTTTAAATAATTATTTTCTCTCGGTTTTTACACAGGAAGACACTAATAACATTCCGGTAATTAATTTTTATAGTGAATCAGAAGAAGATAAATTATGTAACATCACAGTCACTAGTGAAATGGTTGTGAAGCAGATAGACAGACTGAAACAAAATAAGTCACCGGGTCCTGATGAGGTTTTTTCAAGTGTTCTAAAGGAATGCAAAATGGAAGTCTGTGAACCATTAACTAATATTTTTAATTTATCTCTTCAAACAGGTGCAGTGTCTGATATGTGGAAGATGGCTAATGTAATTCCTATTTTTAAAACAGGGGACAAGTCGTTACCGTCAAATTACCGCCCAATAAGCCTGACCTCAATTGTAGGCAAATTACTAGAGTCAATTATAGCTGAGATTATAAGAAGCCATCTTGATAAGCATAGCTTGATTAATGATACTCAGCATGGATTCACAAGAGGCCGGTCTTGTCTAACTAATTTATTAACTTTCTTCAGTAAAGCTTTTGAGGCTGTTGACCACGATAAAGAATTTGATATTATTTACTTAGATTTTAGTAAGGCATTTGATAGAGTTCCGCACCAAAGACTGTTGAAGAAAGTAGCAGCTCATGGCATTGGGGGAAGGGTGCTCTCGTGGATCGAATCATGGCTCACAGACAGGAAGCAAAGAGTGTCCATAAATGGGGTTAAATCCGAGTGGGGATCAGTAACAAGTGGCGTTCCACAGGGATCAGTCTTGGGCCCGTTGTTGTTTATAATATATATCAATAATCTTGATGAAGGAATTACTAGTGATATGAGCAAATTCGCCGATGACACGAAGATAGGTAGGATAATTGATTCAAACGTAGATGTTAGGGAACTTCAGGAGGATTTAGACAAACTCTACTCTTGGTCAGAAAAGTGGAAGATGCAGTTCAATGTAGATAAATGCAAGGTTCTGAAGCTCGGGAGTGTCCATAACCCTAGCACTTATAAGTTAAATAATGTAGAACTTAACCATACAGATTGCGAAAAGGACTTGGGGGTTATGGTAAGCAGCAACCTTAAACCAAGACAGCAATGCCTAAGCGTACGTAATAAGGCAAATAGATTACTGGGATTTATATCAAGAAGTGTAAGCAACAGAAGTCCAGAGGTCATACTGCAGCTTTATACATCATTAGTAAGGCCTCACCTAGATTATGCAGCTCAATTCTGGTCTCCATATTACAGAATGGACATAAATTCGTTAGAAAACATTCAGCGTAGGATGACTAAATTAATACATAGCATTAGAAATCTTCCTTATGAAGAAAGATTGAAGACTCTTAAGTTACATTCACTTGTTAGACGAAGAATGAGGGGAGACCTGATCGAAGTGTATAAGTGGAAGATAGGTATTAATAAAGGGGATATTAACAAGGTCTTGAGGATATCTCTCCAAGAGAGAACCCGCAGTAATGGATTTAAATTAGATAAGTTTAGATTTAGAAAGGACATAGGAAAGTATTGGTTTGGAAATAGGGTAGTAGATGAGTGGAACAGTCTACCTAGTTGGGTTATTGAGGCTAGGACTTTGGGTAGTTTCAAATTTAGGTTGGATAAATACATGAGTGGGATGGGTTGGATTTGAGTGGGACTTGCACATCAGAGCTTATTTCTTGGGTAGCATTGAAAATTGGGTAGGTCAAATGTTTGTTAGTGGGATGAATTGTAAAGGACCTGCCTAGTATGGGCCAACAGGCCTGCTGCAGTGTTCCTCCTTTCTTATGTTCTTATGTTCTTATGTAAAATAACTTTTGGACTTCTGTTACTTATACTTCTTGAGATAAATCCAAGTAATCTGTTGGCCTTTTTGCGCACATTAAGGCACTGCTGTCTTGGCTTTAGATTTATGCTTACCATGACTCCCAAGTCCTTTTCACATTCTGTATGACCAAGCTCTACTTCACCTAGATTATAGCTTCGAGGGTTATTTTCATTACCAAGGGCAAGTACCCTACACTTATCCACATTAAACTTCATCTGCCATTTTTCAGACCAAGACATTAATTTGTTCAAATCGTCCTGGAGTTCATTGATATCCTCCTCAGAGTGAATTATACGGCCTATCTTTGTATCATCAGCAAACTTACTCATGTCACTAGTAATCCCTTCATCAAGGTCATTAATGTAAATTATGAACAGTAGAGGCCCTAAAACTGATCCTTGTGGAACGCCACTAGTGACTAATCCCCATTCAGATTTCACTCCATTAATGGTAACTCTCTGCTTTCTATTGGTAAGCCATGCCTCAATCCATGCTAGAACTTTACCTCCTATACCATGAGCTGCCACTTTTCTTAAGAGTCTCTTGTGAGGTACTCTGTCGAAGGCTTTACTAAAATCCAAATAAACAATATCATGTAAAGTAAAAGGACACAAGTGCAACTAATGTGACGTTTATTGTGGCAACGTTTCGCTCTCCAGGAGCTTTATCAAGCCATTACAAACAATACATGGACACAGAGGGTATATAAAGGCTCAGAGTGAGGTGAATACTAGTGAGGTACCATTTCGATGTTCACTAGTGGTAGTAGTAGTAGTGGTAGTGACAAAAGTAATACAATATGGTAGAGCAATTAATTCGTACATGAGTAAAAGGATATAAAAGCTATTACTTGGGTAACATAAAAATAGGTTGGACAAATATAAACTGGAATGAGGCAGCTTGTTTCAGTGTTCACTCTCTGTGCTTTGTGTAGTATAACAGGAGAGACTATGTGATGGCAGGGTTTACTGTTTTCAGGAGGATTCTTGCTAAGACTTCGGAGATGGTGAAGCTGCCGTTGTTTTGTTTAATTGTATTCGAAACAGCGATCAGTGCTGATTCAAGGCACTTGCGTGTGCGGAAATTAGTTTCTTTTATCACTAATTGGGCGTCTCTGAATTTCATAAGATGATTGGTGGAATTTCGGTGTTGTACACAGGCGTTGTTTAAGTTGTCGTTCCTACATGCGTATATGTGTTCATTGAGGCGGGTGTCGAGGTTTCTTGCTGTTTCACCTACGTAGATCTTGTCACAGCCTCCACAGGGTATAGTGTAAACTCCTGCATTGACTGGTTCGTGGTGCTTGGGTTTTGTCCTGGTTAGATCCTTTATTGAAGTGGTAGAAGCGATGGCGACTCTGGTGTTAGCTTGTGAAAGTACTTTTGAGACGTTTAGTGCAACCTGGCTGTTGGGAAGAATTATAACTTTGTTGGGAGCGGTGTTGATGCGTGGAGAATTGATGATCTGAAGAGCTCTTTTCTTGCAGTCTTTGATGAAAAAAGAAGGACATTGTAACTCAGAGAATGTTTGGTGAATGTAAGTACATTCCTCGTCAAGAAACTCAGGACTACAAATTCGGTATGCTCTTAGGAAAAACCCGATGATGATGCCTCTTTTGGTCTTGGTATCTTGACTGGAATAGAAGTGTGTGAGATCATTTTTATTGGTGGGTTTCCGATAAACTTGAAATCTTAGGTTGTTGTCTACTTTGTGAATGAGGACGTCGAGGAAAGGTAGCTTGTCATTGGACTCTTCTTCTAGTGTAAACTGAATCGCTGGTTCAACTGCGTTGAGCCTTGCCTGAAGATCCCGTACATCAAAACGTTTTGGAGTTATTACGAGGACATCGTCCACGTAACGTAACCAAGTGACGCTTGAAGGGATGATGTTGGCGAAGTGTTCGGACTCTAGGTGTTCCATGTATAAGTTGGCTAGGACGGCACTTATTGGGGACCCCATTCCCATGCCGTAGGTTTGTTTGTAGAGCTTGTTATTGAAGGGAAAACAGTTGAAGTTAACACAGAGTTCAATCAAGTCAACAAAATCTTCGGGAGGTAAAGGAAGATTAAGGTCCTGGTTGACTTTACGTCGTAGAACCTCGATGGCTTTTTTGGTAGGTACTTTTGTGAAGAGGGAAGTCACATCAAAACTGCTTAGTTTCTTGTTACGGATGGAGAGGTTACGGATGCGGTTGAGAAGGTCGCCTGAGTGTTTAAGATGAGCGGGGCTGATGGTCCCCAGAAGGCAGGAAAGATGTTTGGCAAGAACTCCGGCTAGTTTGTGTGGAGCACTGCCTATTCCTGACGTGATTGGTCTGAGAGGAATAATATTCCTCTCAGACCAATCACCTTCGTCCTATACACTTGAAAGAACCCCTTTGGATTAGTCTTTGATTCATTAGCAACTCTAATTTCATAGTCACGTTTAGCCTTTCTAATCGCCTTTTTTACTTTTCTTTTAAGCTGAACATATTGGTCAGTAAGGTTAACCTCTCCTCTTCTGATGCGCCTATAAATTCCCCTTTTCTCCCCTAATAGATGCTTTAGCCTCCTGTTAACCCATTTGGGATCGTTATTATTAGACCTAATTTCTCTCTGGGGAATGTATATACTCTGGGCACTGTGTACATTATTAAGAAACAATCATAAAAGCAGATCCCTTCATATTCATAAGTATGATTATCGTCAATAAAATCATTAGCTAGATAACCCCAATCAAGATTAGACAGATGTTCCCTAAGTCCATTATAATCGGCAGAACGAAAATCGGGGATTTTTACTGTATTATCATTATTCTTGCATTCCCAATTAATGCTAAAGGTGATGGATTTGTGATCACTTGCGCCAAGCTCTTCAGTGATCTCCAGATTATTCACGAGTGTTTCCTTATTTGACAAGACTAGGTCTAGCAAATTATTACCCCTGGTAGGTTCAGTTACACTCTGTTTCAGAAAACAGCCCTGAACTGTTTCCATGAAGTCACTGGACTCTAGATTTCCTGTCAAAGAATTCCAGTCAATTTGGCTAAAGTTAAAGTCCCCTACTATGACTACGTTACTGTGTCCAGAAGCCCTAACAATTTCGTCCCAAAGAAGTCTCCCTCTATCGTGATCCAAGCCTGGAGGTCGGTATATTACACCTAGAATTAGTTTTTCTTGACCCTCCACGAACTCTACCCAAAAAGACTCTGTTACTGCTCCATCTATTTTTATACCTGTTTTTATGCAACAATTAATATTT
The DNA here is from genome assembly GCF_038502225.1 of Cherax quadricarinatus. Taxonomy (NCBI): domain Eukaryota; kingdom Metazoa; phylum Arthropoda; class Malacostraca; order Decapoda; family Parastacidae; genus Cherax; species Cherax quadricarinatus. The sequence goes on from NC_091295.1 coordinate 54,778,240, forward strand.
TCTCGAACATACAATGCAACTCCTCCCCCCTTCCCATTACATCTATCCACATTGAATAACTTAAATCCCTGAATATTACACTCAGCAGTCATATCCCGACTCTTTAAACCATACCACGTTTCAGTTAATGCAATGATATCAAAGTTCCCAGCACATGCTACCAAACGTAGTTCATTAATTTTATTTCTTGCACTTCGACTGTTAGCATAAAATACCATCATATGTTTTTTCTTCTGCACATTTTTCCTATTCATCTTTGTTTTTACACAATTTCTGAAATTATCATTACCCAGAGTTACTCCATAACAGTTACTATTAAGATTCTTAATATCAGAGCATAAGTCAATATATCCATACTCATTATTAATCATTTCTAAACCCATACCTCTAACTAATCCTAGTTTAAAGTCCTAACAACCCCCTCAACTGAGTTAGCAAGAAAACCCACACCTGCCCTGGATAAGTGAACCCCATCCCTGGCATACATGTCATTTCGGCCATAGAAGTTGTCCCAGTTGTCAATGAACGGTACTGCATTATCCTTACAGTGTTTATCCAGCCAACAATTAATACCAATTGCTCTGGACAACCATTCATTACCAACACCTCTTCTTAGCAAAATGCCACATATAACAGGGCGCCCCCCCTTCTTCCTAATCATGTCTATAGCTGTCCTGAACTTTCTAACTAAATCCTCACTTCTACGCTTGCCTACATCATTGCCTCCAGCACTGAGGCAAATAATAGGATTGATCCCATTACCGTTCATGATGTTGTCAAGCCGGCTAACAATGTCCTCTATCCCAGCCCCAGGAAAGCATACCCTTTGTCTCCTACTCCTGTCCTTCAAGCAGAATGCCCTATCCATGTATCTAACCTGGCTATCCCCAACAACAACAATATTCTTACCTTCCTTGTTGTCGTTCATCGTGACGATCCCAGTAGTAGACTCACATTCGTCGGGTAGCACCGAGAATGCGTTGGAGGTTTCCACGGGAGTTTCCACAGCAGTCTCTTTCTTCTTCATCGTTTCTGGCTTTCCATTCGTCTTCTTGATCGTCAACTTCGTCGTCCCCTGCTGTCCAGCCACTGACCACGATCCCTTCTTGACCTGAGGACTCGAAACAGGAGGACTACTACGAATCCTCTTGTTTTCCTCGGTCAATCGCCGTATCTCCATCTTCGCTGCCCTCAATTCTTCCTTAAGTTGCTGGCAAAGTTGCTCGATGGAGGGCATCTTGGTTCAGTCCACGGGAGCAAACAAGACACTTCTTCACAGAGTTAAGTACAGGTCACCACTCAAGAGCACACAAACAGGTCTTCACAGAGCTAAGTACACGTCACCACTGAGCTAAGTACACGTCACCACTGAGCTAAGTACACTGAGCGAAAGTCCCCGTTTATAGCTAAAATTGAGACTTTCAGCGTTATATTATTATCTGTTAATATATGAAAAACAGCATGGTATTATCACTATTATTGTTATTATCACTATTATCGTTATTATCGCTATTATCGTTATTATCACTATTATTGTTATTATCACTATTTTGTAATTATCTCTATTATTTTACTATTATGGTTAGGTAGGATTTCTTGTGTATATAGAGTTTAAGTCTCGGAACCATCCGGTGAATTGTTCAGTTGTTTATGTCCGGCTGGCTGACGTGGCTCAGCTGATCCAACCTGACGACACGTCAACAGACTGGCAAGTAGTCAGTCTGCTCCCAGCTCTAGCCCTGACAACTGATAGTATATTGGCTCTTACGGTGTACAGTTGAATGGTTTTGAGAATTGGACTATAGAGCTGACTCAATTTGTTCCTCATTGCTTTGAAAGACTCTTTTGATATTTATATCCTTGGTCAGTTCAGTAATCCAGAGATACTATACGGCCAGATTCAAAGGTCTTGTTAAATCTTGTACCTTTGGTATTTTGAGTCTACAGTCTTGTTAAGAAAGAGACATAAATATTAATGAGGACTTAGATACAGGAAGAATAATTAAACTTCCTTATTAATGAGACATTTCCATGATTTGGAACTAAATGTATATGGTAATTTTATTGTACAAAGTATTAAGTTAAATCAACTACAATGAGAAGATAAAGTATTGTATTAAAATACTTTAATAAATTTGAATATTATTCTATGGAGTTTCCCAGTTGAAATTATTTCCCCAAGACTCTAAAAGACCTTTAAAGAACTCGGATCCAAAAATCTTGTTGCATAAGAAATAAATGGTAACGGGCCACATTCTGAAGTTTTTTAAAAAATTTCTTATTCGCAACATCGGTGTTATGTAGTGTTGTATGGTGGTACGTGGTGTTGTATGATGGTATGTGGTGTTGTATGGTGGTATGTGGTGTTGCATGGTGGTATGTGTTGTATGATGGTATGTGGTGTTGTATGGTGGTATGAGGTGTTGTATGATGGCATGTGGTGCTGTATGGTGGTATGTGGTGTTGTATGGTGGGATATAGTGTTGTATGGTGGTATGTAGTGTTGTATGATGGTATGTGGTGTTGTATGGTAGTATGTGGCGTTGTATGGTGGTATCTGGTGTTGTATGGTGGTATCTGGTGTTGTATGGTGGTATGTGGTGTTGTATGATGTTATGTAGTGTTGTAGGGTGGTATGTGGTGTTGTATGGTGGTATGTGGTGTTGGTATGTTGGTATGTGGTGTTGTATGGTGGTATGTGGTGTTGTATGGTGGTATGTGGTGTTGTATGGTGTTACGTTGTGTTGTATGGTGTTATGTGGTGTTGTATGGTGGTATGTAGTATTGTATGGTGTTATGTGGTGCTTGGTGTTGTGTGGTGTTGTATGGTGTTACGTGGTGTTGTATGGTAGTATGTAGTGTTGTATGGTGTTATGTGGTGTTTGGTGTTGTGTGTTGTTGTATGGTGTTACGTGGTGTTGTATGGTGTTATGTGGTGTTGTATGGTGTTATGTGGTGCTGTATGGTGTTATGTGGTGTTGTATGGTGGTATGTAGTGTTGTATGGTGTTATGTGGTGTTTGGTGTTGTGTGGTGTTGTATGGTGTTATGTGGTGTTGTATGGTGTTATGTGTTGTATGGTGTTATGTGGTGCTGTATGGTGTTATGTGGTGTTGTATGGTGGTATGTAGTGTTGTATGGTGTTATGTGGCGTTGTATGGTGTTATGTGGTGCTGTATGGTGTTATGTGGTGTTGTATGGTGGTATGTAGTGTTGTATGGTGTTATGTGGTGTTTGTTGTGTGGTGTATGGTGTTATGTGGTGTTGTATGGTGTTATATGGTGTTGTATGGTGGTATGTAGTGTTGTATGGTGTTATGTGGTGTTTGGTGTTGTGTGGTGTTGTATGGTGTTATGTGGTGTTGTATGGTGTTATGTGGTGTTTGGTGTTGTGTGGTGTTGTATGGTGTTATTTGGTGTTGTATGGTGGTATGTAGTGTTGTATGGTGTTATGTGGTGCTTGGTGTTGTGCGGTGTTGTATGGTGTTATGTGGTGTTGTATGGTAGTATGTAGTGTTGTATGGTGTTATTTGGTGTTTGGTGTTGTGTGGTGTTGTAGAGTGTTACGTGGTGTTGTATGGTGTTATGTGGTGTTGTATGGTGTTATGTGCTGTATGGTGTTATGTGGTGTTGTATGGTGGTATGTAGTGTTGTATGGTGTTATGTGGTGTTTGGTGTTGTGTGGTGTTGTATGGTGTTATGTGGTGTTGTATGGTGTGATGTGGTGTTGTATGGTGTTATGTGGTGCTGTATGGTGTTATGTGGTGTTGTATGGTGGTATGTAGTGTTGTATGGTGTTATGTGGTGTTTGGTGTTGTGTGGCGTTGTATGGTGTTATGTGGTGCTGTATGGTGTTATGTGGTGTTGTATGGTGGTGTGTAGTGTTGTATGATGCTATGTGGTGTTTGGTGTTGTGTGGTGTTGTATGGTGTTATGTGGTGTTGTATGGTGTTATGTGGTGTTGTATAGTGTTATATGGTGTTGTATGGTGGTATGTAGTGTTGTATGGTGCTATGTGGTGTTTGGTGTTGTGCGGTGTTGTATGGTGTTATGTGGTGTTGTATGGTGTTATGTGGTGCTGTATGGTGTTATGTGGTGTTTGGTGTTGTGTGGTGTTGTATGGAGTTATGTGGTGTTGTATGGTGGTATGTAGTGTTGTATGGTGTCATGTGGTGTTTGGTGTTGTGTGGTGTTGTATGGTGTTATGTGGTGCTGTATGGTGTTATGTGGTGTTTGGTGTTGTGTGGTGTTGTATGGAGTTATGTGGTGTTGTATGGAGGTATGTAGTGTTGTATGGTGTCATGTGGTGTTTGGTGTTGTGTGGTGTTGTATGGTGTTATGTGGTGTTGTATGGTGTTATGTGGTGCTGTATGGTGTTATGTGGTGCTGTATGGTGTTATGTGGTGTTGTATGGTGTTATATGGTGTTGTATGGTGTTATGTGGTGCTGTATGGTGTTATATGGTCTTGTATGGTGTTATATGGTGCTGTATGGTGTTATGTGGTGTTGTATGGTGTTATGTGGTGCTGTATGGTGTTATGTGGTGTTGTATGGTGTTATGTGGTGCTGTATGGTGTTATGTGGTGTTTTATGGTGTTATGTGGTGCTGTAAGGTGTTATTTGGTGCTGAATGGTGTTATATGGTGTTGTATGGTGTTATGTGGTGCTGTATGGTGTTATGTGGTGTTGTATGGTGTTATGTGGTGCTGTATGGTGTTATATGGTGTTGTATGGTGTTATGTGGTGTTGTATGGTGTTATGTGGTGCTGTATGGTGCTATATGGTGTTGTATGGTGTTATGTGGTGCTGTATGGTGTTATGTGGTGTTGTATGGTGTTATATGGTGTTGTATGGTGTTATGTGGTGCTGTATGGTGTTATATGGTGTTGTATGGTGTTATGTGGTGCTGTATGGTGTTATGTGGTGTTGTATGGTGTTATATGGTGTTGTATGGTGTTATGTGGTGTTGTATGTGTTATGTGGTGTTTGGTGTTATATAGTGTTGTATGGTGTTATGTGGTGCTGTATGGTGTTATATGGTGTTGTATGGTGTTGTGTGGTGTTGTATGGTGTTATGTGGTGCTGTATGGTGGTATATGGTGCTGTATGGTGTTATGTGGTGTTGTATGGTGTTATGTGGTGCTGTATGGTGGTATGTGGTGTTGTATGGTGTTATGTGGTGTTATATGCTGTTATGTGGTGCTGTATGGTGTTATGTGGTGTTGGGGTAACACGGGCAGCTAGATATAAGGAAACTGTATAATGAATAAATATATCTTACTTTTTTTCTTTTACTTAAATTAATTATTTTAGTATTTAAAGACAAATTAAGAAAGTGAAAAACTTATAAATTGTTAATTTTTTATTTAGTATTGTAAAACTATTTTGTATAATATAAATCAGTTTATAATACCAATGTAACTAATAGTTATAATCACAATGATTTTTAAAGAGGGAGACCGGTAAGCCAGTGGAAGGTCTCTGTCAGATGACCAAAAACTCCCGCGTCAGGAAACACTTGTCCTGTTTCCTGAGAACATTATACTTACCTTATATTACTGTATTGAAAAAGGTAATAGTAATTTGTGATAATGATACCATAATTTTTAAAGGGTGCCCTGGTATGTGTTTAGTCTTTATTAGTGTTATATTTACATTGGAGCGCTAAACCCATCAGTGTCATAGAGAGTCTAAGGCCTAGAACTTTCCTCCTCGTTGCAACCCATCCATCCTTCACCTCTACCCTCCATCTGTCCTCCACCTCTACCCTTCATCGGTCCTCCACCTCTACCCTCCATCGGTCCTCCACCTCTACCCTCCATCGGTCCTCCACCTCTACCCTCCATCGGTCCTCCACCTCTACCCTCCATCGGTCCTCCACCTCTACCCTCCATCGGTCCTCCACCTCTACCCTCCATCGGTCCTCCACCTCTACCCTCCATCGGTCCTCCACCTCTACCCTCCATCGGTCCTCCACCTCTACCCTCCATCGGTCCTCCACCTCTACCCTCCATCCGTGGAGAAATTTACCATCATGAGACTAAGAGGCGGGTGAGAGGAAGATTCCCATCCTTAAGAGGAAACAGGAACGTAAACATCAGTAAACAGACAATTATTGTGGTGTTTAGAAGTATAAACTGGGAGTGAGGAGCTATTGCATGTTATAACTCCCAAGTCTTCAGTTTAAGTACGTATATAAGAAGAGTAATATTAAAGGGCATCCTATAGTTATAAGAATATCACCTGTTTATTATAGATGAGATTGCAATAGGCTGGTGTCCTCTTAAGTGAGTTTGGCCTATTTGGTGAATTCGGCTTATTAGGTGCTGGTCTGAAAGGGGCAGAGTTGCCTGGGACTCAGTACTTACCTGGAGGGTGTATACCTGGAGGATGTTCCTGGGGTTAACTCAGTACTTACCTGGAGGGTGTATACATGGAGGATGTTCCTGGGGTTAACGCTCCTGCGGCCCCGTTCATAACGAGGCCTCGCTGAGTACTTCCCGTGCCGTAGGATTCACATTCATCGCGGTAAATACTCTCTCCTGGTGGTACACAGTCAGGCATATAATCGATGGGACAATATAAATATCACAGAGTTGCAAATAAGAGACTGGCAACTTAAGAACGTCGGTAGCAGAATCTAGTGCAGCGCGGTGACTCGAGCCGACTTTAACGGCGAAGAGTGAATGCTAAACCGACTGAAACAATGTCATAGACAATCGTCATCGCGTTCGAAGCCTAGGATCTCGGATTCCATGTACGGAAGTACTAACAGCCCAAGAAATATAAACAAACCGTGGCAAGAAAGTGTTGTTTACCTAGTACTCCTACTTCACGAAGTTGTAGCATTCTGACGGGTCTAATTATAAGTCATTAGACAAGCAGCTACAGGAGTCGTGATAAGCTGACGAAGCACCTAACCAGTGAAGGAAAGAGGGTCATGTTTAGATTTTGCCGCTGAAGTGGCTAATTTATTGCACACATCGTTTCCATCCCATGGACGGTAGTGACTAATTTTTTGGAACTGCATATCCAACCTGTGGATGTTAGTGGCTAGTTAATTTTGCACCCTATATCCATCTGAAGATAGTAGTAGCTAGTTAATTATACACCCTTTATCCATGCTATGGACGACAGGGACTAGTTGTGCCCTCTATATCCATCCTGTGGACGGTAGCGCAAGAATATCCAGACACAATAAACCTAAGAACTAAACCCCAAAAGGATTAATATTATTATATCTGGATTTTTTTTACTCACATTTTGCTTTAATCTATCACAAGAAAATTAAGAATATTTGCTAAACGTGGAATAACCTGAAATAGTGAATATATCAGATAGGAAAAAAATTCTACCCCATTAGCAGTTATTCTTGCAAAATAATCACCTTGATCACGGGTAGTAATGGTCGGTGGTGGGTGTAAGGAGAGGCTGGTGTAACCTGTTTACTAATACAAGTTCAGATCTACTGCAATGTTTAGACAGCTAATATTAAATAACTGTAAACTCGCCGAATGTCTTATGTTCAGTCTTTGAATCTTTGAAGTCTAGACTCGTAAGTTTTAAGTTCATGTATCTCGCCATGTTTATCTGTGTGTTGTAGAGATAAGGGGAGAGAGAGAGAGAGAGAGAGAGAGAGAGAGAGAGAGAGAAAGAGAGCGCGTTTACCATTTCTCAAAGGAACTTGTCGCTAACCTACACACACACACACACACACACATTGTGTGTGTGTGTGTGTGTGTGTGTGTGTGTGTACTCACCTAGTTGTACTCACCTAGTTGAGGTTGCGGGGGTCGAGTCCGAGCTCCTGGCCCCGCCTCTTCACTGATCGCTACTAGGTCACTCTCCCCGAGCCGTGAGCTTTATCATACCTCTGCTTAAAGCTATGTATGGATCCTGCCTCCACTACATCGCTTCCCAAACTATTCCACTTACTGACTACTCTGTGGCTGAAGAAATACTTCCTAACATCCCTGTGATTCATCTGTGTCTTTAGCTTCCAACTGTGTCCCCTTGTTGCTGTGTCCAAACTCTGGAACATCCTGTCTTTGTCCACCTTGTCAATTCCCCTCAGTATTTTGTATGTCGTTATCATGTCCCCCCTATCTCTCCTGTCCTCCAGTGTCGTCAGGTTGATTTCCCTTAACCTCTCCTCGTAGGACATACCTCTTAGCTCTGGGACTAGTCTTGTTGCAAACCTTTGCACTTTCTCTAGTTTCTTTACGTGCTTGGCTAGGTGTGGGTTCCAAACTGGTGCCGCATACTCCAATATGGGCCTAACGTATACGGTGTACAGGGTCCTGAACGATTCCTTATTAAGATGTCGGAATGCTGTTCTGAGGTTTGCTAGGCGCCCATATGCTGCAGCAGTTATTTGGTTGATGTGCGCTTCAGGAGATGTGCCTGGTGTTATACTCACCCCAAGATCTTTTTCCTTGAGTGAGGTTTGTAGTCTCTGACCCCCTAGACTGTACTCCGTCTGCGGCCTTCTTTGCCCTTCCCCAATCTTCATGACTTTGCACTTGGTGGGATTGAACTCCAGGAGCCAATTGCTGGACCAGGTCTGCAGCCTGTCCAGATCCCTTTGTAGTTCTGCCTGGTCTTCGATCGAGTGTATTCTTCTCATCAACTTCACGTCATCTGCAAACAGGGACACCTCAGAGTCTATTCCTTCCGTCATGTCGTTCACAAATACCAGAAACAGCACTGGTCCTAGGACTGACCCCTGCGGGACCCCGCTGGTCACAGGTGCCCACTCTGACACCTCGCCACGTACCATGACTCGCTGCTGTCTTCCTGACAAGTATTCCCTGATCCATTGTAGTGCCTTCCCTGTTATCCCTGCTTGGTCCTCCAGTTTTTGCACCAATCTCTTGTGGGGAACTGTGTCAAACGCCTTCTTGCAGTCCAAGAAAATGCAATCCACCCACCCCTCTCTCTCTTGTCTTACTGCTGTCACCATGTCATAGAACTCTAGTAGGTTTGTGACACAGGATTTCCCGTCCCTGAAACCATGCTGGCTGCTGTTGATGAGATCATTCCTTTCTAGGTGTTCCACCACTCTTCTCCTGATAATCTTCTCCATGATTTTGCATACTATACATGTCAGTGACACTGGTCTGTAGTTTAACGCTTCATGTCTGTCTCCTTTTTTAAAGATTGGGACTACATTTGCTGTCTTCCATGCCTCAGGCAATCTCCCTGTTTCGATAGATGTATTGAATATTGTTGTTAGGGGTACACATAGCGCCTCTGCTCCCTCTCTCAATACCCATGGGGAGATGTTATCTGGCCCCATTGCCTTTGAGGTATCTAGCTCACTCAGAAGCCTCTTCACTTCTTCCTCGGTTGTGTGCACTGTGTCCAGCACTTGGTGGTGTGCCCCACCTCTCCGTCTTTCTGGAGTCCCTTCTGTCTCCTCTGTGAACACTTCTTTGAATCTCTTGTTGAGTTCTTCACATACTTCACGGTCATTTCCTGTTGTCTCTCCTCCTTCCTTCCTTAGCCTGATTACCTGGTCCTTGACTGTTGTTTTCCTCCTGATGTGGCTGTACAACAGTTTCGGGTCAGATTTGGCTTTCGCTGCTATGTCATTTTCATATTGTCTTTGGGCCTCCCTTCTTATCTGTGCATATTCGTTTCTGGCTCTACGACTGTTCTCCTTATTCTCCTGGGTCCTTTGCCTTCTATATTTCTTCCATTCCCTAGCACACTTGGTTTTTGCCTCCCTGCACCTTTGGGTAAACCATGGGCTCATCCTGGCTTTTTCATTACTCCTGTTACCCTTGGGTACAAACCTCTCCTCAGCCTCCTTGCATTTTGTTGCTACATATTCCATCATCTCATTAACTGGCTTCCCTGCCAGTTCTCTGTCCCACTGAACCCCGTTCAGGTAGTTCCTCATTCCTGTGTAGTCCCCTTTCTTGTAGTTTGGCTTCATTCGTCCTGGCCTTCCTGCTTCTCCCTCCACTTGTAGCTCTACTGTGTATTCGAAGCTTAAAACCACATGGTCACTGGCCCCAAGGGGTCTTTCATATGTGATGTCCTCGATATCTGCACTACTGAAGGTGAATACTAAGTCCAGCCTTGCTGGTTCATCCTCTCCTCTCTCTCTTGTAGTGTCCCTTACGTGTTGGTACATGAAGTTCTCCAGTACCACCTCCATCATCTTAGCCCTCCATGTATCTTGGCCCCCATGTGGGTCCAAGTTCTCCCAATCGATCTCCTTGTGGTTAAAGTCCCCCATGATCAGGAGCTTTGCACTGCATGCATGAGCTCTTCTGGCCGCTCTAGCCAGTGTGT
>NC_091295.1:54796039-54813666 GCF_038502225.1 Cherax quadricarinatus
CTTCCTGCAGTCTAGGAAAACGCAATCTACCCAACCCTCTCTCTCGTGTCTTACTTCTGTTACCTTGTCATAAAACTCCAGGAGGTTTGGGATACAAGATTTGCCTTCCATGAACCCATGCTGGTTTTCATTTATAATCTTGTTCCTTTCCAGGTGTTCGACCACTCTCCTCCTGATAATCTTCTCCATGACCTTGCACACGATACATGTCAGAGACACAGGTCTGTAGTTTAGTGCCTCGTTTCTGTTTCCTTTCTTAAATATGGGGACTACATTAGCTGTCTTCCATTTCTCAGGTAGTTGCCCAGTTTCAAGGGATGTGTTGAAGATTGTGGTTAGAGGCACACACAGCATCTCTGCTCCTTCTCTAAGGACCCATGGGGAGATGTTGTCCGGTCCCATCGCCTTTGAGGTGTCAAGGTCAAGGAGCTTCTTCACCTCCTCCTCAGTTGTTCGTATGTCATCCAACACTTGTTGGTATATTCCCTCTTGATGTTCCCTTCTGTTCTGTCTTCCCACAGCCCTTCCTGTCTCTACTGTAAAAACTTCCTTGAATCTCCTGTTCAGCTCCTCACATACCTCCTGATCATTTCTTGTGAGTTCTCCACCTTCTGTCCTTAATCTGATCACCTGGTCTTTGACTGTTGTCTTCCTCCTGATGTGGCTATACAACAGTTTCGGGTCAGTCTTGATTCTCGATGCTATGTCATTTTCATACTGTCGTTGGGCCTCCCTCCTTACCTGTGCGTACTCATTCCTGGCTCTGCGACTGATCTCCCTATTTTCGTGTGTTCTCTGCCTTCTGTACTTTTTCCATTCTCTATTGCACTTTGTTTTTGCCTCCTTACACCGTCGGGTGTGTGTGTGTGTGTATGTGTGTGTGTGTGTGTGTGTGTGTGTGTGTGAGTGTGAGTGTGTGTGTGTGTGTGTGTGTGTGTGTGTGTGTGTGTGTGTATGTGTGTGTGTTACTTTGCGGTTGATAAAGACAACAGATTATTAACAACGGTAATAAGCGCTTCTCACTTATGCGGTCGTTATCCTGATTACTAATTTCACGCCATTCGTAAACAGTGATGAACAGGATGAAGTTTCCTCTAGTCCGACGCTGCGTGTCCCTAAGGGTTTAGCGCTTCCCTGAGAAAATAATATGTTTCGCTATCATGTCATTTATATATATTAGGAACAGCTGGGGACCCGAGCACTCATCTCTGTGGAAGGAACAGCTGGGGACCCGAGCACTCATCTCTGTGGAAGGAACAGCTGGGGACCCGAGCACTCATCTCTGTGGAAGGAACAGCTGGGGACTCGAGCACTCATCTCTGTGGAAGGAACAGCTGGGGACCCAAGCACTCATCTCTGTGGAAGGAACAGCTGGAGACCCAAGCACTCATCTCTGTGGAAGGAACAGCTGGGGACCCAAGCACTCATCTCTGTGGAAGGAACAGCTAGGGACCCAAGCACTCATCTCTGTGGAAGGAACAGCTAGGGACCCAAGCACTCATCTCTGTGGAAGGAACAGCTGGGGACCCGAGCACTCATCTCTGTGGAAGGAACAGCTGGGAACCCGAACACTCATCTCTGTGGAAGGAACAGCTGGGGACCCGAGCACTCATCTCTGTGGAAGGAACAGCTGGGGACCCAAGCACTCATCTCTGTGGAAGGAACAGCTGGGAACCCGAACACTCATCTCTGTGGAAGGAACAGCTGGGGACCCGAGCACTCATCTCTGTGGAAGGAACCGCTGGGGACCTGAGCACTCATCTCTGTGGAAGGAGCAGCTGGGGACCCGAGCACTCATCTCTGTGGAAGGAACAGCTGGGGACCCAAGCACTCATTTCTGTGGAAGGAACAGCTGGGAGCCCGAGCACTCATCTCTGTGGAAGGAACAGCAGGGGACCCGAGCACTCATCTCTGTGGAAGGAACAGCTGGGGACCCAAGCACTCATCTCTGTGGAAGGAACAGCTGGGGACCCAAGCACTCATCTCTGTGGAAGGAACAGCTGGGGACACAAGCGCTAATCTCTGTGGAAGGAACAGCTGGGAATCCAAGCACTCATCTCTGTCTAAGGAACAGCTGGGAAACCGAGCACTCATCTTTGTGGAAGGAACAGCTGGGGACCCGAGCACTCATCTCTGTGGAAGGAACAGCTGGGAACCCAAGCACTCATCTCTGTGGAAGAAACAGCTGGTGACCCAAGCACTCATCTCTGTGGAAGGAACAGCTGGGGACCCAAGCACTCATCTCTGTGGAAGGAACAGCTGGGAACCCAAGCACTCATCTCTGTGGAAGGAACAGCTGGGGACCCAAGCACTCATCTCTGTGGAAGGAACAGCTGGGGACCCAAGCACTCATCTCTGTGGAAGGAACAGCTGGGGACCTGAGCACTCATCTCTGTGGAAGGAACAGCTGGGGACCCGAGCACTCATCTCTGTGGAAGGAACAGCTGGGCAGCCAAGCACTCATTTCTGTGGAAGGAACAGCTGGGAGCCCGAGCACTCATCTCTGTGGAAGGAACAGCTGGGGACCCAAGCACTCAATCTCTGTGGAAGGAACAGCTGGGGACCCGAACACTCATCTCTGTGGAAGGAACAGCTGGGGACCCAAGCACTCATCTCTGTGGAAGGAACAGTTGGGGACCCAAGCGCTAATCTCTGTGGAAGGAACAGCTGGGAACCCGAGCACTCATCTCTGTGGAAGGAACAGCTGGGAACCCGAGCACTCATCTCTGTGGAAGGAACAGCTGGGGACCTGAGCACTCATCTCTGTGGAAGGAACAGCTGGGGACCCGAGCACTCATCTCTGTGGAAGGAACAGTTGGGGACCCGAGCACTCATCTCTGTGGAAGGAACAGTTGGGGACCCGAGCACTCATCTCTGTGGAAGGAACAGCTGGGGACCCGAGCACTCATCTCTGTGGAAGGAACAGTTGGGGACCCGAGCACTCATCTCTGTGGAAGGAACAGCTGGGAACCCGAGCACTCATCTCTGTGGAAGGAACAGTTGGGGACCCGAGCACTCATCTCTGTGGAAGGAACAGCTGGGAACCCGAGCACTCATCTCTGTGGAAGGAACAGCTGGGAACCCGAGCACTCATCTCTGTGGAAGGAACAGCTGGGGACCCGAGCACTCATCTCTGTGGAAGGAACAGTTGGGGACCCGAGCACTCATCTCTGTGGAAGGAACAGCTGGGAACCCGAGCACTCATCTCTGTGGAAGGAACAGCTGGGAACCCGAGCACTCATCTCTGTGGAAGGAACAGCTGGGGACCCGAGCACTCATCTCTGTGGAAGGAACAGCTGGGGACCCGAGCACTCATCTCTGTGGAAGGAACAGCTGGGGACCCAAGCACTCATCTTTGTGGAAGGAACAGCTGGGGACCCGAGCACTCATCTCTGTGGAAGGAACGCTGGGGACCCAAGCACTCATCTTTGTGGAAGGAACAGCTGGGGACCCGAGCACTCATCTCTGTGGAAGGAACAGCTGGGGACCTGAGCACTCATCTCTGTGGAAGGAACAGCTGGGGACCCGAGCACTCATCTCTGTGGAAGGAACGCTGGGGACCCAAGCACTCATCTCTGTGGAAGGAACAGCTGGGGACCCGAGCACTCATCTCTGTGGAAGGAACAGCTGGGGACCAGAGCACTCATCTCTGTGGAAGGAACGCTGGGGACCCAAGCACTCATCTCTGTGGAAGGAACAGCTGGGGACCTGAGCACTCATCTCTGTGGAAGGAACAGCTGGGGACCTGAGCACTCATCTCTGTGGAAGGAACAGCTGGGGACCCGAGCACTCATCTCTGTGGAAGGAACGCTGGGGACCCAAGCACTCATCTCTGTGGAAGGAACAGCTGGGGACCCAAGCACTCATCTCTGTGGAAGGAACAGCTGGGGACCTGAGCACTCATCTCTGTGGAAGGAACAGCTGGGGACCTGAGCACTCATCTCTGTGGAAGGAACAGCTGGGGACCCGAGCACTCATCTCTGTGGAAGGAACAGCTGGGGACCTGAGCACTCATCTCTGTGGAAGGAACAGCTGGGGACCCAAGCACTCATCTCTGTGGAAGGAACAGCTGGGGACCTGAGCACTCATCTCTATGGAAGGAACAGCTGGGGACCAAAGCACTCATCTCTGTGGAAGGAACAGCTGGGGACCCAAGCGCTAATCTCTGTGGAAGGAACAGCTGGGGACCCAAGCACTCATCTCTGTGGAAGGAACAGCTGGGGACCCGAGCACTCATCTCTGTGGAAGGAACAGATGGGAACCCAAGCACTCATCTCTGTGGAAGGAACAGCTGGGGACCCGAACACTCATCTCTGTGGAAGGAACAGCTGGGGACCCAAGCACTCATCTCTGTGGAAGGAACAGCTGAGGACCCAAGCACTCATCTCTGTGGAAGGAACAGCTGGGGACCCAAGCACTCATCGCTGTGGAAGGAACAGCTGGGGACTCAAGCACTCATCTCTGTGGAAGGAACAGCTGGGGACCCAAGCACTCATCTCTGTGGAAGGAACAGCTGGGGACCCAAGCACTCATCTCTGTGGAAGGAACAGCTGGGGACTCAAGCACTCATCTCTGTGGAAGGAACAGCTGGGGACCCAAGCACTCATCTCTGTGGAAGGAACAGCTGGGGACCCAAGCACTCATCTCTGTGGAAGGAACAGCTGGGGACCCAAGCACTCATCTCTGTGGAAGGAACAGCTGGGGACCCAAGCGCTCATCTCTGTGGAATGAGCAGCTCGGGACCCGAGCACTCATCTCTGTGGAAGGAACAGCTGGGGACCCAAGCACTCATCTCTGTGGAAGGAACAGCTGGGGACCCAAGCGCTCATCTCTGTGGAATGAGCAGCTCGGGACCCGAGAACTCATCTCTGTGGAAGGAACAGCTGGGGACCCGAGCACTCTTCTCTGTGGAAGGAACAGCTGGGAACCCGAGCACTCATCTCTGTGGAAGGAACAGCTGGGGATCCAAGCACTCATCTCTGGGGGAGGAACAGCTGGGGACCCAAGCGCTAATCTCTGTGGAAGGAACAGCTGGGGACCCAAGCACTCATCTCTGTGGAAGGAACAGATGGGAACCCAAGCACTCATCTCTGTGGAAGGAACAGCTGGGGACCCAAGCACTCATCTCTGTGGAAGGAACAGCTGGGGACCAAAGCACTTATCTTTGAGGGAACAGCTAGGTACGAAGCACTCATCTCTGGGGAAGGAAGAGCTGAGGTCCCAAGCACTGATCAGTGTGTATGTGTGTGTGTATACCCATCTATTTTTTATTGCAGGGGGTCGAGTCACAGCTCCTGGCCCCGCCTCTTCGCTGGTCGCTACTAGCTCCTCTTCCTCCCTGCTCGATGAAGTTTACTCTGTGTTTTCAAAGCTCTATCGTATCTCTTACAGCTTTATCGTATATCGTGTGTGTG
The DNA here is from genome assembly GCF_038502225.1 of Cherax quadricarinatus. Classification (NCBI taxonomy): domain Eukaryota; kingdom Metazoa; phylum Arthropoda; class Malacostraca; order Decapoda; family Parastacidae; genus Cherax; species Cherax quadricarinatus. Next base: position 54,801,454 of record NC_091295.1, read on the forward strand.
TGTGTGTGTGTGTGTGTGTGTGTGTGTGTGTGTGTGTGTGTGTGTGCGTGTGTGTGTGTGTGTGTGTGTGTGTGTGTGTGTGTGTGTGTGTGCGTGTATGATTTTTGAAGTGAGGAAGAGATGCAAGAATAGGAAAAAGCTTTTGGGGAGGTAGTGAGGAGGAGGGGAGAGGAAGGAAGGGGAGAGGGGAGGTGTTTCTGTCTTTGTCTTCCTGACAGCTAAGCGGGGTATAATTAGCACACGGCGCGCTGAAGTCTGCAGGTGCGATAACACTCGCTAATACAACTTATAATTTCCTTAATGACCCGTAAGGAGACAAGCTATTCTCGTAAAGCCTTACTTAATAGACCGTCGAGTCTATCAGGGCAGATTGTTATTAAAACACACACACACACACACACATACACACACACATACACGGTCGAGGATCAGGCAGTACTACAAAGAGACCTGGACAGGCTACAAGCCTGGTCTAGTAACTGGCTCCTTGAATTTAACCCCGCCAAATGCCAAGTCATGAAGACTGGGGAAGGGCAAAGAAGACCACAGACACAATATAGTCTAGGTGGCCAAAGACTGCAAACCTCACTCAAGAAAAAAAGATCTTGGGGTGAGTATAATACCGAGCACATCTCCTGAGGCGCACATCAGTCAGATAACTCCTGCAGCGCACGGGCGTCTGGCAAACCTAAACATAGCGTTCAGATACCTCAGTAAGGAATCGCTCAAGACTGTACACCATTTACGTCAGGCCCATACTGGGGTATGCAACACCAGTTTTGAATCCACACCTGGTCAAGCACGTCAAGACATTAGAGAAAGTGCAAAGGTTTGCAACAAGACTAGTCCCAGAGCTAAGGGGATTGTCCTACGAAGAAAGGTTAAGGGAAATTGGCCTGACGACACTGAAGGACAGGAGGGTCAGGGGAGACATGATACCGACATATAAAATACTGCGCGGAATAGATAATGTGGACAAAGACAGGATGTTCCAGAGATGGGACACACAAACAAGAAGTCACAATTGGAAGTTGAAGACTCAGATGAGTCAAAGGGATGTTAGGAAGTATTTCTTTAGTCATAGAGTTGTTAGGCAGTGGAATAGCCTAGAAAGTGTCGTAGTGGAGGCGGGAATCATACATAGTTTTAAGAAGTGGTTTGATAAAGCTCATGGAGCAGGGAGAGAGAGGACCCAGTAGCAATCAGTCAAGAGGCAGGGCCAGGAGCTACGACTCGACTCCTGTAACCACAAATAAGTGAGTACAAATAGGTGAGTACACGTGTGTGTGTGTGTGTGTGTGTGTGTGTGTGTGTGTGTGTGTGTGTGTGTGTGTGTGTGTGTGTGTTTGCATGTGTGCACTCACCTATTTGTGGTTACAAGGGTCGATTCACAGCCCCTGGCCCCGCCTCTTCACTGGTCGCTACTAGGTCCACTCTCTCCTTGTTCCATGAGCTTTATCGTACTTCTTCTTAAAGCTATGTATGAATCCTGCCTCCACTGCATCACTTCCCAGATTGTTCCACTTCTTGACCTCTCTCTAACCTAAGAAATACTTCCTAACATCCCTGTGACTCATCTGAGTCTTCAACTTCCAGTTGTGTCCCCTTGTTACCATGTCCCATCTCTTTAACATTCTGTCCCTATATGCCTTGTCAATTCCTCTCAGTATTTTATATGTTGTTATCATGTCCCCCCTATCCCTCCTGTCCTCTAGTATCGTCAGGTCAATTTCCCTTATCCTTTCCTCGTAGAACATACCCCTTAGTTCCGGGACTAGTCTAGTCTATGCACTTTCTCTAATTTCTTGACATGCTTGACTAGGTGTGGGTTCCATGCTAGTGCTGCATACCTTAATGTGAGCCTGACGTACACGTAATACAAAGTTTTAAATGACTCCTTATTCAGGTGTCGAAACACTTTTCTCAGGTTTGCCAGGCACCCATATGCTGAAGCAGTTATTTAGTTAATGTGCGCCTCAAGAGATGTGCTCGGTATTATACTCACCCCAAGATCCTTTTCCTTGAGGGAGTTTTGCACTACACAGTAGTCATAGTAACAGCATTGTAACATCACAGTAGTTATGATAACAACATTTTAACAACACAGTAGTTACAGTAGCAACACAGTAGTTACAGTAGCAACACAGTAGTTACAGTAGCAACACAGTAGTTACAGTAGCAACACAGTAGTTACAGTAACAACACAGTAGTTACAGTAGCAACACAGTAGTTACAGTAGCAACACAGTAGTTACAGTAACAACACAGTAGTTACAGTAACAACACAGTAGTTACAGTAACAACACAGTAGTTACAGTAGCAACACAGTAGTTACAGTAGCAACTCAGTAGTTACAGTAACAACACAGTAGTTACAGCAGCAACACAGTAGTTACAGTAGCAACACAGTAGTTAAAGTAGCAACACAGTAGTTATGGTAGCAACACAGTAGTTATGGTAGCAACACAGTAGTTACAGTAGCAACACAGTAGTTACAGTAACAACACAGTAGTTACAGTAGCAACACAGTAGTTACAGTAGCAACACAGCAGTTACAATAGCAACACAGTAGTTACAGTAACAACACAGTAGTTACAGTAACAACACAGTAGTTACAGTAACAACACAGTAGTTACAGTAGCAACACAGTAGTTACAGTAGCAACTCAGTAGTTACAGTAACAACACAGTAGTTACAGCAGCAACACAGTAGTTACAGTAGCAACACAGTAGTTAAAGTAGCAACACAGTAGTTATGGTAGCAACACAGTAGTTATGGTAGCAACACAGTAGTTACAGTAGCAACACAGTAGTTACAGTAACAACACAGTAGTTACAGTAGCAACACAGTAGTTACAGTAGCAACACAGCAGTTACAGTAGCAACACAGTAGTTACAGTAGCAACACAGTAGTTACAGTAACAACACAGTAGTTACAGTAGCAACACAGTAGTTACAGTAGCAACACAGCAGTTACAGTAGCAACACAGTAGTTACAGTAGCAACACAGTAGTTACAGTAACAACACAGTAGTTACAGTAGCAACACAGTAGTTACAGTAGCAACACAGCAGTTACAGTAGCAACACAGTAGTTATGGTAGCAACACAGCAGTTACAGTAGCAACACAGCAGTTACAGTAGCAACACAGTAGTTATGGTAGCAACATTTGAACAACACAGTTATAGTATCAACATTGTAACATCAGAGTAGTTATGGTAACAACATTGTAACAACTCAGTAGTTATGGTAACATCGTAACAACACAGTAGCTATAGTAACAGCATCGTAACAACACAGTAGTTATAGTAACAGCATCGTAACAACACAGTAGTTATAGTAACAGCATCGTAACAACACAGTAGTTATAGTAACAGCATCGTAACAACACAGTAGTTATAGTAACAGCATCGTAACAACACAGTAGTTATAGTAACAGCATCGTAACAACACAGTAGTTATAGTAACAGCATCGTAACAACACAGTAGTTATGGTAATAATATAGTGTTGGTCGTACCTGCTGCATGCTAGGACTGTGAGAGTGGTACCTCCACTACCATGAGTGGTACCTTCACTACCATGAGTGGTACCTCCACTACCATGAGAGTGGTACCTCCACTACCATGAGAGTGGTACCTCCACTACCATGAGAGTGGTACCTCCACTACCATGAGAGTGGTACCTCCATTACCATGAGAGTGGTACCTCCACTACCATGAGAGTGGTACCTCCACTACCATGAGAGTGGTACCTCCACTACCATGAGAGTGGTACCTCCACTACCATGAGAGTGGTACCTCCACTACCATGAGAGTGGTACCTCCATTACCATGAGAGTGGTACCTCCATTACCATGAGAGTGGTACCTCCACTACCATGAGAGTGGTACCTCCACTACCATGAGAGTGGTACCTCCACTACCATGAGAGTGGTACCTCCACTACCATGAGAGTGGTACCTCCACTACCATGAGAGTGGTACCTCCACTACCATGAGAGTGGTACCTCCACTACCATGAGAGTGGTACCTCCACTACCATGAGAGTGGTACCTCCATTACCATGAGAGTGGTACCTCCATTACCATGAGAGTGGTACCTCCACTACCATGAGAGTGGTACCTCCACTACCATGAGAGTGGTACCTCCACTACCATGAGAGTGGTACCTCCACTACCATGAGAGTGGTACCTCCACTACCATGAGAGTGGTACCTCCATTACCATGAGAGTGGTACCTCCATTACCATGAGAGTGGTACCTCCACTACCATGAGAGTGGTACCTCCACTACCATGAGAGTGGTACCTCCACTACCATGAGAGTGGTACCTCCACTACCATGAGAGTGGTACCTCCACTACCATGAGAGTGGTACCTCCACTACCATGAGAATGATATCTTTACATCATAAGAGTGATATTTTCCACTACCATAAGTATGGCATCTTCACTACCATGAGTGGTACCTCCACTACCAAAAGTATGGTGGCTTCACTACCATTACAGTGGTATCCTGAAAGGAAACTAGATCAACCAACTAACCAGTCAACCAAGTGACTAACCAGTCAGTCAGCAAACTAATCAGCAGCCAACCAATCAAGCAACCAGCAACAAGCGAACCAGGGAAATTAACAAAGAAACTAACAAGGACACAATGTTAACAAGTAAACACAGTCCTCTCCCCCTCCGCCCCTCGTTCATCCCCCCTCCCTTCGCCCCTCCTCCCTCCCCCCCGCCCCCTCCCCCGTGTGCCACTTAACGTTTTAATGTCTAACAACAGCCACTGTAATTATGTTCAGCAATAGCAGCTAATTACCCAGTAGGTGTCAATGTGTGTGTATGTGTGTGCTCACCTAGTTGTGGTTGCGGGGGTCGAGTCACAGCTCCTGGCCCCGCCTCTTCATCTGGCCGCTACCCGGTCACTCTGCTCAGTGAGCTTTATCATACCTCTTCATAAAGCTATGTATGGATCCTGCCTCCACTACATCGCTTCCCAAACTATTCCACTTCCTGACTACTCTGTGACTGAAGAAATACTTCCTAACATCCTTGTGATTCACCTGTGTCTTCAACTTCCAACTGTGTCCCCTTGTCGCTGTGTCCCATCTCTGGAACATCCTGTCTTTGTCCACCTTGTCAATTCCTCTCAGTATTTTGTATGTCGTTATCATGTCTCCCCTATCTCTCCTGTCCTCCAGTGTCGTCAGGTTGATTTCCCTTAACCTCTCCTCGTAGGACATACCTCTTAGCTCTGGGACTAGTCTTGTTGCAAACCCTTGCACTTTCTCTAGTTTCTTTACGTGCTTGGCTAGGTGTGGGTTCCAAACTGGTGCCGCATACTCCAATATGGGCCTAACGTACACGGTGTACAGGGTCCTGAACGATTCCTTATTAAGATGTCGGAATGCTGTTCTGAGGTTTGCTAGGCGCCCATATGCTGCAGCAGTTATTTGGTTGATGTGTGCTTCAGGAGATGTGCCTGGTGTTATACTCACCCCAAGATCTTTTTCCTTGAGTGAGGTTTGTAGTCTCTGGCCCCCTAGACTGTACTCCGTCTGCGGTCTTCTTTGCCCTTCCCCAATCCTCATGACTTTGCACTTGGTGGGATTGAACTCCAGGAGCCAATTGCTGGACCAGGTCTGCAGCCTGTCCAGATCCCTTTGTATTTCTGCTTGGTCTTCGATCGAATGAATTCTTCTCATCAACTTCACGTCATCTGCAAACAGGGACACTTCGGAGTCTGTTCCTCCGTCATGTCGTGTGTGCGTGTGTGTGTGTGTGTGTATGTGTGTGTGTATGCTTATGTGTGTATGTGTGTGTGTATGTGTATATGTATGTGTGTGTGTGTATATGTGTATGTGTGTGTGTGTGTGTGTATGTGTGTGTATATGCTTATGTGTGTATGTGTGTGTGTATGTGTATATGTATGTGTGTGTATATGTGTATGTGTGTGTGTGTGTATGTGTGTGTGTGTGTGTGTGTGTGTGTGTGTGTGTGTGTGTGTGTGTGTGTGTGTGTGTGTGTGTGTGTGTGTATGCTTATGTGTGTATGTGTGTGCATGTGTATATGTGTATGTGTGTATATGTGTATGTGTGTGTGTATGTGTGTGTGTATGCTTATGTGTGTATGTGTGTGTGTATGTGTATATGTATGTGTGTGTGTATGTGTATGTATGTGTGTGCGTGTGTGTGTGTGTATGTGTGTGTGTGTGTGTACTCACCTAGTTGTACTCACCTAGTTGAGGTTGCGGGGGTCGAGTCCGAGCTCCTGGCCCCGCCTCTTCACTGATCGCTACTAGGTCACTCTCCCTGAGCCGTGAGCTTTATCGTACCTCTGCTTAAAGCTATGTATGGATCCTGCCTCCACTACATCGCTTCCCAAACTATTCCACTTACTGACTACTCTGTGGCTGAAGAAATACTTCCTAACATCCCTGTGATTCATCTGTGTCTTTAGCTTCCAACTGTGTCCCCTTGTTACTGTGTCCAATCTCTGGAACATCCTGTTTTTGTCCACCTTGTCAATTCCTCTCAGTATTTTGTATGTCGTTATCATGTCCCCCCTATCTCTCCTGTCCTCCAGTGTCGTCAGGTTGATTTCCCTTAACCTCTCCTCGTAGGACATACCTCTTAGCTCTGGGACTAGTCTTGTTGCAAACCTTTGCACTTTCTCTAGTTTCTTTACGTGCTTGGCTAGGTGTGGGTTCCAAACTGGTGCCGCATACTCCAATATGGGCCTAACGTATACGGTGTACAGGGTCCTGAACGATTCTTTATTAAGATGTCGGAATGCTGTTCTGAGGTTTGCTAGGCGCCCATATGCTGCAGCAGTGTATGTGTGTGTGTGTGTGTGTGTGTGCGTGTGTGTGTGTGGGTACACATAGCACCTCTGCTCCCTCTCTCAATACCCATGGGGAGATGTTATCTGGCCCCATTGCCTTTGAGGTATCTAGCTCACTCAGAAGCCTCTTCACTTCTTCCTCGGTTGTGTGCACTGTGTCCAGCACTTGGTGGTGTGCCCCACCTCTCCGTCTTTCTGGAGTCCCTTCTGTCTCCTCTGTGAACACTTCTTTGAATCTCTTGTTGAGTTCTTCACATACTTCCCGGTCATTTCCTGTTGTCTCTCCTCCTTCCTTCCTTAGCCTGATTACCTGGTCCTTGACTGTTGTTTTCCTCCTGATGTGGCTGTACAACAGTTTCGGGTCAGATTTGGCTTTCGCTGCTATGTCATTTTCATATTGTCTTTGGGCCTCCCTTCTTATCTGTGCATATTCATTTCTGGCTCTACGACTGTTCTCCTTATTCTCCTGGGTCCTTTGCCTTCTATATTTCTTCCATTCCCTAGCACACTTGGTTTTTGCCTCCCTGCACCTGTGTGTGTGTGTGTGTGTATGTGTGTGTGTGTGTGTGTGTGTGTGTGTGTGTGTGTGTATGTATGTGTGTGTGTGTGTTAGTTGCACCCATCCGCTGATGTAATCCTCCTTAATCCGACGTAACGACGCTTTTTGATAACGTACGACGCCAGCCCAGACGTACCACACCTCGCCGTCTCTTCACGTAAGAACACAATTACCATTTATTTAAAAAAAATGTAATTTATAATCTTATTTACACTTCTAAAAAGGAAAAGAGACTCGTTTTATCTCATTATTCTCACCTGGCGGGTTATGTGTATCCTTTAAGTGAAGACTTCCTTCTTCTTTCATTAAACTGTATTACACTTCTTACCGTTCTTTAGTTACTTCTTGCTTCCTCTTCTTCTTTTTACCAGAATGACAGCCAGTCACCCTATGTGAACGTTAATGTTAGAAGTAGTAGTAGTATATGGAGTAGTAGTAGTGTTAGTAGTGGCAGTAGTGGTAGTAGTAGTGGCAGTAGCAATAGTAGTAGTAGTGTCAACACTCATTTTCTGGTCAGTAATATTACACCGACTTTAGGGTAAGTTTGTGGTGATGATTCCAAATATATCATCGGTTTTGCTTGATTGGTTCTAGTTTTTGATAAATTTGGTATCCCTTTGAAAAGCATAAACGATGTAAAAAAAATATATTGATCAAGCGAGGCTAACTTACAAATCGCTTTGAAATTATTTTTAGATCATTCAAAATTCAAATTATATAGCAAATACTAGCACTTCATTCTATACAATAGCATATTAACATAGTAAGATAATTCAGATACCACTAATTACTGCAGCTGAAAATATTATTTGTTCGATTTTCTTCTGTGTTGGTCATCAGCACAGTTTTATAAGACACATTTCAAATTTCTAATGGAGGTGTCTATAAACAGCCACCAATTTCCTGGTCGATATTCAAGCCCCATTGGGAGAAGTCCAGGGATGTTATCGCAGTGTACAAGTTCTTCATCCTGGCTGTAGTAAGGAGAGAGTTCAACCTCTCTCTTGTTCGATAAGCTGTTATTTTAACTTCTTGTTGTAGACAGTCGTTATATTTTCTTTTAGTCTGGATGCTAAAAGTTCAGATGCAGCTTTGACAGACTGCGGTCACGTATCAGATCACTGAGTTCATAGGGAGAACTTCTCGGGTGTAGAAATGTTTACTTCATATTCACTTCCACTGCTCTCATCTGTGTTACATCCTAAACCATTAGTTTTTTCAACATCTGACAATGGAAGGTCAGGCAGTGTTGTAAACACTGGTATGGTAACGTCTTCACTGTGTGGCACAGCGATCCTTGCTGACTCCAAATCAGCATATTCCCACTTGACTGTCTTGTATCAACTGAAACCTTCAGACTGACCATACAAAAATAACAATCGTCGGGGTGTTTTCTCGTTTCTCTCCACATCATAGACACACTCAAGTTTAAACTTTTCCTTAGCCTATTTTTCCACTGTCGTCAGCATTCTATACAGGTTTAGCAAACCATATGGGGAGCCCAAGACTGGTCTTGTTCTCCAAGCGCCACTCCAAAATAATCAAGAGAAGCTTGTTTTACAAAATCTGTGATATCTATTCTTTGTTTTTGCAAAATGAACTGGGATTGTTTAAGCAATCCCAGTTTATCTGGAAAAAATATAATGAAATAATACTTACAATATTGTCGCGTTACAGTTGTTAATAAAACTCCTGTCACTTCATATACAAAGACACGCGTTATGACTAAGTTCCCTGTTAATTGAGGGTAAGTATGCAATATCTCACAAACTAGAGCCAACTTAAAAAACCTACTGACATTATCGAATTCAACAACCTCAAAATACCATAAATACCTTCAAATATCTTTGGCAACGATTTTTTTGTTGTTGTTGACCAGTCAATGACATAGAAATAATCTTCATTTGTTTCCAGTTTCCTTGACCTTCTGATTATATATATATATATATATATATATATATATATATATATATATATATATATATATATATATATATATATATATATATATATATATATATATATATATGTATATATATATATATATATATATATATATATATATATATATATATATATATATATATATATATATATATATATATATATATATATATATATATACATATATAATTGTATGTTTATCTTAAATGAAAGCGTAATACTCGCGATACAAGAGGGCCATCAGGTGATCCGTCATCGTTGTGGTGATTGCCAAAGGACTCACGTACACAACGAGGCTTACTGCAGGGTCCGTGGTACGTAAACACACACACACACACACAGCTGAGAGACTCAGGGGTTTGTCCTACGAGATGAGGGGAGGGGAACTCAACCTGACAACACTGGAAGACAGAAGAGTTAGGGGAAACATGATAACGACATATAAAATACTGAGAGAAATTGACAAGGTGGATAGAGACAGGATGTTAGAGAGATGTGACACAGTAACAAGGTGTCACAACTAGAAGTTGAAAAACTCAGATAAGTCACAAGGATGTTAGGAAGTATTTCTTCTGTCATAGAGTTGTCAGGAAGTAGAACAATCTGGAGAGGGATGTAGTAGAGGCGGGAACAATACATAGCTTTAAGAAAAGATATGATAAAGCTCATGGAGCAGGGACAGAGTGGATATAGTAGCGACCAGGGAAGAGACGGGGCCAGGAGCTGTGAAACGGCCCCTGCAACCACAATTAGGTGAACACACACACACACACACACACACACACACACACACACACACACACACACACACACAAACACACACACACACACACACAAACACACACACACACACACACACACACACACACACACACACACACACACACACACACACACACACACACAGGATTCATACATAGCTTTAAGATGAGGTACGATAAGATTCTTGGAACAGGAACTAGCGAAGAGGTGGGGCCAGGAACTATGATTCGAACTCTTCAACCACGAATAATGATAATGATATGAAATAACGATAAGGAATAATAATATGGAATAATGATAATATGGAATAATACTAATATAATAACTGTATATATACTGAGAGATGTGTCTGTGTACACACTGACGTAAATGTCACTCAGTGTATATACACTGAGTGACATTTACAGATATACAGTGTATATACACTGAGAGATGTATATCTGTGTATATACAGACTTTATTTTAACCACTATTATAGATACTGAAGTGGCTAGTTTAATGTGCACCTCATATCCATCCTGTGGAGGGTAGTTACTAGTTTATTGTGCACCTCACATCCATATTGTGGAGAGTAATGGCTAGTTTATTGTGCACCTCATATCCATCCTGTGGAGGGTAGTGGCTAGTTTATTGTGCACCTCATGTCTATCCTCTGGAGGGTAGTGGCTAGTTTATTGTGCACCTCATATCCATCCTGTGGAGGGTAGTGGCTAGTTTATTGTGCACCTCATGTCTATCCTCTGGAGGGTAGTGGCTAGTTTACTGTGCACCTCATATCCATCCTGTGGAGGGTAGTGGCTAGTTTATTGTGCACCTCATGTCTATCCTCTGGAGGGTAGTGGCTAGTTTACTGTGCACCTCATATCCATCCTGTGGAGGGTAGTGGCTAGTTTATTGTGCACCTCATGTCTATCCTCTGGAGGGTAGTGGCTAGTTTACTGTGCACCTCATATCCATCCTGTGGAGGGTAGTGGCTAGTTTATTGTGCACCTCATGTCTATCCTCTGGAGGGTAGTGACTAGTTTATTGTGCACCTCATATCCATTCTTTGGAGGGTAGCGGCTAGTTTATTGTGCACCTCATGTCTATCCTGTGGAGGGTAGTGTCTAGTTTATTGTTCACCTCATATCCATCCTTTGGAGGGTAGTGGCTAGTTTATTGTTCACCTCATGTCTATCCTGTGGAGGGTAGGGTCTAGTTTATTGTGCACCTCATGTCCATCCTGTGGAAGGTAGCAGCTAGTTTATTGTGCACCTCGTATCCATGCTGTGGAGGGTAGTGGCTAGTTTATTGCGCACCCCATATCCATCCTGTGGTGTAGGCTCCATTCTGGTTCTGAGTATTCTATGACAGGCCTGAAATTCCCTGTAAAGTTTTCTTAAAATCACCACTACCACCACTACCACCACTACCACCACTACCACCACTACCACCACTACCACCACTACCACCACTATTACCAACAGAACCTCCCCCTACTACTCTTACCACCACTTCCCATACCACCACTTTAACTATCACCTCCTTTAAAACATTCCCGGTTATTTCATGTGTCTTATCTATCAACTTGTCAACAGTACAAACATCCACCATAACATTCCCAAGTTTTAAAAAAGAAAAGAAATTCCATAGAGAGAAAGCATAAATGAATACTTGTACAGGGATAAGATTACAGAGGAATTTGTCAACATTACCCACGTAAACAACACGAGACCACAGCTGTAAACAATGAATAAGAAGCAGTGCTCAAGTGACACCGTGAAGTGTATGATGTTGAGCTGAGCGGGAGGATACTGGTGCAGGACTCAGGAGGACGGGAGGACACTGGTGCAGGTCCCAGGAGGACGGGAGGACACTGGTGCAGGACTCAGTAGGACGGGAGGACACTGGTGCAGGACTCAGGAGGACGGGAGGACACTGGTGCAGGTCCCAGGAGGACGGGAGGATACTGGTGCAGGTCCCAGGAGGACGGGAGGACACTGGTGCAGGTCCCAGGAGGACGGGAGGACACTGGTGCAGGTCCCAGGAGGACGGGAGGACACTGGTGCAGGTCCCAGGAGGACGGGAGGACACTGGTGCAGGACTCAGGAGGACGGGAGGACACTGGTGAAGGAC
>NC_091295.1:54813766-54861266 GCF_038502225.1 Cherax quadricarinatus
GATACACGGAGGATCGAGCTTCCAGCACGCTGAATCATACAGATTTAATACTTTACGTGCCTAGTATAGTTGATGTACTATGCTAGACCTTATTGATGCTGAGATAAGTAAGTTTATTAGGTACAGGTATACATAAACACAGTTACACAAATCATCATATATAGTAACATATGCAAAACAACCATTGTGAAAAAATAGCGAAATTCCAAGCACTTTTGTGACTTCTCATAGTTCCTTGATAATGTGAGAAGTCAAGAAAGCGCTTGGAATTTCGTTATTTTTTCCCAGTGGTTGTTTTGCATATTGTGATATCACCTGTTTACTGTGATCTTACTGCATAGTAACATACAATAATCGCGAACAAGCGTTGTAAAATGCAAAATTACCACGAGGGAGTTGAATGATAGCTCTAGGCCTCTAGTGTTGCAGTCAGCACGTCTTCAGGAGTGGGCAATGTTGTAGAAATGAGTAGGAAATCCAAGTAGATTTGTTCCAGGGAACGACTACAGCTGGAGTCGTTCCCTGGAACGCATCTACCTGGACCTTCTACTCATTTCTCCAACATTGCAAACTCCTGAAGATGTGTTGATTGCAACATGAGAGGCCTAGAGCTATCATTCAACTCTCCCTGTTGAGGATTTTGGCCTTACCAGCTATGTGTAATTATAACTATATATAATGAACACTTAGCTGATAAATGACAGCAAATCGTCTACACAGCCGCCCCTGCAGACGAGGTCTAGAAGCTGTCGAAACCATCACAACATTGGGCTGTCAAGAGATACGATTTGTAAGTATAAATTACCCCTAGGGGGTGTTATGTCAGCATATTTCATTCGATGATGGCTGACGAAATACCTACTTGTTTGGACTCAAAAGTCCACACCTTACTGCCGATTATAGGTTGATTACAAACTCCTTGTGACTCAAGAATTGCGCAATCCCCCGATCTACAAGAAATTCGTAACATACCTTGCTCTTTGTAACGTGAGCTATGGTGTTCTCAACACCTTCGACAGGTATCGGTGACTTGATAGAAGCTGAAGTGTCCTTGGATGTCCACGTCTTCCATTGTCTAGGAAATGCACACTGGTACACTATGTTCCACAAGATTTGTCTTTATTGTTCACAATGTATCACAAGAGAAGCTGATCACACTTCTCTTAAGTGTTTATTGTGTTTGAGACACTTGTTCACACTAACGCACAGATCAGTATCCTGGCGTCAGTGTCACTCTCCCTAGAGTCAAAGATAGTCTGGCGTCGCCACACTGCCCCAAGCCGTCACTGCCCTAGCACAAAAAAAAAAAAAACGCTGACCTAGTACCTTGCATCCTTGTCATCTCCTCGATGAAGCAAAGCAGAATGTTTGTTTCTTGGTGTCTTAAGCATAGACAACAATGTACACTATTTTTACTATGGTAATAAAGTGGGAGCAGGATTTTCCTTAATTGTCCTGCTAAGTAAGAGATGTACTGTCTCTTATAAAAATACACTTTGCAACACCGCTGCAAGGAGCAGAGGTCACTTGACTACGTGGCATAGCATCTGTGATCAATTACTCACTCTAGCAGTAAACAAGACGCTCGCCTCTTCTGAGAGGGCTTGGCCCCTCAGGGCTGAAAGGGGCTGAAGGGGCTGAAAGGGCTGAAGGGGGCTGATACCCCCCTCCTGGAGAAAATTTCTCCACACTGGGGGGCGGCGGAGGTTCGCTGCAGGTGAACTATTCATCACTTAACATTAATTTGATTTTCTCACTCGCCACCACTGCTGCTTGTCTTTTCTGAACAGCTTTAGTCTGTGTGGTTTCTGGAGAATCACTAATTTTATTTTCAACACTGTGTAATTCTAACGGCACTAGTTTATTTATTGTCCGCTTATTCACTACACCTTTGCTTAAAACATCAACTGTCCTGATGATTCCATTTGCATCAGGATTTATGGTCACAATTTTTCCAAGTGGCCATTGGGACCTCGGACCATCATTGTCGATAATCACTGTCACCAGGTCTTAAGGACTTATGATTTTCAGGAACACCAGCTCCATAGAAGTGTTCTCTCAATGAGGTGAGATAGTCTTCTCGCCAAATTTTCTCCCAACGTTCAATCACTTTATTAAGGCGTTTGAATTTACGTCTGAGTTGCTCAGGTTCGAAATAAGTAGGCTCCTCTATGATTTCTTTATCATTCATGGGAGGAACAGGTTCGAGCCTTCTGCCATGGAGTAAATGAGATGGACTTAACACTTCTAAATTGTCCAGATCATCGGTAACATAAGTTAGAGGTCTGTTGTTGACTCTATTTTCTATTTCAGTCACAACTGTATGGAATTCTTCTAAGTCTATTCTCTGACGATGAAGAGTCTTCCTTAAACAACGCTTTACAATGCCGATCATTCTTTCATAAAATCCGCCGTGCCATGGAGATTTAGGAGGAATGTATCTCCAACGACATCTGCGTTGATTCAGCATCTGTTGTACTTCTGGTTGATCAAAGATCTTGCTTATATAAGCAGCACCAGCAACAAAGTTCGTTGCATTATCTGAAATCATCAGTCTGGGACATGCCCTTCTGGCTGCAAACCTTCTGAATAATTTGATAAAAGTTTCAGCAGACATGTCAGTGGCTACTTCTAGATGTACTGCTCTAGTTGTAGCACAAGTGAACAAACAGATGTACACCTTGATGGGAACTTTGTCAACTGTTTTGGTTAAAATTATTGGTCCAGTATAATCTACACCTGTCACCTCAAATGGAGTGATATGACAAACTCTTTCAGAGGGATATGGAGGTGGACCTGGATACTGACATACTCGCATATCGTAGTGACGACAAGTAATACAGTCCTTTATTTGTTTTTTCACACTTTGTCGACCTTGAGGTATCCAGTAGGATTGTCGTATATCACAAAGTGTGTCAGCTACCCCACCATGTAACACGTTACTGTGGGCGTTTTGCACAATCAGTTTTGTTAGCCAATGATTCTTGGGGATCAATATTGGATGTATGGCTTCTTTAGGTAGTGAAGAATTATGAATTCTTCCTCGACATCTTATAATCTTTTCTGAGTCGAGATAAAGTCCTAAAGAATTAATCATGGCAGGTTTCTTTGGGGATTTATCTTGTGTTTCTAGAAATTTATATTCTGTAGAGAAAACATCTTTCTGTATTAGTTTCACCCAGTATTTAATGGGTTCAAGACATTCATAATCAGGTTTAATTCCTTTAATGAATTTAAAGACAAGAGCTGTAACTCTTAAGAGTTTACCCAAAGATGAGTAATTAGATCCATCAATGACTATTTCTGTTGTGTCTGCAGTATTTACACAGGTATACAGGTATACAGAAGTAAGATCAGGGACAAGATAGGCCAACTCAAAAGTTCCTCGGGTCAGCTCACTGACAGTGATAAGGAAATGTGTAGAATTTTTAACACATACTTCCTCTCAGTTTTTACACAGGAGGATACCAGCGATATTCCAGTAATGATAAATTATGTAGAACAGGACGATAATAAACTGTGTACTATTAGGGTCACAAGTGACATGGTCCTTAGGCAAATAGATAAATTAAAACCTAACAAATCCCCAGGCCCTGATGAACTGTATGCAAGGGTTCTAAAGGAATGTAAAGAGGAGCTTAGCACACCTTTGGCTAATCTTTTCAACATATCACTACAAACTGGCATGGTGCCGGATAAGTGGAAAATGGCAAATGTGATACCTATTTTCAAAACAGGTGACAGGTCCTTAGCTTCGAACTATAGACCAATAAGCCTAACCTCCATAGTGGGAAAATTTATGGAATCAATAATTGCCGAGGCAGTTCGTAGCCACCTTGAAAAGCATAAATTAATCAACGAATCTCAGCATGGTTTTACAAAGGGGCGTTCCTGCCTTACGAATTTATTAACTTTTTTCACTAAGGTATTTGAGGAGGTAGATCATGGTAATGAATATGATATTGTGTATATGGACTTCAGTAAGGCTTTTGACAGGGTCCCACATCAGAGACTATTGAGGAAAATTAAAGCACATGGAATAGGAGGAAAAATTTTTTCCTGGATAGAGGCATGGTTGACAAATAGGCAGCAGAGAGTTTGCATAAATGGGGAGAAATCAGAGTGGGGAAGTGTCACGAGCGGTGTTCCACAGGGGTCAGTGTTGGGCCCCCTGCTGTTCACAATCTACATAAACGACATAGATGAGGGCATAAAGAGCGACATCGGCAAGTTTGCCGATGACACCAAAATAGGCCGTCGAATTCATTCTGACGAGGACATTCGAGCACTCCAGGAAGATTTGAATAGACTGATGCAGTGGTCGGAGAAGTGGCAGATGCAGTTTAATATAGACAAATGCAAAGTTCTAAATGTTGGACAGGACAATAACCATGCCACATATAAACTAAATAATGTAGATCTTAATATTACGGATTGCGAAAAAGATTTAGGAGTTCTGGTTAGCAGTATCTGAAACCAAGACAACAGTGCATAAGTGTTCGCAATAAAGCTAATAGAATCCTTGGCTTCATATCAAGAAGCATAAATAATAGGAGTCCTCAGGTTGTTCTTCAACTCTATACATCCTTGGTTAGGCCTCATTTAGATTATGCTGCACAGTTTTGGTCACCTTATTACAGAATGGATATAAATTCTCTGGAAAATGTACAAAGGAGGATGACAAAGATGATCCCATGTATCAGAAACCTTCCCTATGAGGATAGACTAAGGGCCCTGAATCTGCACTCTCTAGAAAGACGTAGAATTAGGGGGGATATGATTGAGGTGTATAAATGGAAGACAGGAATAAATAAAGGGGATGTAAATAGTGTGCTGAAAATATCTAGCCTAGACAGGACTCGCAGCAATGGTTTTAAGTTGGAAAAATTCAGATTCAGGAAGGATATAGGAAAGTACTGGTTTGGTAATAGAGTTGTGGATGAGTGGAACAAACTCCCAAGTACCGTTATAGAGGCCAGAACGTTGTGTAGCTTTAAAAATAGGTTGGATAAATACATGAGTGGATGTGGGTGGGTGTGAGTTAGACCTGATAGCTTGTGCTACCAGGTCGGTTGCCGTGTTCCTCCCTTAAGTCAATGTGACCTGACCTGACTAGGTTGGGTGCATTGGCTTAAGCCGGTAGGAGACTTGGACCTGCCTCGCATGGGCCAGTAGGCCTTCTGCAGTGTTCCTTCGTTCTTATGTTCTTATGTTCTTAACTTATTTCTGCTGTGTTCAAGCAGACTGTTTCTTCTGGCATAATGTGAGCTTTTTGCTGAGGCCAGTTATTTCCATTAGAGAGCCAGTTCGGTCCGTGGAGCCATAATTTATTATTCACAAATTTCTTGAGTGGGACACCACGTGACAACATGTCAGCTGGATTCTCTTGGGTAGAGACGTGGAGAAAGAGATAATCTCTCTGCATCTCTTTTATTTCTGCTACTCTGTTCTGTACATAGACCAGCTTACTCTTATTATTTCTTAACCACTGGAGAACTGCCTCATTATCACTCCAGATCACGGTTTTCTCAATAGTGAGATGATCAAGTACTTTGTTGAGATAGACAGCTAATTTTGTACCTACATAGAGTGCTGTCAGTTCCAATTGTGGTACTGTTCTGACCTTCAAGGGTGCTACCCTGGCCTTTGAAGTAATTAGTGTACTTCCTTCAGCATTACTCATGTAAGCTACAGCGCCATAACCTCTGGTTGACGCATCACAGAACACATGTAATGTGTAATTGTTTCCCTCTTGACCTATTTGTCTGGGAAATTTAATTTGATGAAGTTGTTTAAACTCCTTGGATATTTCATCCCATGCTTGACTCATTTCTAGAGGCAAGTTCTCCTCCCATCCAATTTTGAGTTTCCATGCATCTTGCATAAGCATTTTACCCTTTATGGTAATTGGTGAGACGAGTCCTAGAGGATCAAAACATTGTGATACCTCTGACAGTAAACTACGTTTAGTGAGTGGACTGCATGATTTATTGTTTATCTTTTTGAGACTCAGAGTATCTTCCTGTGTGTTCCAATTAAGTACCAGCATATTGTTGCAATCAGGAATTTCAGTTTCAGGGAAATCTTCTTTGATAAGTTCCCTTAATTGCTTTGAATTTGTATTCCACATCCTTAGAGGCATATTTGCTTCTTTCATCTCCTTGTTAGCTTCTCTGTATAAGGATTTCAAATCCTCCTCTTTATTCACAGTACCTTGAAGATTGTCCACATAGAAACTTTTCTTTAAGACTTCTTTGAAGGGACTTTCAGATTTCTTCAAATGTGTATTTAGAGTAGCTTCTAGTAAGAATGGAGAGGATGTTGCACCAAATAATACTGATTTGAAACGATAAGTTTTCACAGGACTTTGAGGATAATGTGGATTTTCAGGCCACAAGAATCGAGTATAATCTCTATCTATTTCTTGTAGTCCTACTCTTAAGAAAGCCTTGGAAATATCAGCCGTGTAGGCATATGGGTTTGTGCGAAATTTCATAAGCACGTCTCCAAGCTTCTCAGTTAGTGAGGGTCCGGTCATCAGACAGTCATTAAGACTTGCTACATCTTTATTTGCACGTGCGCTGCAATTATATACAACACGTAGTGGAGTGGTTTCAGAATCTTTTCTGACTCCAAGGTGCGGGAGATAATGAGCGTTTGTCTTCAACTTATCTTCGACTATTTCCTCAATGAATTTATTGTCCAACTGTTCTTGTATGATATTATCATAGACAGTCAGTAGCTCTGGATTCTTCCTGAGCTCATGTATTTGTGCTTTCATCTGTCCGAAAGCCATGCGATAATTGCTAGGCAGATGTGGTGGATTTAATTTCCATGGTAACCTAACCCAATACTGTCCATCTTTATATTTGACAGTGTCCAAATATTGGTTATAAGTCTGAGACTCTTGTGGGCTTGGTTTATTTACATCAATACCTATCGCATCTAAATCCCACAACTTATCAACTGGTTCATTCATTTCTTCCAGTAATGATAATTTTTGCTGTGGTACATGATCAGCGGTTATTCTCGTAACTAGTACATTTCCCACTGAATCAATATCAGCTTCTTTCCCACTTTGAGAGGGAATGGGACCACATATCATGTGGCCTCCTGCTGTTTTCAGCAAGTGATCATGTTTACTTACTATATTTTGCACAAAACAGTGATAATAATCACTTCCAATGATTAAATCAATTGGACTAATTGTGTCCGTCTGTATGTCAGGACAGGCTAACTTGACCTTAGCTGCTTTCAGTGCTGCAACTGTTTCTTTTAATCCCTGGATCTGCACAGACTTAGGCAAATCATCTACTACCACAGCTTCTACTGTCTTTTTCCTGTTTCCTAGACCAACAGTGATTCTGGCTAGGTCATATGTCTGTTTACCAGAATTGTGGAAAAAAACAGCTATATCTAACTGTATTTTGGCATAGGGTTGTTTATTCAGTTTCTGCAACACTGATCTTCTTATGAAGGACCTTTGTGAGCCTTGGTCAAATAGTGTTAGCACATTGGTTTTGTGTAATTTATTAGATAACTCAACTCGAGCTATCGGGAGAGCAGTTGCTTTAAACTTATCTCTCACATTTAATGCTGTTGCTTGTTGACTTCCTGATTCTGTGGAAGTCTGCTGCTGTTCAGCAAAAGTATTTGGGCATAATGCTGTATGATGCATACCCTTGCATTTAAAACACTTCTTCAGTGAGCATTTTCCTCCCTTGTGTTCACCTAAACACTTGATGCATCTTTTCAGCTGATGAACACGTTGTTTACGTGCCTCCATTGATGTGTATTGACTACAATACTGTGCCCAATGTGTTCCATCACAAAGTACACATTTTGGAGTACGTTTATGTATGACAGTCTGTTTACTGTCTATTGTATTCACAGCTTGATAAATGCCTATATGGGATTTCCCATTATGTGGTTTAGTGGGAGTAGTTATACTCTTTTTATACTGAGTTGAAGGTTTATTATCCACGGGATTTGTGGATTTTTCATCTTGTCTCGTTGCTTGCATGCATGAAACTATTGTTTGTAAACCATTGCTAATTTCCTCACAAGTGAAATAGCGTTTATTGAACATAATATTTAATCGTTCAATAGTTTGTGGTGACAGCTTATCCTGTACAATACCACTGATAAACCAATCACATTGTCTTAGGTCATATTTAGCACCTAGAGATCTGAGACTATTGTCTAATGTGATTCTAAATGCCTGTAAGTCTGAATAACAATGTTTGGGTGGCTTCAAGCTTGATATTAAGACTGCATGTCTAATTCTAGCCTTGTCAGCATCGAAGTAATTGTCTGCTAAGACACGTAAGGCTATTTGATAATTGCCTTTGACCACCGGAAATGACTTAATCAGTTCATAGGGTTCTCCCTTCACAAGACATTTAAGATAATTGAACTTAGCAATCTCATCTATGTCAGTTCGTGAATTTACTATGGATTGAAAACCACTAATGAATTCTTCATAATTATGACCTTGGAAAATAGGTAATGACAATGTAGGTAAGCTTGGTAATGGGACACTTGTTGTTGTTACAGGTGTAACAGGTGGTTGCCCACTAGTTATAGTAGGTCTCTGTGACAGAGTTTTACGGCAGATAGCCTGTACTCCTGTCCACCTTAATTGTTGATCACTAAAAGTATCCAAAACATTTTTAATTTCATCCTCAGATGGATCTGATTCAAGAAATTTATTTTCATAATGTGTATAGTCTGTATTAATTATTTCCATGCGTTGTGTAAATAATTCAAACTTGACCTCAAGATCATCAAAATCTATGTTTGTATCTTGAGTTAATCCTAGACAGACTGAAATTCGATTTTCTAATTGTGTAATCTTAGTCTGTAAAGACTGAAACTGAGTTTTCAAACAAGCCATTTTAATGGTATGCTGAAAATTCTAGCACCACACTTAGAGTGTTTAAAAAACACTGTACTGCTATAAACAGCTGAGTTTTTGTTATGCTTAAGTCAGCAATAATCGAGTCAGACACTACTGACCCTCTAAGCTTAACCTCAGGGTCAATGACCATGAAGGGTACAGGGTACATGTGTCTGGTGTTTATGGCTTGTTTGCTGTGTCAGCCTGACCACGATGATTAATCGTAAATAACGATGTTATACACTTCATTCACTATACACTATAAATGTCACTGTAGAACTGTAAATGTGAAATTATACACATTTCACTGTTAATATATATTTGAAAGTGTTCCTTTAATATAACAGGTAGATCTTACTTTACAATCTTGTCTCTTAATGTCTGTCTATAAACATTATAAACACTGTGTATATATATACACTCAGACAAACATCACCACCTGGATTGTTGTCTTAATCAGCAATTTCTCCAGATTGGAGCAGTGGGTGCAGGATGTGGGTGAGTCACCCAGCTCCCATTTTCTTTGGGTGTCCGCTGGGTGAGCGCCCGTTTTCTTTTGGGTGAACGCTGGGTGAGCACCCGTTTTCTTTTGGCTGCCCATTCTCTGTGATTGAGTCTGGAGGGACTCATTTATACTGATTTATATTGTAAACACTAGTTTTACAGCTTTTTTCGAAGGACCTTGGCTCATAGGTTATTTGTACACTGTAGTACAACATATTTGGAACACAGTGTGGTCTTTATCCGGTTCGAAGGACCAAATTCTGTTAAGGATTTTGGCCTTACCAGCTATGTGTAATTATAACTATTTATAATGAACACTTAGCTGATAAATGACAGCAAATCGTCTACACAGCCGCCCCTGCAGACGAGGTCTAGAAGCTGTCGAAACCATCACAACATTGGGCTGTCAAGAGATACGATTTGTAAGTATAAATTACCCCTAGGGGTGTTATGTCAGTATATTTCATTCGATGATGGCTGACGAAATGCCTACTTGTTTGGACTCAAAAGTCCACACCTTACTGCCGATTATAGGTTGATTACAAACTCCTTGTGACTCAAGAATTGCGCAATCCCCCGATCTACAAGAAATTCGTAACATACCTTGCTCTTTGTAACGTGAGCTATGGTGTTCTCAACACCTTCGACAGGTATCGGTGACTTGATAGAAGCTGAAGTGTCCTTGGATGTCCACGTCTTCCATTGTCTAGGAAACGCACACTGGTACACTATGTTCCACAAGATTTGTCTTTATTGTTCACAATGTATCACAAGAGAAGCTGATCACACTTCTCTTAAGTGTTTAATGTGTTTGAGACACTTGTTCACACTAACGCACAGATCAGTATCCTGGCGTCAGTGTCACTCTCCCTAGAGTCAAAGATAGTCTGGCGTCGCCACACTGCCCCAAGCCGTCACTGCCCTAGCACAAAAAAAAAAAAACGCTGACCTAGTACCTTGCATCCTTGTCATCTCCTCAATGAAGCAAAGCAGAATGTTTGTTTCTTGCTGTCTTAAGCATAGACAACAATGTACACTATTTTTACTATGGTAATAAAGTGGGAGCAGGATTTTCCTTAATTGTCCTGCTAAGTAAGAGATGTACTGTCTCTTATAAAAATACACTTTGCAACACCGCTGCAAGGAGCAGAGGTCACTTGACTACGTGGCATAGCATCTGTGATCAATTACTCACTCTAGCAGTAAACAAGATGCTCGCCTCTTCTGAGAGGGCTTGGCCCCTCAGGGCTGAAAGGGGCTGAAGGGGCTGAAAGGGCTGAAGGGGGCTGATACCCCCCTCCTGGAGAAAATTTCTCCACACTCCCCGTGGTTATTTTACATAGTAACATATGTATAAATTACCCAGAACAACTCCCAAAAAAGTCAAACACAGTGACTTATCTGCACTGGGTTCTTTAAGTCATAAGTCAGTAAGTGTCCGCTGCATACATGACTACAGCAAACAAGACGCAATGTGTTTGCAAAACCTGTAGCAAACCATTAGACTTCCCCTTTCCACCCTCTCCTCCTTTTCACCCTCTCTTCCTCTTCCCCCAACTACTCTTCCTCACCTCCTACCCGTCAAACACAAAAAACCCACTTCATTGGCAGCAACAAGGGTGTTTACATGTAGTAGTGAACGACAAATGAACTGTTATCTTGTTCGCCCTTATGTCTCCCACTGTTTATCACCCTCCTCCCCCATGTTCTCCCCCTTCCTCTCTCTTCCACCCCTCTACCACCCTCCCACTTGTCTTCTCTACACTCCCAGGTTCTTCTCTGTGTTTAAGAGCACAGTATTCGTGTCATTTTCTCGCTGGAGAGAATACTAATGACTATTCATTTGCGTAGAGCAAACACACCGCCTCCCTCCTAACGCCCACTGATTGGTATTTTAATCGGCGTAAATTGGGAGGGAACGAGAGATTGGGCCGCCGCAGCCGCCGCTGCAGCCGCTGTGAGAAGCCCTCAGGGGGATCCCTATATGGTGGAGTTTTCTACCTCCCCTCCCTCTCTCCCTCCTCTTTCTCTTTTCTCTCCCCCTCTCCCTCCTCTTTCTCATTCCCTCACTCTTTTCCTCCTCTTTCACTTATCCCTCCCGCTCCCTTCTTCATTCTCTCCCTCTGTCTCTCCCTCCCTTTTTCCTTCCCTCCTTTCCTACCTGTTCATCTTCTCTCCCTCTCAACCTCCTTCTTCCCTTCCTCCCTCCCTCCTTCTCTCCCTCCCTCCCTCCCCACCCTCTCAACCTTCCACTTCCCTCCCTCTGTCCCTCCCTCTGTCCCTCCCTCTGTCCCTCCCTCCTTCTCTCCCTCTCTCCTTCCTTCCTTTCCTTCCTCTCTCCCTGCCTCCTTTCCTACCCTTTGATCTTCCCTTCCTCTCTCCCTTCTTCCCTCCCTTTCTCCAATTCCACCTTCCCTTCCATTTTCCTTCTCTCCTCTCCTACATTCCTTTCTCTTTCCTCCCCTTCCTCCTTCCCTTCCTTCCTCCCTTCCTCCCCTCCGTCCCTTCCTCCCTCCTTCCCTTCCTTCCTCATCAATCTCCACACCAATCAACTAGAAATAATCTCAACAACCTTCTAATGCCCTTCAACACTACTCCAACACCTTTAAAACCCATTAGTACATTCCAACACCTTTTCGACACCTCTCCAACTCTATTAACAACGTCCAGCGGCGCCAAGTATCTCTGAGGATCCCTCCCACACGTTGTAACACTCCAAACATCCTTTATCACTCCTATGTAAATCAAACACTCTTTAAACACTTCCACGAACCTCTAACACCCTTTGAACACTAGCCAACACTCCTTAACACCCTTCAACACTCCTTAACACCCATGAACACTCCCTAACACCCTTGAACACTCCCTAACACCCTTCAACACTCCTTAACACCCTTCAACACTCCTTAACACCCTTCAACACTCCTTAACATCCTTCAACACACCTTAACACCCTTCAACACTCCTTAACACCCTTCAACACTCCTTAACACCCTTCAACACTCCTTAACACCCTTCAACACTCCCTAACATCCTTCAACATCCTTTAAACACTCACAACCACCCTCTAGAACTCTAACATCCTTCATCACCCTCTAGCACCCTCCATCACCCTCCAACACCCTCCAACACCCGCCAACACCCTCCCGCAGCCTCCAACACCCTCCCATACCCTCCATCACCCTCCAACACCCTTCATCACCCTCCATCACCCTCCAACATCCTTCATCTCCCTCCAGCACCCTCCATAACCCTCCAACACCCTAAATCACCCTCCAACACCCTCCATCACTCTCTAGCACCCTCCATCACCCTCCAACACCCTCCAACACCCGCCAACACCCATCCGCAGCCTCCAACACCCTCCCATACCCTCCATCACCCTCCAACACCCTTCATCACCCTCCAGCACCCTTCATCACCCTCTAGCACCCTCCATCACCCTCCAACACCCTCCATCACCCTCCATCACCCTCCATCACCCTGCAACACCCTTCATCACCCTCCAACACCCTCCATCACTCTCTAGCACCCTCCATCACC
The DNA here is from genome assembly GCF_038502225.1 of Cherax quadricarinatus. Taxonomy (NCBI): domain Eukaryota; kingdom Metazoa; phylum Arthropoda; class Malacostraca; order Decapoda; family Parastacidae; genus Cherax; species Cherax quadricarinatus. The sequence goes on from NC_091295.1 coordinate 54,826,713, forward strand.
CTCCAACACCCTTCATCACCCTCCATCACCCTCCATCACCCTCCATCACCCTTCATCACCCTCTAGCACCCTCCATCACCCTCCATCACCCTCCATCACTCTCTAGCACCCTCCATCATCATCCAACACCCTTCATCACCCTCCAGCACCCTCCATCACCCTCCATCACCCTTCATCACCCTCTAGCACCCTCCAGCACCCTCCATCACCCTTCATCACCCTCCAACACCCTTCATCACCCTCTAGCACCCTCCATCACCCTCCATCACCCTTCATCACCCTCCAACACTCTCCATCACCCTCCATCACCCTCCATCACCCTCCATCACCCTCCATCACCCTCCATCACCCTTCATTATCCTCCAACACCCTTCATCACCCTCTAGCACCCTCCATCACCCTCCATCACCCTCCATCACCCTCCTTCACACTCCATCACCCTTCATCATCCTCTAGCACCCTCCATCACCCTCCAACACCCTTCATCACCCTCTAGCACCCTCCATCACCCTCTATCAGCCTCCAACACCCTTCATCACCCTCTAGCACCCTTCATCACCCTCCATCACCCTCCAACACCCTCCATCACCCTCCAACACCCTCCATCACCCTCCAACACCCTTCATCTCCCTCTAGCACCATCCATCACCCTCCAACACCCTTCATCACCCTCTAGCACCCTCCATCACCCTCCAACACCCACCATCACCCGCCAACACCCTTCATCACCCTCCAGCACCCTCCATCATCCTCCAACACCCACCATCACCCTCCCGCAGGAGGAATCTGTCAAGAGTTGACAGCGTGTAATCCCCCAGCGATGGAGAGGTGTTGTGGGCGGCCTGACTTGACCGATGTTGACAGCCAACGCCGCCCCACCGCCAGCCTCTACCACCCGACCAGCCGCCCCTTTCAGTCAACGCCGCCGCTGCCGCCGCCGCCGCCGCCAACTAAACCTTGCCCTCTCTTCCCCTCTTCTCTAAGTCACCCTCCATTCAGTGAGAATGAAGGTAAACGAGTGGGAAGAGGAGGAGGACGCAAAAGTAGGAGAAAGACGTGAGACGAAGAAGGAGGAAGAAGAGCAGACATAGAAATGAGAGCAGGAGGAAGACGAGAGAAAAGTAATAGAGAGCAGAAACAGGAACAGAAGGAGAAAGAAGAGGATAAGGAAGAGCGGGTAAAGGAGATAGTCTCCAGGAGGGGATAATTTCGTATGCAAATTCAGTAGATTGATGAAGTCAGTAAGTGGAAGGAGCGAGTGTGTGAGGCTGCTGAGGCCCCTCAGTCTGAGGGCAGAGAGGGAAGAGAGGGCTGAGGGAGGGGAAACAAGGGTTGCTACATAATGATGATAATGATTATGAATGATTATTAGGATAATGATTTGTGATGATGGCGGCAGCGTTAGAGTACATTGGACTGGTCAACAGGTACCTTGACATGAGAGTACAATGGACTGCTCAACAGGTACCTTGACATGAGAGTACAATGGACTGGTCAACAGGTACCTTGACATGAGAGTACAATGGACTGTTCAACAGGTACCTTGACATGAGAGTACAATGGACTGCTCAACAGGTACCTTGACATGAGAGTACAATGGACTGCTCAACAGGTACCTTGACATGAGAGTACAATGGGCTAGTCAATAGGTACCTTTGTAAACAGGGATACTACATCCACACTAGACACATTCTTGCTCCTTATCAGGATAAAAAAGTCAACATTAGAAACAACTGGTTAGGTACCAAATATTTTTTACTAGTGCATATTATATGCCTCCTAGTGGAAATAGCAGCTAGTTCACTGTGCATTCTGTGGACGGTAGTGGCTAGTTTATTATGAACCTCGTATCCATCCTGTGAACGGTAGTAGCTATTTAATATGCACCTAGTAACCATCCTATGGATGGTAGCGCAAGAGCATATGGATACACAACAGATCTATAAACTAGGACAAACCATACCACGGGTGGGGCTAGAACCCGCGATCAGAGAGTCTCAAAACTCCAGACCGTCGCGTGGCTAGCTGGCCCAGCGGCTAACGCGACGGTCTGGAGTTTTGAAACTCTCTGATCGCGGGTTCTGTCCCCGCTCGTGGTATGGTTTCTATGAGCTAGGTCCCACAAGCTTAACAGGAATACGTCTTGATTCATATCAACAATTTGTCTTATCTGGTGTAAGTAAATTTAGGGTACTTGCTTAACGCGTCTGGCAGGCTGCACCGTGTACGATAACTTCAATCTTCCTCCCAGCATTACTTTGTGGACTTATCTGAGTTTACGTATTAATTATATGCCTTACCAAGAAGATGTTGAAAAAGACACATGTACAATACTTGGGTACTCTTATTGTCGAAACATTTCGCCTGCACAGCAGGCGTCTTCAGGTGAATAAAGGTGAATATAACACTGAAGGCAACAGCAGCGGTATTTCTGACATGACTACTCTCCCAGCCTTAAGGTGGTCAGTCCCTCATGATATTCAGTCCCTCAGAGTGGTCAGTCCTTCAAGGTGGCCAGTTCATCAGGCTTGAGGGACTGACCACCTATTAAGGCAGACTGACTGATCGCGTCAAAACTGCACTCAACTGAAGAAGTCTGTTGCGCTGGCGAAACGTCACGTCAGTGAAGATATCCAGGTGCTGCACTTACGTCTTACCATGTAACGTAGTTATGTGTCAGTGCCAACCAGCTACATTTACACAGTTATGGTATGAGGGTAGGATCACCTATACCGTGTTATGGTATGAGGGTAGGGTCACCTATACAGTGTTATGGTACTAGGGTAGGATCACCTATACAGTGTTATGGTATGAGGGTAGGGTCACCTATACAGTGTTATGGTACTAGGGTAGGATCACCTATACAGTGTTATGGTACTAGGGTAGGATCACCTATACCGTGTTATGGTATGAGGGTAGGATCACCTATACAGTGTTATGGTACTAGGGTAGGATCACCTATACAGTGTTATGGTACTAGGGTAGGATCACCTATACCGTGTTATGGTATGAGGGTAGGATCACCTATACAGTGTTATGGTACTAGGGTAGGATCACCTATACAGTGTTATGGTACTAGGGTAGGATCACCTATACAGTTTTATGGTATGAGGGTAGGATCACCTATACCGTGTTATGGTATGAGGGTAGGATCACCTATACCGTGTTTACTAGGGTAGGATCACCTATACAGTATTATGGTACTAGGGTAGGATCACCTATACAGTGTTATGGTATGAGGGTAGGATCACCTATACCGTGTTATGGTACTAGGGTAGGATCACCTATACAGTGTTATGGTACTAGGGTAGGATCACGTATACAGTGTTATGGTATGAGGGTAGGATCACGTATACAGTGTTAGGGTATGAGGGTAGGATCACCTATACAGTGTTATGGTACTAGGGTAGGATCACCTATACAGTGTTATGGTATGAGGGTAGGATCACGTATACAGTGTTATGGTATGAGGGTAGGATCACGTATACAGTGTTATGGTACTAGGGTAGGATCACGTATACAGTGTTATGGTATGAGGATAGGATCACCTATACAGTGTCATGAATATATATATATATATATATATATATATATATATATATATATATATATATATATATATATATATATATATATATATATATATATATATATATATATATATATATATATATATATATATATGCAAAACAACCACTCTGAAAGAATAGAGAAATTCCAAGCGCTTTCGTGACTACTCACATTATCAAGGAACTATGAAAGTGAAGCATCCAAGGAAGCTATATAAGGGGTCCGGCCAGCACCTCATTATCAGATCCCACAACGGTTAAACACGTGACGCGCGGCGAGCTAACTTGGATAGGTCCTTTGCACAACTCACCCCCAAGCTATTCTACCCAAGAAAAATTTAAAAATTATTTGTCCAGTGTATTATTAAATTCTTCCCAAATTCTATTAATTATAAATGGATCTAATTTATATAAACCAAAGGAAATATTCATATTATTTTCAAAACTGCTTTTTATGAAACAAGATTCAATTATATTCCTGTAGACCATGGACTTGCTTGATACTACTTTCTCAACTTTTTGAAAATCAATTGGATGGTTAAAATCTCTTACATGAATAAATAGAGCATTGGAATCTTGTCCAGTTCTAATGCTATATTTATGTTGTTTTAATCTTAGTTCGAGATTTTTACCAGTTTGACCGTAATAAACTTTATCGCAAATTTTACAAGGAATCTTATAGACACATCCATCAGCATTTTGGGGGGAATTCTTTATCAAAAGTTTTTTTACTGTATCAAGATTTTTGAATACAACTTTAATATTAAAAGTCTTAAGAAGAGAAGGCATATCAACCAAGTATTCAAAAATCTTGATACAGTAAAAAAACTTTTGATAAAGAATTCCCCCCAAAATGCTGATGGATGTGTCTATAAGATTCCTTGTAAAATTTGCGATAAAGTTTATTACGGTCAAACTGGTAAAAATCTCGAACTAAGATTAAAACAACATAAATATAGCATTAGAACTGGACAAGATTCCAATGCTCTATTTATTCATGTAAGAGATTTTAACCATCCAATTGATTTTCAAAAAGTTGAGAAAGTAGTATCAAGCAAGTCCATGGTCGACATGACATCTCCACTGCCTCCAGCCTTCTCCTCGCTGCAACATTCATCACCCATGCTTCACACCCATATAAGAGCGTTGGTAAAACTGTACTCTCATACATTCCCCTCTTTGCCTCCAAGGACAAAGTTCTTTGTCTCCACAGACTACTAAGTGCACCGCTCACCCTTTTCCCCTCATCAATTCTATGATTCACCTCATCTTTCATAGACCCATCCGCTGACACGTCCACTCCCAAATATCTGAATACATTCACCTCCTCCATACTCTCTCCCTCCAATCTGATATCCAATCTTTCATCACCTAATCTTTTTGTTATCCTCATAACCTTACTCTTTCCTGTATTCACTTTTAATTTTCTTCTTTTGCACACCCTACCAAATTCATCCACCAATCTCTGCAACTTCTCTTCAGAATCTCCCAAGAGCACAGTGTCATCAGCAAAGAGCAACTGTGACAACTCCCACTTTATGTGTGATTCTTTATCTTTTAACTCCACGTATCTTGCCAAGACCCTCACATTTACTTCTCTTACAACCCCATCTATAAATATATTAAACAACCACAGTGACATCACACATCCTTGTCTAAGGCCTACTTTTACTGGGAAATAATTTCTCTCTTTCCTACATACTCTAACTTGAGCCTCATTATCCTCGTAAAAACTCTTCACTGCTTTCGTAACCTGCCTCCTACACCATACACCTGCAACATCTGCCACATTGCCCCCCTATCCACCCTGTCATACGCCTTTTCCAAATCCATAAATGCCACAAAGACCTCTTTAGCCTTATCTAAATACTGTTCATTTATATGTTTCACTGTAAACACCTGGTCCACACACCCCCTACCTTTCCTAAAGCCTCCTTGTTCATCTGCTATCCTATTCTCCGTCTTACTCTTAATTCTTTCAATAATAACTCTACCATACACTTTACCAGGTATACTCAACAGACTTATCCCCCTATAATTTTTGCTCTCTCTTTTGTCCCCTTTGCCTTTATTCAAAGGAACTATGCATGCTCTCTGCCAATCCCTAGGTACCTTACCCTCTTCCATGCATTTATTAAATAATTGCACCAACCACTCCAAAACTATATCCCCACCTGCTTTTAACATTTCTATCTTTATCCCATCAATCCCGGCTGCCTTACCCCCTTTCATTTTACCTTCTGCCTCACGAACTTCCCCCACACTCACAACTGGCTCTTCCTCACTCCTACAAGATGTTATTCCTCCTTGCCCTATACACGAAATCACAGCTTCCCTATCTTCATCAACATTTAACAATTCCTCAAAATATTCCCTCTATCTTCCCAATACCTCTAACTCTCCATTTAATAACTCTCCTCTCCTATTTTTAACTGACAAATCCAATTGTTCTCTAGGCTTCCTTAACTTGTTAATCTCACTCCAAAACTTTTTCTTATTTTCAACAAAATTTGTTGATAACATCTCACTCTCTCATTTGCTCTCTTTTTACATTGCTTCACCACTCTCTTAACCTCTCTCTTTTTCTCCATATACTCTTCCCTCCTTGCATCACTTCTACTTTGTAAAAACTTCTCACATGCTAACTTTTTCTCCCTTACTACTCTCTTTACATCATCATTCCACCAATCGCTCCTCTTCCCTCCTGCACCCACTTTCCTGTAACCACAAACTTCTGCTGAACACTCTAACACTACATTTTTAAACCTACCCCATACCTCTTCGACCCCATTGCCTATGCTCTCATTAGCCCATCTATCCTCCAATAGCTGTTTATATCTTACCCTAACTGCCTCCTCTTTTAGTTTATAATCCTTCACCTCTCTCTTCCCTGATGCTTCTATTCTCCTTGTATCCCATCTACCTTTTACTCTCAGTGTAGCTACAACTAGAAAGTGATCTGATATATCTGTGGCCCCTTTATAAACATGTACATCCTGAAGTCTACTCAACAGTCTTTTATCTACCAATACATAATCCAACAAACTACTGTCATTTCGCCCTACATCATATCTTGTATACTTATTTATCCTCTTTTTCTTAAAATATGTATTACCTATAACTAAACCCCTTTCTATACAAAGTTCAATCAAAGGGCTCCCATTATCATTTACACCTGGCACCCCAAACTTACCTACCACACCCTCTCTAAAAGTTTCTCCTACTTTAGCATTCAGGTCCCCTACCACAATTACTCTCTCACTTGGTTCAAAGGCTCCTATACATTCACTTAACATCTCCCAAAATCTCTCTCTCTCTCCTCTACATTCCTCTCTTCTCCAGGTGCATACACGCTTATTATGACCCACCTTTTGCATCCAACCTTTACTTTAATCCACATAATTCTTGAATTTACACATTCATATTCTCTTTTCTCCTTCCATAATTGATCCTTCAACATTACTGCTACCCCTTCCTTTGCTCTAACTCTCTCAGATACTCCATATTTAATCCCATTTATTTCCTCCCACCGAAACTCCCCTACCCCCTTCAGCTTTGTTTCGCTTAGGGCCAGGACATCCAACTTCTTTTCATTCATAACATCAGCAATCATCTGTTTCTTGTCATCCGCACTACATCCACGCACATTCAAGCATCCCAGTTTTATAAAGTTTTTCTTCTTCTCTTTTTTAGTAAATGTCTACAGGAGAAGGGGTTACTAGCCCATTGCTCCCGGCATTTTAGTCGCCTCATACGACACGCATGGCTTACGGAGGAAAGATTCTTTTCCACTTCCCCATGGACAATAGAAGAAATAAAGGAGAACAAGAGCTGTTTAGAAAAAGGAGAAAAACCTAGATGTATGTATATATATATATATATATATATATATATATATATATATATATATATATATATATATATATATATATATATATATATGCATGTGAATGTCTGTGAAGTGTGACCAAAGTGTAAGTAGGAGTAGCAAGATATCCCTGTTATCTAGCGTGTTTATGAGACAGAAAAAGACACCAGCAATCCTACCATCATGCAAAACAGTTACAGGTTTCTGTTTCACAGTCATCTGGCAGGACGGTAGTACTTCCCTGGGTGGTTGCTGCCTACCATCCTACTATATATATATATATATATATATATATATATATATATATATATATATATATATATATATATATATATATATATATATATATATATATATATATATATATATATATATATATATATATATATATATACTAACCTAACCTCAAGTACCACACCACTATCATCCCACTACCACTGGAGAGGAACTCCTGGGTGGGCTACGTATGACACTGCAATACCTCCCAAGAAAGGATTCCAACCCGTCCCTCCCCCCAACCACACCTCCCCCTCCATACCACATCCTTCACCCCTCCTCTGACCCCCCTCCTCACCGCCCCCGCCGGCAGTGGATGCTAAATTGACCCCTAAATGATCCACATATTACGAATAAGGGAAGTTAAATTGCGCTGAGTGTGTGGGTGTGCTGTGGGTGTGTGGTTGTGGTGTGGGTGTGGTGTGGGTGTGTGTCCGTGGTGAAGGAGTGGGCGCGTGGTGTGGGTGTATGGGCGTGGTGTGGGTGGCGGGGTGTGTTGTAGACATGCTGTGGGTGTATGACCGTGGTGTGGGTGTGTGGGCGTGATGTGGATGTGGCCGTGGTGTGGGTGTGTGCGTGTGGTGTGGGTGTGTGAGCGTGGCGTGAGTGTGGGTGTGGTGTGCGTGTGGGTGTGTGGGCGTGGTGTGGGTGTGTGGCCGTGGTGTGGATGAGGCCTTGGTGTGGATATGTGGCGTGGTGTGGGTATGTAGGCGTGGTGTCGGTGTAGGCGTGGTGTGGGTGTGGGTGAGGTGTGGGTGTGTGGCGTGGTGTGGGTGTGTGGGCGTAGTGTGGGTGTAGCCCTGACGTCGGTGTGGGCTTGATGTGGGTGTGGGCATTTTCTGGGAGTGGGCGTGGTGTGGGTGAGGGCGTGGTGTTGGTGTGAGCGTGATGTGGGCGTGGGCGTGGTGTGGGTGAGGGCGTGGTGTGGGTGAGGGCGTGTTGTGTGTGTGGGCATGGTGTGCGTGTGGGCGTCGTGTATGTGAGGGCGTGGTGTGGGTGAGGGCGTAGTGTGGGTGAGGGCGTGGTGTGGGTGAGGGCGTGGTGTGGGTGAGGGCGTGGTGTGGGTGAGGGCGTGGTGTAGGTGAGGGTGTGACCTTATCTGTCTAATGATGAGCATCTCAGAGGTATGGAGGGAGTGAGGGAGGTATGGTGGGAGTGAGGGAGGGATGGTGGGAGTGAGGGAGGTATGGTGGGAGTGAGGGAGGTATGGTGGGAGTGAGGGAGGTATGGTGGGAGTGAGGGAGGTATGGAGGGAGCGAGGGAGATATGGTGGGAGTGAGGGAGGTGTGGAGGGAGTGAGGGAGGTATGGTGGGAGTGAGGGAGGGAAGGTGGGAGTGAGGGAGGTATGGTGGGAGTGAGGGAGGTATGGTGGGAGTGAGGGAGGTATGGTAGGAGTGAGGGAGGTATGGAGGGAGCGAGGGAGATATGGTGGGAGTGAGGGAGGTGTGGAGGGAGTGAGGGAGGTATGGAGGGAGTGAGGGAGGTATGGTGGGAGTGAGGGAGGGAAGGTGGGAGTGAGGGAGGTATGGTGGGAGTGAGGGAGGTATGGTGGGAGTGAGGGAGGTATGGTGGGAGTGAGGGAGGTATGGAGGGAGCGAGGGAGATATGGTGGGAGTGAGGGAGGTGTGGAGGGAGTGAGGGAGGTATGGTGGGAGTGAGGGAGGGAAGGTGGGAGTGAGGGAGGTATGGTGGGAGTGAGGGAGGTATGGTGGGAGTGAGGGAGGTATGGTGGGAGTGAGGGAGGTATGGAGGGAGCGAGGGAGATATGGTGGGAGTGAGGGAGGTGTGGAGGGAGTGAGGGAGGTATGGAGGGAGTGAGGGAGGTATGGAGGGAGTGAGGGAGATATGGATGGAGAGAGGGAGGTATGGAAAGAGTGAGGGAGATATGGTGAAAGTGAGGGAGGTATGGAGGGAGTGACGGAGGTATGGAGGGAGTAAGAGAGGCATGGAGGGAGTGAGGGAGGTATGGAGAGAGTGAGAGACGTATGGAGGGAGTGAGGGACGTATGGAGGGAGAGAGGAAGGCATCGATGAAGTGAGGGAGGTATTGAGGGAGTGATGGAGGTATGGATGGAATGAAGGAGGTATGGTGGGAGTGAGGGAGGTAAGGAGGGAGTGAGGGAGGTATGGAGGGAGTAAGGTAGGTATGGTGGGAGTGAGGGAGGTATGGTGGGAGTGAGGGAGGTATGGAGGGAGTGAGGGAGGTATGGAGGGAGTGAGGAAGGTATGAAGGAAGTGAGGGAGGTATGGAGGGAATGAGGGAGGTATGGAGAGAGTGAGAGAGGAATGGTGGGAGTGAGGGAGGTATGAAGGGAGTGAGTGAGGTATGGTGGGAGTGAGGGAGGGATGCAGGGAGTGAGGGAGGTATGGAGGGAGTAAGGGATGTATGGAGGAAGTGAGGGAGGCATGCAGGGAGTGAGGGAGGTATGGTGGGAGTGAGGGAGGTATGGAGGGAGTGAGGGAGGTATGGAGGGAGTGAGGGAGGTATGGAGGGAGTGAGGGAGATATGGATGGAGTGAGGGAGGTAAGCAGGGAGTGAAGGAGATATGGTGGGAGTGAAGGAAGTATAGAGGGATTGAGAGAGGTATGGAGGGAGTGAGGGAGGTATGGAGGGAGAGAGGCAGATATGGATGGAGTGAGGGAGGTATGGAGGGAGTGAGAGAGATATGGTGGGAGTGAGGGAGGTAAGGAGAGAGTGAGGGAGGTATGGAGGGAATAAGGGAGGCATGGAGGGAGTGAAAGAGGTATGGAGGGAGTGAGGGAGGTATTGAGGGAGTCAGGGAGGTATGGAGTGAGTGAGAGAGGTATGGTGGGAGTGAGAGAGGAATGGAGGGAGTGAGGGAGGTATGGAGGGAGTAAGGGAGGCATAGAGGGGGTGAGGGAGGCATGGAGGGAGTGAGGGAGGTATGGAGGGAGTGAGGTAGATATGGATGGAGTGAAAGAGGTATGAAGGGAGTGAGGGAGATATGGATGGGGTGAGGGAGGTATGTAGGGAAAGAGGGAGATATGGTGGGAGTGAGGGAGGTATGGAGGGAGTAAGGGAGGTACGGAGGGAGTGAGGGAGGTATGGAGGGAGTGAGGGAGGTATGGAGGGAGGGAGGGAGATATCGAGGGAGTGAGGGATATATGGATGGAGTGAGGGAGGTATGGAGGGAGTGAGGGAGATATGGTGGGAGTGAGGGAGGTATGGAGGGAGTGAGGGAGGTTCGGAGGGAGTTAGGGAGATATGGAGGGAGTGAGGGAGGTATGGAGGGAGTGAGGGAGATATGGTGGGAGTGAGGGAGGTATGAAGGGAGTGAGAGAGGTATGAAGGGAGTTAGGGAGGCATGGATAGAGTGAGGGAGGTATGGAGGGAGTGAGGAACGTATGGAGTGAGTGAGGGACGTATGGAGGGAGTGAAAGAGGAATGGATGGAGTGAGGGAGGTATTGAGGGAGTGAGGGAGGTATGGATGGAATGAAGGAGGTATGGTGGGAGTGAGAGAGGTATGGAGGGAGTGAGGGAGCAATGGAGGGAGTAAGGGAGGCATGGAGGGAGTGAGGGGGGTATGGAGGGAGTGAGGGACGTATGAAGTGAGTGAGGGACGTATGGAGGGAGTGAGGGAGGAATGGATGGAGTGAGGGAGGTATCGAGGGAGTGAGGGAGGTATGGATGGAATGAAGGAGGTATGGTGGGAGTGAGAGAGGTATGGAGGGAGTTAGGGAGGAATAGAGGGAGTAAGGGAGGCATGGAGGGAGTGAAAGAGGTATGGAGGGAGTGAGGGACGTATGGAGGGTGTGAGGGAGGTATGGAGGGAGTAAGGGAGGTATGGAGGGAGTGAGAGAGATATGGATGGAGTAAGGGAGGTATGGAGGAAGTGATGGAGGTATGGAGGGAGTGAGAGAGGTATGGAGGGAGTGAGGGAGATATGGGTGGAGTGAGGAAGGTATGGAGACAGTGAGGGAGATATGGCGGGAGTGAGGGAGGTAACGAAGGAGTGAAGGAAGTATGGAGGGAGTAAGGTAGGCATGGAGGGAGTGAGGGAAGTATGGAGGGAGTGAGGGACTTATGGAGAGAGTGAGGGAGGTATGGATGGAGTGAGGGAGGTATGGTGGGAGTGAGGGAGGGATGGAGGGAGTGAAAGAAGAATGGAGGGAGTGAGGGAGGTATTATGGGAGCGAGGGAGGTATGGTGGGAGTGAGGGAGGTATGGTGGAAGCGAGGGAGGTATGGAGGGAGTGAGGGAGGTATGGAGGGAGTGAGGGAGGTATGCAGGGAGTGAGGGAGGTATGAAGGGAGTGAGGGAGGTAAGGTGGGAGCGAGGGACGTATGGTGGGAGTGAGGGAGGAATGGAGGGAGTGAGGGAGGTATGGAGAGATTGAAGGAGGTATGGAGGGAGTGAGGGAGGTATGGAGGGTGTCAGGGAGGTATGGAGGGAGTGAGGGAGATATGGATGGAGTGAGAGAGGTATGGAGGGAGTGAGAGAGATAAGGTGGGACTGAGGGAGGTATGGAGGGAGTGAGGGAGACATGGAAAGAGTAAGGGAGGCATGGAGGGAGTGAGGGAGGTATGGAGGGAGTGAGGGACGTATGGAGAAAGTGAGGGACGTATGGAAGGAGTGAGGGAGGTATGGATGGAGTGAGGGAGGTATGGTGGAAGAGAGGGAGGTATGGAGGGAGTGAGGGAAGTATGGAGGGAGTGAGGGAGGTATTATGGGAGCGAGGGAGGTAAGGTGGGAGTAAGGGAGGTATGGAGGGAGTGAGGGAGATATAGTGGGAGTGTGGGAGGTATGGAGGGAGTAAGGGAGGTATAAAGGGAGTGAGGGAGGTATGGAAGGAGTGAGGGAGGTATGGAGGGAGTGAGGGGGATATGGTGGGAGTGTGGGAGGTATGGAAGGAGTAAGGGAGGTATGGAGGGAGTGAGGGAGGTATGGAGGGAGTGAGGGAGGTATGAAGGGAGTGAACGAGACATGGAGGGAGTGACGGATATATGGATGGAGTGAGGGAGGTATGGAGGGAGTGAGGGAGATATGGATGGAGTGAGAGAGGTATGGAGGGAGTGAGGGAGATATGGATGGAGTGAGAGAGGTATGGAGGGAGTGAGTGAGATATGGTGGGAGTGAGAGAGGTGGAGGGAGTGAAAGAGGTACGGAGGGAGTGAGGGAGGTATGGAGGGAGTGAGGGAGGTATGGAGGGAGTGAGGGAGATATGGATGGAGTGAGGGAGGTATGGATGGAGTGAGGGAGGTATGGAGAGAGTGAGGGAGGTATGGAGGGAGTGAGGGAGGTATGGAGGGAGTGAAGGAGATATGGAGGGAGTGACGGATATATGGATGGAGTGAGGGAAGTATGGAGGGAGTGAGGGAGATATGGTGGGAGTGAGAGAGGTGTGGAGGGAGTGAAAGAGGTACGGAGGGAGTGAGGGAGGTATGGAGGGAGTGAGGGAGGTATGGAGGGAGTGAGGGAGATATGGATGGAGTGAGGGAGGTATGGAGGGAGTAAGGGAGATATGGAGGGAGTGAGGGAGGAATGAAGGGAGTGAGGGAGGTATGGAGGGAGTAAGGGAGGCATGGAGGGAGTGAGGGAGGTATGGAGGGAGTGAGGGACGTATGGAGGGAGTGAGGGAGGTATGGTGGGAGTGAAGGACTTATGGAGGGAGTGAGGGAGGTATGGAGTGAGTGAGGGAGGTATGGTGGGAGTGAGGGAGGTATGAAGGGAGTGAGGGAGGTATGATGGAAGTGAGGGAGGTATGATGGGAACGAGGGAGGTATGGTGGGAACGAGGGAGGTACGGAGGGAGTGAGGGAGGTGTGGAGGGAGTGAGGGAGGTATGATGGGAGTGAGGGAGGTATGGCAGGAGTGAGGGAGGTATGGTGGGAGTGTGGGAGGTATGGTTTGAGTGAGGGAGGTATGATGGGAGTGAGGGAGGTATGATGGGAGTGAGGGAGGTATGGAGGGAGTGAGGGAGGTATGGTGGGAGTGAGGGAGGAATGATGGGAGTGAGGGAGGTATGGTGGGAGTGAGGGAGGTACGGTGGGAGTGAGGGAGGTATGGAGGGAGTGAGGAAGGTATGGAGGGAATGAGGGAGCAGTGGAGGGAGTCAGGGAGGTATGATGAGAGCGAGGGAGGTATGGTGGGAGTGAGGGAGGTATGATGGGAGTGAAGGAGGTATGATGGGAGTGAGGGAGGTATGGTGGGAGTGAAAGAGGTATGGTGGGAGTGAGGGAGGTATGATGGGAGTGAGGGATGTATGGTAGGAGTGAGGGAGGTATGGTGGGAGTGAGGGAGGTATGGTTTGAGTGAGGGAGGTATGATGGGAGTGAAGGAGGTATGATGGGAGTGAGGGAGGTATGGAGGGAGTGAGGGAGGTATGGTGGAAGTGAGGGAGGTATGATGGGAGTGAGGGAGGTATGGTGGGAGTGAGGGAGGTACGGTGGAAGTGAGGAAGGTATGGAGGATGTGAGGGAGGTATGGATGGAATGAGGGAGGTATGATGGGAGTGGGTATGATGGGAGTGAGGGAGGTATGGAAGGAATGAGGGAGGTAGGGAGGGTGTGAGGGATGTATGCAGGGAGTGAGGGACGTATGCAGGGAGTGAGGGAGGTATGGAGAAAGTGAGGGAGGTATGGAGGGAGTGAGGGAGGTATGGAGGGAGTGAGAGAGGTATGGTGGGAGTGAGGGAGGTATGACGGGAGCGAGGGAGGTATGGTGGGAGTGAGGGAGGTATGAAGGGAGTGAGGGAGGTATGATGGGAGTGAGGGAGGTATGATGGGAGCGAGGGAGGTATGGTGGGAACGAGGGAGGTACGGAGGGAGTGACGGAGGTATGGAGGGAGTGAGGGAGGTATGATGGGAGTGAGGGAGGTATGAAGGGAGTGATCGAGGTATGGAGGGAATGAGGGAGCTATGCAGGGAGTAAAGGAGGTATGATGGGAGTGAGGGAGGTATGGTGGGACTGACGGAGGAATGATGGGAGTGAGGGAGGTATGGAGTGAGTGAGGGAGGTATGGTGGGAGTGAGGGAGGTATGGAGGGAGTAAGGGAGGCATGGAGGGAGTGAGGGAGGTATGGAGGGAGTGAGAGACGTATGGAGGGAGTGAGGGAGGCATGGAAGGAGTGAGGGAGGTATGGAGGGAGTGAGGGAGATATGGATGGAGTGAGGGAGGTATGGAAGGAGTGAGAGTAGATACGGATGGAGTGAGGGAGGTATGGAGGGAGTGACGGAGATATGGTGGGAGTGAGGGAGGTATGGAGGGAGTGAGGGAGGTATGGATGGAGTGAGAGAAGTATGGAGGGAGTGAGGGAGGTATCGAGGGAGTGAGGGAGATATGGAGGGAGTGAGGGATATATGGATGGAGTGAGGGGGTATGGAGGGAGTGAGGGAGATATGGTGGGAGTGAGAGAGGTATGGAGAGAGTGAGGGAGGTACGGAGGGACTGAGGGAGGTATGGAGGGAGTGAGGGAGGTTTGGAGGGAGTGAGGGAGATATGGATGGAGTGATGGAGGCATGGAGGGAGTGAGGGAGATATGGTTGGAGTGAGGGAGGTATGAAGGGAGTGAGGGAGGTAAGGACGAAGTAAGGGAGGCATGGAGGGAGTAAGGGAGGTATGGAGGGAGTGAGGGACGTATGGATGGAGTGAGGGAGGTATAGAGGGAATTAGGGAGGTATGGATGGAATGAAGGAGGTATGGTGGGAGTGAGGGAGGTATGAAGGGAGTGAGGGAGGTATGGAGGGAGTAAGGGAGGCATGGATGGAGTGAGGGAGGTATGGAGGGAGTGAGAGAGATATGGATGGAGTAAGGGAGATATGGATGGAGTGATGGACGTATGCAGGGAGTGAGAGAGGTATGGAAGGAGTGAGGGAGATATGGATGGATTGAGGAAGGTATGGAGAGAGTGAGGGAGATAAGGAGGGAGTGAGGGAGGTATGGAGGGAGTAAGGGAGGCATGGATGGAGTGAGAGAGGTATGGTGGGAGTGAGGGAGGTATGGAAGGAGAGAGGGACGTATGGAGAGAGTGAGGGAGGTATGGATGGAGTGAGAGAGGTATGGAGGGAGTGAGGGAGGTATGGTGGGAGTGAGGGAGGTACGGAGGGAGTGAGGGAGGTATGGAGGGAGTGAGGGAGGTATGAAGGGAGTGAGGGAGGTAAGGTGGGAGCGAGGGAGGTATGGTGGGAGTGAGGGAGGTATGGAGGGAGTGAGGGAGGTATGGAGAGAGTGAGGGAGGTATGGAGGGAATGAGGGAGGTATGGAGGGAGTGAGGGAGGTATGGAGGGTGTGAGGGAGGTATGGAGGGAGTAAGAGAGGTATGGTGGGAGTGAGGGAGGTATGACGCGAGCGAGGGAGGTATGGTGGGAGTGAGGGAGGTATGAAGGGAGTGAGGGAGGTATGATGGGAATGAGGGATGTATGATGGGAGAGAGGGAGGTATGGAGGGAACGAGGGAGGTACGGAGGGAGTGAGGGAGGTTTGGAGGGAGTGAGGGAGGTATGATGGGAGTGAGGGAGGTATGGTAAGAGTGAGGGAGGTATGGTAGGAGTGAGGGAGGTATGGTTTTAGTGAGGGAGGTATGATGGGAGTGAGGGAGGTATGATGGAAGTGAATGAGGTATGGAGGGAGTGAGGGAGGTATGGTGGGAGTGAGGGAGGAATGATGGGAGTGAGGGAGGTATGGTGGGAGTGAGGGAGGTATGAAGTGAGTGAGGGAGGTATGATGGGAGTGAGGGAGGTATGATGGGAGCGAGGGAGGTATGGTGGGAACGAGGGATTTACGGAGGGAGTGACGGAGGTATGGAGGGAGTGAGGGAGGTATGATGGGAGTGAGGGAGGCATGAAGGGAGTGAAGGAGGTATGGAGAGAATGAGGGAGCTATGCAGGGAGTCAGGGAGGTATGATGCGAGTGAGGGAGGTATGGAGTGAGTGAGGGAGGTATGGTGGGAGTGAGAGAGGTATGGAGAGAGTGAGGGAGGTACGGAGGGAGTGAGGGAGGTATGGAGGGAGTGAGGGAGGTTTGGAGGGAGTGAGGGAGATATGGATGGAGTGATGGAGGCATGGAGGGAGTGAGGGAGATATGGTTGGAGTGAGGGAGGTATGAAGGGAGTGAGGGAGGTAAGGAGGAAGTAAGGGAGGCATGGAGGGAGTAAGGGAGGTATGGAGGGAGTGAGGGACGTATGGAGTGAGTGAGGGACGTATGGAGGGAGTGAGGGAGGTATGGATGGAGTGAGGGAGGTATAGAGGGAATTAGGGAGGTATGGATGGAATGAAGGAGGTATGGTGGGAGTGAGGGAGGTATGAAGGGAGAGAGGGAGGTATGGAGGGAGTAAGGGAGGCATGGAGGGAGTGAGGGAGGTATGGAGGGAGTGAGGGAGATATGGATGGAGTAAGGGAGATATGGATTTAGTGATGGACGTATGCAGGGAGTGAGAGAGGTATGGAAGGAGTGAGGGAGATATGGATGGATTGAGGAAGGTATGGAGAGAGTGAGGGAGATAAGGAGGGAGTGAGGGAGTGAGGGAGGTATGGAGGGAGTAAGGGAGGCATGAATGGAGTGAGAGAGGTATGGTGGGAGTGAGGGAGGTATGGAAGGAGTGAGGGACGTATGGAGAGAGTGAGGGAGGTATGGATGGAGTGAGAGAGGTATGGTGGGAGTGAGGGAGGTATGGAGTTTGTGACGGAAGTATGGAGGGAGTGAGGGAGGTATTATGGGAGCGAGGGAGGTATGGTGGGAGTGAGGGAGGTATGGAGATTGTGACGGAAGTATGGAGGGAGTGAGGGAGGTATTATGGGAGCGAGGGAGGTATGGTGGGAGTGAGGGAGGTAGGTGGAAGCGAGAGAGGTATGGTGGGAGTGAGGGAGGTATGGAGGGAGTGAGGGAGGTATGGAGGGAGTGAGGGAGGTATGAAGGGAGTGAGGGAGGTAAGGTGGGAGCGAGGGAGGTATGGTGGGAGTGCGGGAGGTATGGAGGGAGTGAGGGAGGTATGGAAAGAGTGAGGGAGGTATGGAGGGAGTGAGGGAGGTATGGAGGAAGTGAGGGAGGTATGGAGGGTGTGAGGGAGGTATGGAGGGAGTAAGAGAGGTATGGTGGGAGTGAGGGAGGTATGACGCGAGCGAGGGAGGTATGGTGGGAGTGAGGGAGGTATGAAGGGAGTGAGGGAGGTATGATGGGAATGAGGGAGGTATGATGGGAGAGAGGGAGGTACGGAGGGAGTGAGGGAGGTTTGGAGGGAGTGAGGGAGGTATGATGGGAGTGAGGGAGGTATGGTAGGAGTGAGGGAGGTATGGTAGGAGTGAGGGAGGTATGGTTTTAGTGAGGGAGGTATGATGGGAGTGAGGGAGGTATGATGGGAGTGAGGGAGGTATGGAGGGAGTGAGGGAGGTATGGTGGGAGTGAGGGAGGAATGATGGGAGTGAGGGAGGTATTGTGGGAGTGAGGGAGGTACGGTGGGAGTGAGGGAGGTATGGAGGGAGTGAGGGAGGTATGGAGGGAATGAGGGAGCAGTGGAGGGAGCCAGGGAGATATGATGGGAGTGAGGGAGGTATGGTGGGAGTGAGGGAGGTATGATGGGAGTGAAGGAGGTATGATGGGACTGTGGGAGGTATGGTGGAAGTGAAAGAGGTATGTTGGGAGTGAGGGAGGTATGATGGGAGTGAGGGAGGTATGGTTTGAGTGAGGGAGGTATGATGGGAGTGAGGGAGGTATGATGGGAGTGAGGGAGGTATGGAGGGAGTGAGGGAGGTATGGTGGGAGTGAGGGAGGTATGATGGGAGTGAGGGAGGTATGGTGGGAGTGAGGGAGGTACGGTGGAAGTGAGGGAGGTATGGAGGAAGTGAGGGAGGTATGGATGGAATGAGAGAGGTATGATGGGAGTGGGTATGATGGGAGTGAGGGAGGTATGGAACGAATGAGGGAGGTAGGGAGGGAGTGAGGGAGGTATGGAGGGAGTGACGGACGTATGCAGGGAGAGAGGGAGGTATGGAGAAAGTGAGGGAGGTATGGAGGGAGTGAGGGAGATATGGATGGAGTGAGGGAGGTATTTAGGGAGTGAGGGTAGATACGGATGGAGTGAGGGAGGTATGTAGGGAGTGAGGGAGATATGGTGGGATTGAGGGAGGTATGGAGGGAGTGAGGGAGGTATGGATGGAGTGAGAGAGGTATGGAGGGAGTGAGGGAGGTATCGAGGGAGTGAGGGAGATATGGAGGGAGTGAGGGATATATGGATGGAGTGAGGGAGGTATGGAGGGAGTGAGGGAGATATGGTGGGAGTGAGAGAGGTATGGAGAGAGTGAGGGAGGTACGGAGGGAGTGAGGGAGGTATTGAGTGAGGGAGGTATGGAGGGAGTGAGGGAGATATGGATGGAGTGAGGTAGGCATGGACGGAGTGAAGGAGATATGGTGGGAGTGAGGGAGGTATGAAGGGAGTGAGGGAGGTAAGGAGGAAGTAAGGAAGGCATGGAGGGAGTAAGCGAGGTATGGAGTGAGTGAGGGACGTATGGAGTGAGTGAGGGACGTATGGAGGAAGTGAGGGAGGTATGGATGGAGTGAGGGAGGTATTGAGGGAGTGAGGGAGGTGTGGATGGAATGAAGGAGGTATGGAGGGAGTGAGGGAGGTATGAAGGGAGTGAGGGAGGTATGGAGAGAGTAAGGGAGGCATGGAGGGAGTGAGGGAGGAATGGAGGGAGTGAGGGACGTATGGAGGGAGTGAGGGAGGTATAGAGGGAGTGAAAGAGGTGTGGAGGGAGTGAGGGAGATATGGATGGAGTAAAAGAGGTATGGATGGAGTGATGGAGGTATGCAGGGAGTGAGAGAGATATGGAAGGAGTGAGGGAGATATGGATAGATTGAGGAAGGTATGGAGAGAGTGAGGGAGACATGGTGGGAGTGAGGGAGGTAAGGAGGGAGTGAGGGAGGAATGAAGGGAGTAAGGGAGGCATGGATGGAGTGAGAGAGGTATGGTGGGAGTGAGGGAGGTATGGAGGGAGTGAGGGACGTATGGAGAGAGTGAGGGAGGTATGGATGGAGTGAGAGAGGTATGGTGGGAGTGAGGGAGGTATGGAGTTTGTGACGGAAGAATGGAGGGAGTGAGGGAGGTATTATGGGATCGAGGGAGGTATGGTGGGAGTGAGGGAGGTATGGTGGAAGCGAGAGAGTTATGGTGGGAGTGAGGGAGGTATGGAGGGAGTGAGGGAGGTATGGAGAGAGTGAGGGAGGTATGGAGGGAGTGAGGGAGGTATGGAGAGAGTGATGGAGGTATGGAGGGAGTGAGGGAGGTATGGAGGGAGTGAGGGATGTGTGGAGGGTGTGAGGGAGGTATGGAGGGAGTGAGGGAGATGTGGATGAAGTGAGGGAGGCATGGAGAGAGTGAAAGATATATGGTGGGGGTGAGGGAGGTAAGGAGGGAGTGAGGGAGGTATTGAGGGAGTAAGGGAGGCATGGAGGGAGTGAGAGAGGTATGGATGGAGTGAGGGAGGTATGGATGGAGTGAGGGAGGTATGGTGGGAGTGAGGGAGGTATCGATAGAGTGAGGGAAGTATGGAGGGAGTGAGGGAGGTATTATGGGAGCGAGGGAGGTATGGTGGGAGTGAGGGAGGTATGGTGGAAGCGAGGGAGGTATGGTGGGAGTGAGGGAGGTATGGAGGGAGTGAGGGAGGTATGATGGGAGAGAGGGAGATATGGATGGAGTGAGGGAGGTATGGAAAGAGTGAGGGAGATATGGTGGGAGTGAGGGAGGTATGGAGGGAGTGAGGGAGGTATGGTGGAAGTAAGTGAGGCATGGAGGGAGTGAGGGAGGTATGGAGGGAGTGAGAGACGTACGGAGGGAGTGTGGGACGTATTGAGTGAGGGAGGTGTGGATGGAGTGAGGGAGGTATGCTGGGAG
This sequence comes from Cherax quadricarinatus, assembly GCF_038502225.1. Lineage (NCBI taxonomy): Eukaryota > Metazoa > Arthropoda > Malacostraca > Decapoda > Parastacidae > Cherax > Cherax quadricarinatus. The sequence goes on from NC_091295.1 coordinate 54,847,270, forward strand.
TGAGGGAGGTATGGAGTGAGTGAAAGAAGTATGGAGGGAGTGAGGGAGGTATTATGGGAGCGAGGGAGGTATAGTTGGAGTGATGGAGGTATGTTGGAAGCGAGGGAGGTATGGTGGGAGTGAGGGAGGAATGGAGGGAGTGAGGGAGGTATGGAGGGAGTGAGGGAGGTATGGAGGGAGTGAGGGAGGAAAGGTGGGAGCGAGGGAGGTATGGTGGGAGTTAGGGAAGTATGGAGGGAGTGAGGGAGGTATGGAGAGAGTGAGGGAGGTATGGAGGGAGTGAGGGAGGTATGGAGGGAGTGAGGGAGGTATGGAAGGAGTGAGGGAGGTATTGAGGGAGTGAGGGAGGTGTGGATGGAATGAAGGAGGTATGGTGGGAGTGAGGGAGGCATGGAGGGAGTGGTGGAGGTACGGATAGAATGAGGGTGGTTTGGAAGGAGTGAGGGAGGTATGGAGAGAGTGAGGGAGGTTTGGGGGGAGTGAGGGAGGTATGGAGGGAGTGAGGGAGGTATGGATAGAATGAGAGAGGTATGGTGGGAGTGAGGGTGGTAGGAAGGGAGTGAGCGATGCATGGAGGGGCTGAGAGAGCTATAGAGGGAGTGAGAGGAGGTATGGGGGGAGTGAGGGAGGTATGAAGGGAGCGAGGGAGGTATGGTGGGAGTGAGGGAGGTATGGAAGGAGTGATGGAGGTATGATGGGAGAGAGGGAGGTATGGAATGAGTGAGGTAGGTATTGAAGGAGTGAGGGAGGTATGGAGGGAGTGAGGGAGGTATGAAGGGAGTGAAGGAGGTACGGTATGAGTGAGGGAGGTGCGATGTGAGTGAGGGAGGTAAGGTGGGTGTGAGGGAGGTATGATGGGATTGAGGGAGGTATGATTGGAGTGAGGGAGGTATGAGTGGAGTGAGGAATGTATGATGGGAGTGAGGGAGGTATGATGGGGGTGAGGGAGGTATGGTGGGAGTGAGGGAGGTATGATGGGAGTGAGCGAGGTATGGTGGGAGTGAGGGAGGTATGGAGGGAGTGAGGGAGATATGGTGGGAGTGAGGGAGGTATGATGAGAGTGAGGTAGGTATGCAGGGAGTGAGGGAGGTATGGACGGAGTGAGTAAGGCATGGAGGGAGTGAGGGAGGTATGGAGGGAGTGAAGTAGGTCTGGTGAGAGGGAGGAAGGTATGGAGGGAGTGGGGGACGTATGGAGGGAGTGAGGGAGGTATGGTGGGAGTGAGGGAAGTATTGTGGGAGTGAGGGAGGTATGGAGGGAGTGACGGACTTATGGAGGGAGTGAGGGAGGTATGGAGGGAGTGAGGGAGGTATGGAGGGAGTGAAGGAGGTATGGAGGGATTGATAGAGGTATGGTGGGAGTGAGGGAGGTATGACGGGAGCGAGGGAGGTATGATGGGAGTGAGGGAGGTATGAAGAGATTGAGAGAGGTATGATGGGAATGAGGGAGGTACGATGGGAGCGAGGGAGGTATGGTGGGAACGAGGGAGGTAGGAGGGAGTGAGGGAGGTATGGAGGGAGTGAGGGAGGTATGATGGGAGTGAGGGAGGTATGGAGGACGTGCGGGAGGTATGGAGGGAGTGAGGGAGCTATGGACGGAGTCAGGGAGGTATGATGGGAGTGAGGGAGGTATGGTGGGAGTGAGGGAGGTATGATGGGAGTGAAGGAGGTATGATGGGAGTGAGGGAGGTATGGTGGGAGTGAAAGAGGTACGGTAGGAGTGAGGGAGTTATGATGGGAGTGAGGGAGGTATGGTAGGAGAGAGGGAGGTATGGTGGGAGTGAGGGAGGTATGGTTTGAGTGAGGGAGGTATGATGGGAGTGAGGGAGGTATGATGGGAGTGAGGGAGGTATGGAGAGAGTGAGGGAGGTATGGTGGGAGTGAGGGAGGTATGATGGGAGAGAGGGAGGTATGGTGGAATTGAGGGAGGTATGGTGGGAGTGAGGGAGGTATGAAGGGAGTGAGGGAGGTAAGGTGGGAGCGAGGGAGGTATGGAGGGAGTTACTGAAGTAGGGAGGGAGTGAGGGAGGTATGAAGAGAGTGAGGGAGGTATGGAGGGAGTGAAGGAAGTATGGAGGGAGTGAGGGAGGTATGGAAGGAGTGAGGGAGGTATTGAGGGAGTGAGGGAGGTAAGGATAGAATGAAGGTGGTATGGTGGGAGTGAAAGAGGCATGGAAAGAGTGAGGGAGGTATGGAGAGAGTGAGGGAGTTATGGAGGGAGTGACAGAGGTATGGAGGGAGTGAGCGAGGCATGGAGGGGGTGAGATAGCTATGGAGGGTGTGAGGGAGGTATGGTGTAATTGAGGGAGGTATGGTGGGAGCGAGGGAGGTATGGTGGGAGTGACGGAGGTATGGAGGGAGTGATGGAGGCATGATGGGAGAGAGGGAGGTATGGAGGGAGTGAGGGAGGTATGGAAGGAGTGAGGGAGGTATGGAGGGAGTGAGGGAGGTATGAAGGGAGTGAGGGAGGTATGGTGGGAGTGAGGGAGGTGTCATGGGAGTGAGGGAGGTATGGTGGGAGTGAGGGAGGTATGATGGGATTGAGGGAGGTATGATTGGAGTGAGGGAGGTATAAGTGGAGTGAGGAAGGTATGATGGGAGTGAGGGAGGTATGATGGAAGTGAGGGAGGTATGGTGGGAGTGAGGAAGGTATGATGGGAGTGAGCGAGGTATGGTGGGTGTGAGGGAGGTATGGCGGGAGTGAGGGAGATATGGTGGGAGTGAGGGAGGTATGATGGGAGTGAGGTAGGTATGGAGAGAGTGAGGGAGGTAGGGACGGAGTGAGGAAGGTATGGAGGAAGTGAGGGAGGTATGATGGGAGTGAGGGAGGTATGATGGGAGCGAGGGAGGTATGGTGGGAACGAGGGAGGTACGGAGGCAGTGAGGGAGGTATGGAGGGAGTGAGGGAGGTATGATGGGAGTGAGGGAGGTATGGAGGGAGTGAGGGAGGTATGGAGGGAGTGAGGGAGCTATGGAGAGAGTCAGGGAGGTATGATGGGAGTGAGGGAGGTATGGTGGGACTGAGGGAGGTATGATGGGAGTGAGGGAGGTATGGAGTGAGTGAGGAAGGTATGGTGTGAGTGAAAGAGGTATGGAGGGAGTGAGGAAGGTATGGAGGGAGTAAGGGTGGCATGGAGGGAGTGAGGGAGGTATGGAGGGAGTGAGGTAGATGTGGATGGAGTGAGGGAGGTATGGAGGGAGTGAGGGAGGTATGGAGGGAGTGAGGGAGATATGGTGTGAGTGAGGGAGGTATGGAGGGAGTGAGGGAGGTATGGAGGGAGTGAGGGAGGCATGAAGGGAGTGAGGGACGCATGGAGTGAGTGAGGGACGTATGGAGAGAGTGAGGGAGGTATGGATGGAGTGAGGGAAGTATTGAGGGAGTGAGGGAGGTGTGGATGGAATGAAGGAGGTATGGTGGGAGTGAGGGAGGTATGGAGGGAGTGAGGGAGGTATGGAGGGAGTAAGGGGGGCATTGAGGGAGTGAGAGAGGTATGGAGGGAGTGAGGGACGTATGGAGGGAGTGAGGGAGGTATGGAGGGAGTGAAGGAGGTATGGAGGGAGAGAGGGAGAAATGGATGGAGTAAGGGAGGTATGGAGGGAGTGATGGAGGTATGGAGGGAGGGAGAGAGGTATGAAGGGAGTGAGGGAGATATGGATGGAGTGAGGAAGGTATGGAGAGAGTGAGGGAGACATGGTGGGAGTGAGGGAGGTATGGAGGGAGTGAGGGAGGTATGGAGGGAGTGAGAGAGGTATGGAGGGAGTGAGGGAGGTATGGAGGGAGTGAAGGAGATATGGAGGGAGTGAGGGATGTATGGATGGAGTGAGGGAGGTATGGATGGAGTGAGGAAGATATGGATGGAGTGAGGAAGGTATGGAGGGAGTGAGGGAGATATGGTGGGAGTGAGGGAGGTATGAAGGGAGTGAGGGAGGTATGGAAAGAGTAAGGGAGGCATGGAGGGAGTGAGGGAGGCATGGAGGGAGTGAGGGACGCATGGAGTGAGTGAGGGACGTATGGAGAGAGTGAGGGAGGTATGGATGGAGTGAGGGAAGTATTGAGGGAGTGAGGGAGGTGTGGATGGAATGAAGGAGGTATGGTGGGAGTGAGGGAGGTATGGAGGGAGTGAGGGAGGTATGGTGGGAACGAGGGAGGTATGGAGGGAGTGAGGGAGGTATGGAGGGAGTGAGGGAGGTATCTTGGGTGTGAGGGAGGTATGGAGGAAGTGAGGGAGGTATGGAGGGAGTGAGGGAGCTGTGGAGGGAGTCAGGGAGGTATGATGGGAGTGAGGGAGGTATGGTGGGAGTGAGGGAGGTATGGAGGGAGTGAGGGAGCTGTGGAGGGAGTCAGGGAGGTATGATGGGAGTGAAGGAGGTATGATGGGAGTGAGGGAGGTATGGTGGGAGTGAGGGAGGTATGGAGGGAGTGAGGGAGGTATGGAGGGAGAAAGGGAGGCATTGAGGGAGTGAGAGAGGTATGGAGGTTGTGAGGGACGTATGGAGGGAGTGAGGGAGGTATGGAGGGAGTGAAGGAGATATGGAGTTAGAGAGTGATGTATGGATGGAGTGAGGGAGGTATGGAGGGAGTGAGGGAGGTACGGAGGGAGTGTGGGAGGTATGAAGGGAGTGAGGGAGGTATGGAGGGAGTGAGAGAGGCATGAAGGGAGTGAGGGAGGCATGGAGGGAGAGAGGGACGCATGGAGTGAGTGAGGGACGTATGGAGAGAGTGAGGGAGGTATGGATGGAGTGAGGGAAGTATTGAGGGAGTGAGGGAGGTGTGGATGGAATGAAGGAGGTATGGTGGGAGTGAGGGAGGTATGGAGGGAGTGAGGGAGGTATGGAGGGAGTAAGGGAGGCATTGAGGGAGTGAGAGAGGTATGGAGGGAGTGAGGGACGTATGGAGGGAGTGAGGGAGGCATGGAGGGACTGAGGGAGGTATGGAGGGAGAGAGGGAGAATTGGATGGAGTAAGGGAGGTATGGAGGGAGTGATGGAGGTATGGAGGGAGGGAGAGAGGTATGAAGGGAGTGAGGGAGATATGGATGGAGTGAGGAAGGTATGGAGAGAGTGAGGGAGACATGGTGGGAGTGAGGGAGGTATGGAGGGAGTGAGGGAGGTATGGATGGAGTGAAGGAGGTATGGAGGGAGTAAGGGAGGCATGGAGGGAGTGAGGGACGTATGGGGAGAGTGAGGGAGGTATGGATGGAGTGAGCGAAGTATTGAGGGAGTGAGGGAGGTGTGGATGGAATGAATGAGGTATGGTGGGAGTGAGGGAGGTATGGAGGGAGTGAGGGAGGTATGGAGGGAGTATGGGAGGCATTGAGGGAGTGAGAGAGGTATGGAGAGAGTGATGGAGGTATGGAGGGAGGGAGAGAGGTATGGAGGGAGTGAGGGAGATATGGATGGAGTATGGGAGGCATGAAGGGAGTGAGGGAGGTATGGAGGGAGTGGGGGACGTATGGAGGGAGTGAGGGAGGTATGATGGGAGTGAGGGAGGTATTGTGGGAGTAAGGGAGGTATGGAGGGAGTGAAGGACTTATGGAGTGAGTGAGGGAGGAATGGAGGGAGTATGGGAGGCATGAAGGGAGTGAGGGAGGTATGGAGGGAGTGGGGGACGTATGGAGGGAGTGAGGGAGGTATGACGGGAGCGAGGGAGGTATTGTGGGAGTGAGGGAGGTATGAAGGGAGTGAGGGAGGTATGATTGGAGTGAGGGAGGTATCTTGGGTGTGAGGGAGGTATGGAGGAAGTGATGGAGGTATGGAGGGAGTGAGGGAGCTGTGGAGGGAGTCAGGGAGGTATGATGGGAGTGAGGGAGGTATGGTGGTAGTGAGGGAGGTATGGAGGGAGTGAGGGAGCTGTGGAGGGAGTCAGGGAGATATGATGGGAGTGAAGGAGGTATGATGGGAGTGAGGGAGGTATGGTGGGAGTGAAAGAGGTATGGTGGGAGTGAGCGAGGTATGATGGGAGTGAGGGAGGTATGGTGGGAGTGAGGGAGGTGAGGTGGGAGTGAGGGAGGTATGGAGGGAATGATGGAGGTATGATGGGAGTGAGGGAGGTATGGAGGGAGTGAGGGACGTATGCAGGGAGTGAGGGAGGTATGGAGGGAGTGAGGGAGGTATGGAGGGAGTGAGGGAGGTATGGAGAGAGTGAGAGAGGTATGGTGGGAATGAGGAATGTATGACGGGAGCGAGGGAGGTATGGTGGGGGTGAGGGAGGTATGAAGGGAGTGAGGGAGGTGTGATGCGAGTGAGGGAGCTATGATGGGAGCGAGGGAGGTATGGTGGGAACGAGGGAGGTACGCAGGGAGTGAGGGAGGTATGGAGGGAGTGAAGGAGGTATGATGGGAGTGTGGGAGGTATGGAGGGAGTGAGGGAGGTATGGAGGGAGTGAGGGAGCTATGGAGGGAGTTAGGGAGGTATGATTGGAGTGAGGGAGGTATGGTGGGAATGAGGGAGGTATGATGGGAGTGAGGGAGGTATGGAGTGGGTGAGGGAGGTATGGTGGGAGTGAGGGAGGTATGGAGGGAGTGAGGGAGGTATGGAAGGAGTATGGGAGGCATGGAGAGAGTGAGGGAGGTATGGAGGGAGTGAGGAACGTGTGGAGGGGGTGAGGGAGGCATGGAGGGAGTGAGGGAGGTATATATGGAGTGAGGGAGATATGGATGGAGTGAGGGAGGTATGGAGGGAGAGAGGGAGATATGGATGGAGTGAGGGAGGTATGGAGGGAGTGAGGGAGATATGGTGGGAGTGAGAGAGGAATGGAGGGAGTGAGGGAGGTATGGATGGAGTGAGATAGGTATGGAGGGAGTGAGGGAGGTATCGAGGGAGTGAGGGAGATATGGAGGGAGTAAGGGTTATATGGATGGAGTGAGGGAGGTATGGAGGGAGTGAGGAAGGTATGGAGCTAGTGAGGGACGTATGGAGAGAGTGAGGGAGGTATGGATGGAGTGAGGGAGGTATGGTGGGAGTGAGGGAGGTATGAAGGGAGTGAGGGAAGTATGGAGGGAGTGAGGGAGGTATTATGGGAGCGAGGGAGGTATGGTGGGAGTGAGGGAGGTATGGTGGAAGCGAGGGAGGTATGGTGGGAGTGAGGGAGGTATGGAGGGATGTCGAGAGGTATGGAGGGTTTTAGGGAGGTATGAAGGGAGTGAGGGAGGTAAGGTGGGAGTGAGGGAGGTATGGTGGGAGTGAGGGAGGTATGGAGGGAGTGTGGAGGTATGGAGAGAGTGAGGGGGGTATGGATGGAGTGAGGGAGGTATGGAGGGAGTGAGGGAGGTATGGAGGGTGTGAGGGAGGTATGGAGTGAGTGAGGGAGATATGGATGGAGTGAGGGAGGTATGGAGGGAGTGAGGGTGATATGGTGAGAGTGAGGGAGGTAAGGAGGGAGTGAGGGTGGTATGGAGGGAGTATGGGAGGCATGGAGGGAGTGAGGGAGGTATGGAGGGAGTGAGGGACGTATGGAGAGAGTGAGGGAGGTATGGATGGAGTAAGGGAGGTATGGAGGGAGTGAGGGAGGTATGGCGGGAGTTAGTGAAGTATGGAGGGAGTGAGGGAGGTATTATGGGAGCGAGGGAGGTATGGTGGGAGTGAGGGAAGTATGGTGGAAGCGAGGGAGGTATGGTGGGAGTGAGGGAGGTATGGAGGGAGTTAGGGAGGTATGGAGGGACTGAGGGAGGTATGAAGGGAGTGAGGGAGGTAAGGTGGGAGCGATGGAGGTATGGTGGGAGTTAGGGAGGTATGGAGGGAGTGAGGGAAGTATGGAGAGAGTGAGGGAGGTATGGAGGGAGTGAGGGAGGTATGGAGGGAGTGAGGGACGTATGGAGGGTGTGAGGGAGGTAAGGAGGGAGTGAGAGAAGTATGGATGGAGTGAGGGAGGTATGGAAAGAGTGAGGGAGATATGGTGGGAGTGAGGGAGGTATGGAGGGAGTGAGCGAGGTATGTAGGGAGTAAGGGAATCATGGAGGGAGTGAGGGAGGTATGGAGGGTGTGAGGGATGTATGGAGGGAGTGAGGGACGTATGGAGGGAGTGAGGGAGGTGTGGATAGAGTGAGGGAGGTATGCTGGGAGTGAGGGAGGTATGGAGAGAGTGAGGGAAGTATGGAGGGAGTGAGGGAGGTATTATGGGAGCGAGGGAGGTATGGTGGGAGTGAGGGAGGTATGGTGGAAGCGAGGGAGGTATGGTGGGAGTGAGGGAGGTATGAAGGGAGTGAGGGAGGTATGGAGGGAGTGAGGGAGGTATGGAAAGAGTGAGGGAGGTAAGGTGGGTGCGAGGGAGGTATGGTGGGAGTTAGGAAAGTATGGAGGGAGTGAGGGAGGTATGGAGAGAGTGGGGGAGGTGTGGAAAGAGTAAGGGAGGTATGGAGGGAGTGAGGGAGGTATGGAAGGAGTGAGGGAGGTATTGAGGGAGTGAGGGAGGTATGGATGGAATGAAGGAGGTATGGTGGGAGTGAGGGAGGCATAGAGGGAGTGATGGAGGTATGGATAGAATGAGGGAGGTATGGAAGGAGTAAGGGAGGTATGGAGAGAGTGAGGGAGGTATGGAGGGAGTGAGGGAGGTATGGAGGGAGTGAGGGAGGTATGGATAGAATGTAGGAGGTATGTGGGAGTGAGGGTGGTATGGAGGGAGTGAGCGAGGCATAGAGGGGGTGAGGGAGCTATGGAGGGAGTGAGAGAGGTATGGTGGGAGTGAGGGAGGTATGGTGGGAGCGAGGGAGGTATTGTGGGAGTGAGGGAGGTATGGAGGGAGTGATGGAGGTATGATAGGAGAGAGGGAGGTATGGAGGGAGTGAGGGAGGTATGGAAGGAGTGTGAGAGGTATGGAGGTAGTGAGGGAGGTATGACGGGAGTGAGGGAGGTATGGTGGGATTGAGGAAGGTATGATTGGAGTGAGGGAGGTATGAGTGGAGTGAGGAAGGTATGATGGGAGTGAGGGAGGTATAATGGGAGTGAGGGAGGTACGGTGGGAGTGAGGGAGGTATGATGGGAGTGAGCGAGGTATGGTGGGAGTGAGGGAGGTATGGAGGGAGTGAGGGAGATATGGTGGGAGTGAGGGAGGTATGATGGGAGTGAGGTAGGTATGGAGGGAGTGAGGGAGGTATGGACGGAGTGAGGGAGGTATGGAGGGAGTGAGGGAGGTATGGAGGGAGTGAGGTAGGTCTGGTAGGAGCGAGTTAGGTATGGAGGGAGTGGGGGACGTATGGAGGGAGTGAGGGAGGTATGGTGGGAGTGAGGGAGGTATTGTGGGAGTGAGGGAGGTATGGAGGGAGTGAGGGACTTATGGAGGGAGTGAGGGAGGTATGGAGGGAGTGAGGGAGGTATGGAGGGAGTGAGGGAGGTATGGAGGGAGTGAGAGAGGTATGGTGGGAGTGAGGGAGGTATGACGGGAGCGAGGGAGGTATTGTGGGAGTATGGGAGGTATGAAGGGAGTGAGGGAGGTATGATGGGTGTGAGGGAGGTATGATGGGAGCGAGGGAGGTATGGTGGGAAGGAGGGAGGTACGGAGGGAGTGAGGTAGGTATGGAGGGAGTGAGGGAGATATGATGGGAGTGAGGGAGGTATGGAGGGAGTGAGGGACTTATGGAGGGAGTGAGGGAGGTATGGAGGGAGTGAGGGAGGTATGGAGGGAGTGAGGGAGGTATGGAGGGAGTGAGAGAGGTATGGTGGGAGTGAGGGAGGTATGACGGGAGCGAGGGAGGTATGGTGGGAGTGTGGGAGGTATGAAGGGAGTGAGGGAGGTATGATGGGAGTGAGGGAGGTATGATGGGAGCGAGGGAGGTATGGTGGGAACGAGGGAGGTACGGAGGGAGTGAGGTAGGTATGGAGGGAGTGAGGGAGATATGATGGGAGTGAGGGAGGTATGGAGGAAGTGAGGGAGGTATGGAGGGAGTGAGGGAGCTATGGAGGGAGTCAGAGAGATATGATGGGAGTGAGGGAGGTATGGTGGGATTGAGGGAGGTATGGTGGGAGTGAAGGAGGTATGATGGGAGTGAGGGAGGTATGGTGGGATTGAGGGAGGTATGATGGGAGTGAAGGAGGTATGATGGGAGTGAGGGAGGTATGGTGGGAGTGAAAGAGGTACGGTGGGAGTGAGGGAGGTATGATGGGAGTGAGGGAGGTATAGTAGGAGTGAGGGAGGTATGGTGGGACTGAGGGAGGTATGGTTTGAGTGAGGGAGGTAAGTTGGGAGTGAGGGAGGTATGATGGGAGTGAGGGAGGTATGGAGGGAGTGAGGGAGGTATGGTGGGAGTGAGGAAGGTATGATGGGAGTGAGAAAGGTATGGTGGGAGTGAGGGAGGTATGGTGGGAGTGAGGGAGGTATGGAGGGAGTGAGGGAGTTATTGAGGGAATGAGGGAGGTATTATGGGAGTGGGTATAATGGGAGTGGGTATGATGGGAGTGGGTATGATGGGAGTGAGGGAGGCATGGAGGCAATGAGGGAGGTATGGAGGGAGTGAGAGAGGTATGGAGGGAGTGAGGGAGGTGTGGAGGGAGTGAGGGAGGTATGGAGGGAGTGAGGGAGGTATGGAGTTAGTGAGTTAGGTATGGGGGGAGTGGGGGAGGTATGGAGGGAGTGAGAGAGGTATGAAGGGAGTGAGGGAGGTATGGAGGGAGTGATGGGGGTATGGAGGGAGTGAGGGAGGTATGGCGGAAGTGAGGGATGTATGGTGGGAGCGAGGGAAGTATGGAGGGAGCGAGGGAAGTATGAAGGGAGTGGGGGAGATATGGAGTGAGTGAGGGAGGTATGGAGGGAGTGAGGAAGGTATGGTGGGAGCGAGGGAGGTATGGAGGGAGTGAGGGAGGTATGAAGGGAGTGAGGGAGGTATGGAGGGAGTGAGGGAGGTATGGTGGGAGCGAGGGAGGTATGGTGGGAGTGAGGGAGGTATGGATGGAGTGAGGGAGGTATGGAGTTAGTGAGGGAGCTATGGTGGGAGCGAGTGAGGTATGGAGGGAGTGAGGGAGGTATGAAGGGAGTGAGGGAGGTATTGTGAGTGTGAGGGAGGTATGGAGGGAGTGAGGGAGGTATGGAGGGATTGAGAGAGGTATGGTGGGAGTGAGGGAATTATGGAGGAAGTGAGGGAAGTATGGTGGGAGTGAGGGAGGTATGGAGGGAGTGAGGGAGGTATTGAGGGAGTAAGGGAGATATGAAGGGAGTCAGGGAGGTATGGAGGGAGTGAGGAAGGTATTGAGGGAGTAAGGGAGATATGAAGGGAGTGAGTGAGGTATGGAGGGAGTGAAGGAGGTATTGTGGGAGTGAGGGAGGTATGGAGGGGGTTAGTTAGGTACTGAGGGAGTGAGTGAGGTATGGCGGGAGTGAGCGAGGTATGGTGGGAGTTAGGGAGGTATGGTGGGAGTGAGAGAGGTATGGAGTTAGTGAGGGAGGTATGGAGGGAGTCAGGGAGATATGGAGGGAGTGAGGAAGGTATGGTGGGAGTGAGGGAGGTATGGAGGGAGTGAGGGTGGTATGGTGGGAGTGAGGGAGGTATGGAGGTACGGCGGGAGTGAGGAAGGAAAAAGAGACAGAGAAAAAGGTGGGGATTGGAAGTGGAAGCAAAGAGACGAAAAAGAGGGAGAGAAAGAGGAAAGTGAGGGAGGGAGATGAAAGAGACAAGTTAGAGAAGAGGATGAAAGCTGGTAGAAAGACGGAAAATAGAAATAGGAAGAGGGAGTAAGTAATTTGAAAGAGAGAGAAAGGGAGAGCAAAGGAGGAGGGAAGGATGTAGGGAGGGAACACGGAGTGAGAAACAGGAGGACACCAGAAGGAATGTGGGAGGAGGCAAGGAAAGAAGAGTGAAGGCAGAGAGGGAGAAAAAGATTGAGAGAGAGTAAGGGACGAAGGCATATGAGGGATAGTGGAGCGGGAGGGGAATGTGGCAGAGGGAGGGGGATAGGGAGGGAGAGGGGGAGGGGAAAGGGGAGTCGGTGACGCACCTAAATTTTACAGCGAGGGATTTTCTTCCGTAATTAATTTCACTCCGATATTCCAACGAATATAACAATAACAAGTATAACATAATAATAACGACATGCTAATAATTACATAGCAATAACAACATAGCAATAATGATAAGTTAGCAGTAACAATATAGCAATAATGATACCATGGAAATAACATGGCAATAATGATAACTTAGCAGTAATGATAACATAGCAATGATAATAACATTACAATAACAACATAGCAATAACAAATAATAACTTAGCATCAATGATAACATAATGAAATTAGCATAGCAATAACAAAATAGCAATAACAAATAATGATAACATAGCAACAATGCTGTGAGGTGCCAGCCATCACAATCCCACCACCATAACACTCACTCACTCATACGTGTGAACAAAATGTATGAGTTTTGAAAGGCGAGTTCAAGTTTGTTAGATGTGAACAATGGTATAAGAAAATCTTGTCCTCTTTCAGCTGATGTACTATTAATGATATATTATTGTATGATACTTTGGTATCATACACTTGGGTATGATCAAATGCGTTTTATCTGTCAACTTTCTGTCGTGTATAATCAATTATGTGATAACTGAGTACAAGGTACACTAGTACAAGGGATAACCTCTGTAACTCCTTTGCTATGCAAGTGTTTAGCATGTCTACAGTGCTTCCAGTCATGTCTTACTATCGTAGAATAGGGTAGCCACACATTGCGGGTGTTCCCCACAGCGTAACTATCGTAGAATAGGATAGCCACACACTGCGGGTGTATCCCAGCTCGTTAAAATAGAAAAGAGTGAGGTGTGGTTGTGAGTGGAGGGGCAGGTGAGTCAGCAGGTGACTAGGCGACATCAACACCTTCACGGGTGTTATCCTGGTGTATAGGTGGCGACGCACTCTTGTCCACCTGAATTGATGATATCAGCTACTAGCATACCATCAGGTCTAGTTTGTAGCCCTCCCTACCCCTTCTCTCTCTCTCTCTCTCTCTCTCTCTCTCTCTCTCTCTCTCTCTCTCTCTCTCTCTCTCTCTCTCTCTCTCTCTCTCTCTCTCTCCGACTCGCAAAGTACCCGGTTCGATCCTTTCACCGAGAAACATGTGGGCCATTTTTTTTCACCTGACTATTGTTCCTGCCCACCTAGTAGTAACGTAGATACCTGCGTCTTAGCTGACGGTTGTGGGTCTCTTCAGGGAGAAAGTCTTCTAGAAAATGTTTCAGTTTCCGCTGGAATGTTATATCTTGTGTTAGAAAACGCTCCAGTCCTGCTTGTAAGAAACTCCAGTGCTTGCTGGAATGTCATTTCTTGTGTGTAAACGCTATTATTTGCTGGAATGTCATATCTTGTGTGTAAGAAGTCCGGTACTTGCTGGAGGTATTCAGGTGTTGAGTACAAAGCACCAGTGCACCTAATACTAGTTAAAAAAAATCTCTTGTAGGGTGTTTAGTAATCAGAAATCTGTACATAATTACCTATTTGTAATTGCCTATTCGTAGCTACAGGAGAAGATGTATGGTCGTGTTGTCCCTATTGTAGTAACAACCTCAGACACCATCACCAAATCTTTCAATTAATTCCATTCCTTCCACCTTTGTAATAGTGAAGAATTTCCTATCATTTGTAATTACTTATCAGCGAGCAAGCGTGTAGGAAGGAAGTTGAACTTCAGCTCTGTGCTCCCCTTATCTTTGGACCAAACGACGTTACATAGGCTGGTATATGTAATCTTAATCCTCTTTACGTAATTGGATTCCACTGGGCTATTATTGGACCTCCGTACGTAATTGGCTTCCACTGGGAAAATTATTTACATCTTATTTCTCTATCACTATTATGCATAAGTGCTTTCCGAAATCCCTGTAACTCAGATTGCTGTGTAATTTTTTTAACTAATGTTCCCCTTGTTCTTGTTACTTCTGTTTGCCTTTCCTGTAGTATTTTGTATGTTATGATCATATCACCTTTAATTTTCTCGTCCCTCTAGTTATGACCCAGTTCTTCATAACTTATTCCCCTTCACTCAGGCTCTAGGCTCTATGCACTCCGATGCACTTTGTCGAG